>NW_021621003.1:7830368-7880741 GCF_004785775.1 Grammomys surdaster | reverse complement strand
GGGGGGGGGGGAAATGAGTCTCAAAATCCAATGGGCGGGAGTCTGGGGAGATGGCTCAGTCACCAAAGTGTTTGTTGCACAAGCATGAGGACCTGAACTGGAGCCCCAGCACCTACGCGGAAAGCTAGGCGTGATGCTACTCTTAGAATCCCAGAACTGGAGATGGGAGACAGCGGATCCCTGGGATTTGGATAAGATGCTCAGCCAGTCTAGACTACTTGCAAGCCCTGGATCCCAATATCTCAAAGAAGCAAAGTAAATGACTCTTTTTGAGGAAGGATTCCTAAGACTAACCTCTGGTCTACACACACACACACACACACACACACACACACACACACACACACGAGAGAAGGAAGAAACAGAGAAGGCGGCAATGCCAACTTTTTGGCCCCGTTATTTAGCTGCTTTATTAGAGTTTCCCTAACTCCTCCGCACAAAGGGAAGGGAGAGCTGTAGAAAACTAAGTGGCTTTGTCATCAAAAGCCTTCACCAACTGGCACGCAAACACCTGTCAGTGCAAAAGATGCCTCTTTATCAAGCCTTCAGACCTACCAGGAGCCAAGCACACCCTGAGCTTTCCAAGCTATTTTCTTCCAATGTTTTGAAGTCCCTTTCACTTCACATGAAGGCTAACGATTTCAAAAAAAAGGTGGGAAAGGGAAAAGTTCCTTTTCTCTCTCTGTCTCTCCTCACTCTTTTTAAGAAAAAGGAAAAGAAACTGAGCCGTGATTATGAAGTCCTAAAAGCCTTTTAGCTGACAGTGGAGCTTTGTTGAGCAGCCTCTAAAGAGCCTCCACTGAGAGACAAGATGCAGCAATAAAACAGAAGCAGAGCATACACTGTGCAGAAGCCCCAGCCTCCCGAGCTCAGGCACCCTATTTTATACCATAAGTCAGGTTTCTTCCCACAAAGCTCTTTGCAACACTCAAGGTCCAGAGAGGTATCAGACCCACTGACACATGAGCGTGGCCACCTCATATGTCATGTGCTGCCAACAGAGAAACTGGTTTGTATCAAACTCAGCACAATCCTGCACTTCAAACTAGAAGTGATTTAAACCAGAGTGTGCTATACCCTATCCTCTCGGGATGGCTGTCCTCGGAGCCTGCAGTGAGCGGTGACTGCCCAGCTAACCAAAAGCTGCTTTGTAAGGCTCTGCCCCAACTCTAACAAGCCCATACAATTCACAGACACTATGTGCTTGGATGCTGAGAACAATCACAGGGACGATGCTGGCTCAAGGAGCATCATGGGAAAAGCGGCATAAACCTACTATTACAATCCCAGTTGCTTCTGTATCTCCTGCTGGGCTATCTTAAGCAGCTGCTCCCAGCTGTAAGAGGCCAGGATTGGCAAGAAGAAAACACAGCCAAGATTCCATTAAAGAGCTGCATGCCTTCCCCACAGCCTGAGCAGGCACCCACGGCACAGGCAGCACCTGGCACGGGTGTATGAAATCCTAGCTTTTGAGCGATGGGGCACTCACCTCTCTTTCAGACATACCTTTTCTCTGAAACTATTACACTCAGAGAGCTTCAAGCTCTGGCTCCAGACCCATCCATCTCACAGCAGAAAGCACCTCTCAAGCTCTCTTCTGACGTGAGCCCATCACTCACCATTTGCTGGTCCACACAGTTTCTGCTGACGTAGCTGCATTACTAAAAAGAGCCCAATAAGTAAAGCTGATTTGAAATAACTATATATTACGTGGAGGTGGGGTGAGGAAAACTGATTTGAAGTCTAGAATACCATCATGTGAAGAGGCTCTAGAAAGAACTCCTTAATTATTTAAATACCTGCGCTTCCTACCGACAGAACACTGTTTGATTTATCAGCAGTGTTAAATATTTCGTAATTTACTAGGGTCACTTGATGAAACAGCTCCATATAGCAAGTGTGTATCAGACACTGTAATTCTTTCACAGAAATGGCTCTGACTCCCTGATTAATGTTCAAACACTGACCTAATACTATCAAATGGAGATGGGTGCCAATTTCAGCTCTCTGGTAAAAGCGCAGAGAACCCCGCCGGCAGAGTGGCCTGGCAAGTAGTGTGCTATCCTTCTCTGCCTCTGCTGCTAGGTGGTGGGCTGGTGACTGGTGATGATCCCCACAAGGATGCTCTCACAGTCCACTGAGTGGAGACAGCTGGTGCCGCCGGGAGGCTCTCAACTCCTGACTCGGAGCTATGGAGACTTGCAGAGCCATGCCTGGGAAACAGGCTCTGTGCCTTCTCACCATGTGCTTCACATACATTTGCCTAGCCCAAAATGCCCAGTACTGACTCCTGACCTCCAAACTCCTACCTCCTCTTCAAAACCCTGCGTATCGTTTTCTGTCATTATCAGATCTCCAGCTGCTCTGTCTGGTCTTTCAACTCCCGTCTCCCAGCACTGCTGGAGCAAGGTCAAAAATGCCTCCTTGATAAATCCAGGATGGATCTTGATCGTCTGTGTAATCTCTGATGTCCCCATCATAATAATGAATGACAGTGGCTCCGTGTGCCTCGTGCCATGTTAAGTTAGTGAGTCCGAAATAAGGAATACAGATGGCAAGAGGGCTCAGTGGGTAAAGGTGTTTGCTTCTCAGCCTGATGGCCTGAGTTTGATCCCCAGAACCCATGTAAGGCTGGAAGAAGACAAGCGATTCCATAGACCTGTCCTCTGACCTCCACATGCATGCCAGTGTACACACATGTCATGTGTGCATACCCACCCTCACTCGATAATTATAAAGTTCATGAAACTTATATTAAAAATAATGTTTTCAAGAAGCCTAATGGAGATCTGACTTTGAGTGCTACAGCTGAAAATGGAGACCCAAATTTTAAAGTGTGTGTTTGACAAAAATCTATCCATATAGAAGGTCATAAGTTCACCTCTTTAAAAAGAGTAGTGATAGCTTATACTACATTCCCTGATCCCACTTGGCAGAAAGTTTTAAATCCTCTTTGAGAACTGTAAGGAAAGAGAAAATTAAAATCAAAATCCCAAAAGATTTAGAAAATCCATATGCACACACAATGCATTTAAGTCTCCAGGACAGCACTAAAGCAGTGCTCAGAAGGAAAGCTACAAGTTCAAGTCTGTACAGTGATAAGCAAGAATTAATGAAGCATTTACAGTAGACCAGTAGCTGAAAGCATGAGGTGGGCACAAGGAGGGAAGACTGGCAGAGACAAATAGTACACACAGGGGAAAGGCACTGAAAATCCATTAGGCACTGAGACGATCATCAGCACTCAGGAGGCTGAAGCAGGAGGATTTCTGTGAATTACAGGCCAGTCTGAGCTTGGCTGTAAAGTGAGTTTCAAGCAAGCTTGGGTTACAGAGTAAGGCCCTGTCACAAAACACACATACACATGCACGCACATACAAACATAAAGGAAAACATAAAGATAACCACAAAAACAGAATTCAGAAACAGAAAATAACATAATTTTAAAGACTTGTTTTTTATTTTCTGTTTATGTGTTTGTGTGAAGTTATAGGCCACATGTGTATAATTGCCCATAGAGTCCCATGTGGGTGCTGGGAACCAAATTCAGGTCCTCTGGAAGAGCAGCAAGTCCTCCTAACCGCTGAGCCATTTTCCAGCTCCCCAAAACACAGTTCTGGTAAACCTTATTCTCACACATTTGAGAGCCTATGGAAACTGGGTAGCATGAATCCAGAAAGTATTGAAAATCTAAAGAAATCATGTCTTGCAGAAGATATCAAATTATTTTGTAACAAACAAGCCAGGCTAGGCCCTGTGTGTTCTACAGATAAACACCACTCATAGCTTCAAGAAATAAAGGATGGATGTCATCTGCACTCTTTAACCTAGAGCCTAAAGAAACACCCTGAATACCTTGACAAGCAAGCACAGGGGTTCTTTGGCTTCTAGCGCAGTTTCCCTGATGACTCATCTAAGCTGGAAAGGCATCAAATTCACCTAGGCTACCAAATACCCTAGTTGGGCAATCTGATGTACTGGAGAGTTGGTTCCCTGTGACTGTGTGACTTCTTCATGCTAATGCACACGGGCTACATCGTGAGACAGTGTCACACCGCATGGTATTAAATCCAAAGTTTGGTCTCTGCTGTAGTGCACATCATTTTTGCACCACAGCAAGGTTGGGGTGTGGGACATAAATCAAACTGTTTCAAGTTCAACAACCATCCATGGAACACTGTATTGGTCTGCCCAGGCAGCCTGAGCAAAAGCATGGCTTGGTCATCTGCATAAGGAAATTTTACTGTCTCAGTACTAAGGCTCAAGTTAACATGAGCACTGGTTGCTTCCAAGCTTTTTGATAACTTGCTGTGTCCCACATGAAAGGACGCAGTGGGCTCTTAAACTCTTTGCACAAGACGGGAGAGGAGAAACTCTCTGCAGCATCTTTTCTTCCTTACAAAGGCATTGATCCTATTGGTCCTTTCGACTTAATTTAACCATAATTTCATTCTTGAAAGTAATTTCTTCCACTCCAAACAGTTACATTGGGGGTTAGCCCTTCAGTACATAGATTTGACAGAAGACAATCTGTCTACGAAGATACAGAAACCAAACATGGATGAGAAGAGCCCAGTAAAAGAAAACTCCAGCCAATTACACTCATCAAATCCCAAACAAAACATTAGCACACAGGACCAAGGTGACATGTTCAACAGGGATGGTATCCTAGTTTACAAAGATGTAGAAAACCAACCTGCCTTCACAACTCAGCTCTTACGACACCATGCACAGAGGCCTTTAAAAAACAGGTTTTGTAAGTAGCTCTATATTGAAGAGCTAGGATAGCTTATCACATTAGTAGGTGAAATTGGGAAGACCATATGCTTCTTTCCCCAGATATCCAAAGTTCCTAATTTGAAAAAGGGACATAGTGAAAATAAGTAAAATGAAACACACACATACACACCATCCACTACTAGTCAAAGCAATCACAAAAGGTAAAGAAATAAGAAGCACAAAAAATTAGTAAAGAGGAAAATAACTTTCACTGAGGATACAATTCTATGCTCTAAAAGAAAACCCTCAAAGAATTAACTGAAAATTTATAAAGACACTTATAAAGTTGCTAGCTTTAAAAATTAACATTTTGCTTCAAATATGAAGAGCATAAACCCAATTCTCATGGGTATAAGTTAGATTAAAACACTCCTGCCCACTGTTGAAAGGGGAGAAGTCTAAAATCAAGAGCTGTGATGAACATCAGGGCTAGAACCACAGGGAACAGGGTAAAGACCAGGTCCCTGTGCTGTCTGGAATCTGAAACCTGGCTTGTTTTGTTTAAGAATGGCCAGAACAGTATGGCACTAGGAACATTCTAGAAGATGTGTATTTGATTGTTTTCAATAAAATTTCTCAAGAGTTTTGAAGGAAAAAGGAAATGATTAACATTTACTATCAATAATCTTTGTTAAGTACAGTTTGCTTGCAAAGTTTTTGTCAGGATTCTCACACAGAGATGGGAACTCAGTCTATAAGTGCAGAAAGTAATGCTTGGAAGGTTGGATCACACCTGGTCATAGAGGCAGTGATGAGCAGGGAGGGGCTTCTGCCTCTGAGCTCTATTTCATTCCTTAGAAGACATCTGGGGTGGGGGGGTGCCATGTAAGAAAGAAATATCAGGTTTCATGAATATTTTTGTCAAATTGGCCAAAACTTACTCTGAAATCAAAAGCCGATCTTCAATGCCTGACTTCTGTTGTTAATACAGAAATGATCCATGAAAATACTCTTATCGTTAATAATAGAGAACAATGAACGCCAGACACATCTAAACAGATAAGGAGACTATTAACCAAGGATCTGAATAACATCTCTTTTGCTTTGAGATCTTGAGCGGAAGGGTGGGGAGGGGACTAAGTGGGTAAAGCACTGGCTGTGTAAGTGTAAGGACCGGAATCCTGATCCCCAGAATACACACAATGCCAGACTCGGTAGCACATGCCTGTAGTCCCACGCTCCAGAGATTCAGATGAGTTGGAGACAAAAGAACGCTCATAAACTCATGCACTAGCTAGTCTGGCATAAACAATGGCGACCTTGTCTCAATACCAAGGTTGTCCTCTGATCTCCACATGCCTTAGATGGCACACACACACACACTTGTGTGCACACAGATAGAAACAGAGCTGGAGAAATGGCTCAAGGAATAAAGTACTTGCCATTTGGGCATGAGGAGCAGAATTCTGAGTCCCCAGAACCCACATGAAAACCAGGAAGGCATCCCCCTCACTCAAGAAGCAGAGACAAGATCCTCAAGGGCATGAAATGGCAAGTTCAGGCTCAGTGAGGCCACTCTGTCTAAATCAATAAACTGGAGACCAATTGTGGACATTAACTTCAGACCACCACACATATTAGCACACCTCTGCACATACAGGGTGAGAGCAGGGAGGGTCCGCTACTGTCTCTGCTGCTGCCTCCGCCGACGTCTCCACTATCTATTGGTCTCTGGCCCGACCTGGTATGGGAGCTCTGGGCCAAAGGGCACAGGACTTGAGCAAGGAGAGGAGATTGCCTGCTCCTACTGCTATCTCTGCTCGCATCTCGGCTGTTGCTGCTCGGTCACTCCCAGGTGCTACACCTGTCCCTCCACACTGAGCTGGCCCAGGCTGGGCTGATAGGAAGCCTGCTAGCTGGCAAGGAGGCAGCTTGGTGCCCCAGGAAAGTTCTGGGAGAGCAGATCTCTCCCCAAGTGTTACAGCTCTTGCGACAGAAACTCTCAGACACCAGGATGATTCTCAAACACCTCTTTACTTCTCCTCAATAGAGCCCTTATATACAGTTTCAGGGTGGGTTAGGGTCTGGCAACAGATAACGCCTATTAGCTTGGTCTGAGAGCTTGGAGATACCTCGTCTACAAGTGGGAGAGCCTGAGGCACTGTTCCTCATGACTGATGGCCATATACCTCTCATTGGGAGGGGCTGTGGAGGGCTGAAGCTGAATGAAAAGAACCAGGACCCAGGAGCAGAGCCGAACACCTGCCATCCTGATAAAAGTCTGGGGTTCAAGACTTGCTCAACCAGATACCCAGCTGCTTCTCAGCCCACTGCCCCACACCCACACACATGCAAACATGCTTACATACACACATATAAATGTACACATGAAAAAAGTTATAATAAAAGCAATTGTAGATGGGGTGTTTTCCTGTTAATCCACCCAATTCTATAACTTTTTAGCATGAATAAACATCTTACCACATTTTTTATATGTTCCATAAAAGCTACCTTTAAAACAAAGGTCTTTCAAATTAGTGAAGTATTATATTAAATGCATTTTGTACCCTGACACCTTCAACAGTGAGGCAATACTAGTAAACTCCCATAGTTATAAGTTTAGAGACATGTCCTCCATCACTGAGTTGAGATACAGAGTTCACAAATATGTGTGACGTGTCTATAATGTGTCAGGCATGTGTACAGGACTCTTAGAAATATCATGCATAGTAATAGACTCAGAGCCCAGCCTCAGGGCTAGGATGTAGCTCTGTGGGTAGAGTGTTTGCCTGGCACACAGAAAACCCTGACTTCAGTTCCCATCACTATACAAAGTGGGAATAGTGGAGCACACTTGCAATCCCAGCACTTAAGAGGTGAAAGCGGGAAGAGCAGAAAGTCAAGATCATCCTTAGCTACATAGCAACTTCAAGTCTAGTTTGGGATACATGAAACACCATACAAAAAATAATACTGATAAATAGTCTCATTGAACTGAGTATGTAATCAAGAAAACAGGAATAAATTTTTAAAATAGATATAAAACTACACCTGTGGTGGCCAGTGTATCTGCTGTTTCCAAGAGTCTGCCTAACAAATTGAGTCGTTCAAAATAGTTCAGTGGCCAAGAGCATTTACTGCTCTTGCAGAGGACCTGGGTCCGGTGCCCATTATCTACAACAAGTGGCTGACAACTTTATCACTCCAGTTTCATGGTTTCCTGACACCCTGTGGCCTCCACAGATACCTGCATACAAGCAATACACATAAACTCATACAGACAAATATATTCACATAGATAAAATAAATAAACATTTTAGATGATAATGAAATAAAGTAACATTTATTCTTACATAGCCCACAACATGCCTGGTGGACCCCAGAGTACAGACAGCAGGTCTGGCTCCAGGCTGTTTATTATAAGTTCATGGTGAACCCAGTGTCAGACAATAATACACACTCAGGAAAGACATGTGGAATTAACCTTGTCCACTACAGTCTAGGTTCAGATCTGACTCTGTCTTATCTTTACCTACAAAGCTATGCCAATATCAGTGGGTCAGAGAAATTCATTCCAAGGGAGAAACTGTGAGGCCACACGGCAAAGGGCACAAATGAAGGTCAACAACAGAACTGAGGCCACAATGTGACTAGCCACAGCCATCAAGGAGGGACAAGTAATGTTCTATGAACAACAAAGAGATCTGGCTACATAGAGGATATCAGGAAAGACTGTCCCTAAGAACCTGCAGCTAGAATTGACATATGCAAGATCCGTAAAAATAAAAGCCAGTAGGCAGGAGACTTCAAAGAGACTGCTAAACAAGGTGTGCAAAGTAGCAAGACCAAAAGTGACACTACTGGTTTAAAACATTCAGAAAAGACCGTATCTTACCAAAACATATACTAATTTCCACTAAAACCCATTATATGTTTTTAGAGAAAATCGTCTTAAAGAGCTTTATACCTGTTGCCATTTTGTTTCAAGGGGACAAAGTACATTTAAATAAAGTCTACAGTGTGTGGTAATATCCTTCATAATGGGCAAGCTTTCATTGAAATCAGTCAACTTCCTCCAAAGTTATTAAAGAACGGTCTTTTAAATGGGAAATGATGAGCACTCAGTTGAAACAGACGCCTTCCTTAACTCAGTTAAACAGAGCCATGAGATCGGGGACTTGGCAGTGGAGCTCCAGGAGAGAGCACAGGCAAATTCATCTGCTGAAACTCAAAACTGAAGAATTGGAGATTCCCTGTTGACAGGCAAAAATATGGCCTTCTTGGGTCTTCTATCTCCTAGTTATTAACAGCAGACAATGCTACATCAGTCACCAAGCCTGAACCAAGGACCTCTGCCTGAGGTTAGTTTCCAAAGCATCCACTCAGCACATTCAGACTCTTAAATATGATGTTCCCTTTGCTATTTGTCTCCACCTGACTTGAAGCAGGTTAGGATGTCGGGAGAGAGCTGCCTTGCCCAAGGTGAACACAGCCAGCAACACAGATTGACAGCCATTGCACACAGGCTCAGTGGAGCCACGCCCCATCCTCTGATATTCAGGGTGATGATCGAAAAAGAACAAGGGGTTGTGATTCATTTTTCCTAAATGGAACATGGCTCAGAAACCAGACAATGAAGAAAGTAGGTGGAAGGTATGAAGGAAAGGCTGGCTCAACTCGGACTGTACCTTGGGGCCATGGTAGTGGCAGTGACCTGGCTGCCTGTGCCTGAGAGGACGGGAGGCCTTTGCTGTGGCAGCTGAAAGGGGCCGTGTGGAGAAGACAAGTAATTAGAAAAGGAATAGTAATTACCGCAGCCATGACAAGGAAGACTGCCCCACAGCCAGCCCTGTCAAAGCCTATAATTCTTGCAAATGAGCAGCAGGCTGGGCGACACAAGGCGTCCCTCATGAATTATACAGGTGATCAGGCACGGTGCACTCCGACTGATGCTTAAGAAGGAGAAACTGTGGGGCAGTGGAGGTAACAGAGCCCCAGGTGCTACATAGGTCCCCCATAGGTAGAAGGTGAAACTCAACCTCTAGACCACTGTCCTCTGCAACTGCACTTGCATGTGGCTGCTGTAGCAGTCTCTGGAGACCTTGAACTGCCAGGAAGTCCTGCATAAGGATAGGGAGAATGGTAGTTCTGGAAAGGAATCACTCAGATCAGGCTCTGAACCTACACATATGACAAGCAAGGTAAAAAAGGGACTTTTTCCTAGGGGACAGGTGTTACAGGTTTAATTGTAATCCATACAACACCCCCCCCCTCCGTGATTTCCCCCCAAAAATGTTTTGCAATCCTAACCACCAGGACTTCCAATAGGACTATACTCACAAACAGGTCTTTTTTAAAGGCAATTAAGCAAAAATGAGGCTATCAGTGTCAGCCCTGGTTTAACATGCCCCTAGACTCATAAGAAGATGAGCTTAGAGCATAGGCCAACATACAAAGGACAATGTCTGTGAGGACACAAGAAGATGGCCACCTGCAAGCCAAGGAGAGGCTCTGAGAGAGAACAGCCCTGTCTGCACCTTGCATGTGGAACCTATAGAAATATGAGACTATGAATATCTATAGTTCCTAAACCACTCAGCCTGTGGTACTCTTGCCCTGGCAAACCACCCCAGGGGAGTATACAAACAAGGACCAAGAGCTAGAAAAACACAAAGCCTAGGGATGGAACTCTACTAGTAAAGTGCTTGCTTAGCATGCACAGGGCCCTGGCTTTGATCTTAAGCATTGCATAAACCAGGCATAATGGCACATGGCTGTAAATCCCAGCACTTAGGAGGTAGAGGCAGGAAGATCAGTAATTCCAAGGTACTCTCTACAATGTAGTAAGTCTAAGGCCAGCCTGAGCTACGTGAGACCCTATGTCAGAAAAGAAAAACCACAAGACAGAGTCAGTCCGCTTGACTAGAGATTAAGAAAACTTGAGCTAAACTTAAAAAAAAAAAAAAAAAAAAAGTCCCTGCATGGCCAGGATGTTGACCCAGGTTCTACAGCCACTAGTTCTGAGCAGGGAGAACTTGGATCTGACCTTGACTCCCACCAACTGCTCTGTTGGCAAGGCTGGAAGAAGAAACAGGGGCAGGGGGTGGAAGCGGGAACAGTGAGCGCAACACTTAAGAGGATGAACTTAGATTGGAACTCACTCGGGATGCAGGGAGGATGGGGACACCATTAGCTGAGATAAAGGAGACAGAAACAAATTTGGTGAGGAAGCGGAAGGCTGAGTTTGCACATAACTGGGGGAGGAGTCCACCCCAACGGCTGTCTCCAGAGAGCTGATCATACTACATTCCCTGGCCGTGTGTGGGTCCACACAAGCCCTGATGTTTCCATCTGAGACCCATACTGATAAGCAGTGATGCTATCCTTATTAATCAGCCACACATGACACCATTGTAGCCAGCCAGTCTAACTTTGGCATGTTGGTCTTCAAACGGAAATCACAAAGACTTGAACCTCAGGCTTCACTCTCAACCTAGGATGGACACACAGACAGACAGACAGACAGACAGACACACACACACACACACACACACACACCTCCTGAGATCCACTGTGATTGGCCAGAACAGAGATTCCTGTGGAAATGGCCAAGTGTTTCCACCCAAGTTCAAGCAGGAGTCAAATGTATTGGGAGGAAGGAGGTGGGAGACTCATCCTCAAACGTGGTCTTGGAGCACCTCAGAAAAACATAACCAAAAATCACTTTCAACACCTACGACTTCTTTCAGGATAAAAATCATTTAAAAGCACTGCCTTAGGGGGAGGAGTCAATAAGCCATTCTATGCTGTGGTCCATCGTTTACTAGGCAAGAGATTGGATGATACCTCCTGATTTCGGGCTCATTTCCAGCCAGCAAGAATATCACAAGTACATTGATAGAGAGAAGTTTCATTTCTCTCCAAGCCTGACGGGTGAGTATTATAAAGTAAAATCCCTAGGATTTCCATAACAAGAGTAGATCCTATTGTGAGGAGAAAGGTTTATATTTTGGACTCTGGCCTTCTAAGGAGCCTGGATAGCAAACCATGAATTATCTGAAACAACGAACTTCAGTGGCTCTTAAGTGTTTCCTTAGGGGAAAAAAAAAAAAGACTTCCTTACTTCACTAAGTGGAGGGCTTGTTGACCCAGTTGTCTCTCAGGAAGATTCCCTTAACACTGGGTAGCAAAGCTTGAGGCTAAGAGACCTACTCTGGCTTCCTCTGGAACTCCATTGCATCCACCCGGGACTTCCCTTCTCCAAGACACTGGATCCAACCAATAGCTCTAAGGGTCCCCACCCCAAAGCCCCACTACACTTACAATAACCTCCAAGGAGGCTTCCCAGATGGTTCTCAGGGAGAAACATCTCATAGGAAACACAGAAAGAAGGAAATAGGACGAACAAAAAAAAAAATTGAGATCTATGACCAGGGAATGGTAAAGTGTTCTGATATACCCAGAAGACATTTAAAGGGTTTCAAGAGAGTTGTTTTTAGTGTTGCTGCTGCTGCTGTTGTTATTGTTGTTTGCTGCTGTTGTTATGATAGCAAGACTGCCTGCCAGGTGCTAGGCTAGATATAAAAGAATTCATTCCCACTTTGAGGAGTAGTCTGGTAGACAGAGAGTACCATATAGTAACCGTGCTTTTGCAGTATGATATATACTATTGAATACACAGGTGCCAAATGTCAAAATACGGCAGACAACAAGGAACAATTCCTCTAGGTTATGATCATCCTCAAAGCCATGCTATTGAATTCATCAACTACCATGTCACATGTACACATGGGAATCTTGCAATCCAATGCAAGGGACCAGTCCTAGAATGACAGGACAAGGTACAAGGTGAAATGCTCTTATTTAAGCTGAGCATGGTGGTGCATGCCTGTCATCCTAGCATTTGGGAGGTAAACGTAGGAGAATCAGAAATTCAAGGTCATCTCTGGCTCTGTAGTGAACAGAAAGTCAGCCTGGGCTACATGAGACCATGTCTCAAAAAGTGGCAAGAGATCTGGGGAAATGATTCAGTAGGTAAAGTGCTTACCCTGGAACCCACGTTTTAAAAACATATAGATATGGTAGTGTGTATCTGTAATCCCCGCATTCCTGTGGTGACATGGGAGGCAGAGACAGGAGAACCACTTAGAAGCTTGAGACCAGCTAGCCTGAAGTACCAGGTAAAGAAAATAACAAGAGAGACATTGTCTCAAAACAAGGTAGAAGGTAATAACAGACTCCTAAAAGCTGCCCTCTGACCTTCACATATGTTCCATGACACATGTGTGCCTACACTCATACATACACACCTGCACACAACACATAAAAAAAGATATAACACAAAAAAGGCTTAGCGGATGTCTCACTTTGACTATCTTTTACCCCTGTGCCAAAGTCACCTGACTGACAGTGTGATGTACTCACAAGTTTGACCTGTCCTGCTATGGTCTATGCTTTTGTCTCCACCCACCCCTCAAATTCATAAGCTAAAATCCTTACTCCTGTCATTATCCAATGGGGAAGTAGAACTTCTCAGATGGTTTAGTGCACTCAAAGGGCTGGGACCTACTCTTACCCCTTCTAACATGTGAGAATATGAAGACAGCTAGCTAAGAAGTGGGCCATCATCAGATACAATCTGCAACATTTGATCTTATGCTTTCCAGTTTCCAAACTGGTGAGAAAAGAGTTGACAAGCCACCCAGCCTATAATATTTTGTTACGGTGATCTAGATAGAAGATAATATGTACTCAATCAAGCAAGACTGGCTTAGAGAGAAACGTTATTCCCATCCCAGTTCTCACCTAGCCACCAGCTACCTCCACATGCCTGCTTTCAGAGGGATCCCTGGTAAGGAAGCATCCGGCTAGCATGAGAGGTGGCAATATGGCTGGATAAACAGCATGCGATACAAATATGTGTTCTAAATAATGTTATAAATAACACTGGTGCCTGTGGAGATTGGGAGGCTTGGACCTCATCCCAGCTCTACAGAGTCTGACACTCAGTAGGGATAACAAGCAGCCCAGGAGGTCACATTTCCAACTAACTCCCAGGTGATGGTGTTAGTAGGAAACAGAACTTGTTTTCTGTGCTTTAGGGCAAAGTCTCGATGATCACTGGTAATAGTGGCCCAGATCATGAGGGCACAAATGGACTAGCCACTACCATACACTGAACAGGTACCATAAGCTGGACACTAGACGAACAGCCTGCAAGAATCACCTCACGTTGCCCTCTGAGCCAACATTTCATAAGAGAGGAAACTGAGCCACAGGAAGGTCAGGCAGCTTTCCAACCTTGTAGTGAGAAATGCACATGAAGCCCAGACTTGAATCCAAGGCCCCTGCCTGGGTTCCTGCACCAAAGACCACCCTGCAGATGCACCCTCAACTCCTATCTCTAAACCCAGGCTGCCTGATACTGTCAGTAGGGGGCTCTGAGAAGTTCTGAAACTGAGAAAGCACTGAACTTTGGGAAACCCAGCCTTTCCAAACATGTTTACCTGTGTAACATTTGCTAACATCTCTCCATAAAATGCTTATCCCTGTGGTCCCTTTCACTTGCCAGCCAACACCCCTACCACTGTGGCTTCTGAAGCTCTCAGCCCAATACAGTGTATGCTGCTGGCCTCTGTGGAAGCACCAGATCTGCTTCCGCTTTAGTGGGGACCTCTAATTGGGTCCCCACCTTGGTTTACGTCCAGTCTCATATCTCTTCTCAAGCCTCCATAGCTTCCAGAAGCTTCCTTTAAAAGTCTGATGTGGAGAACAGCTGTCTTGGCCCAACACAAATAAAACAGATGCAAAATTCAAGGTCACAGAGACCAAACCTTGTCCTGGGAACACCTGACATGAACAAGCCCAAGGTGCTCCTTCCCACCTCCACCTCAAGCCCCAGCCCCTGAGCCTGGAGCCACCAAGCGCAGATCACCTCCCTCTGGTATCTGGCCGTGCTTCATCTTGCCTGCTGTTAGGACCTCAGCAGAAGAGAGAAACTAAAAGATGAAGACAAGGACCAGATGTGGGGCTTTGCTCTAGCTTGGAGCAGGAGGCAGCTTCAAGATGTTTTTTCTCCTCTCTGCCTCTTGTCATTGCCTGACCCCTGCTAAATTGCAGAGATCAGCATTTGGAATGAAATGCACAGGGTGCATGCAGGGCCGACTACATTCTTCCCTCCTGAATCAGCAGTGTGCCAGGGGAATTCTTACCCCCACGAAAGAGACTGTCCAATGTGCAGCTCAGCAAGCACTTAATGAGCACCTACTCTGTGCCTTGCACCAGACACCAAAGAGAAAAGAAATGGATGGAAAGTTCAAGAAATGGGCCCTGCCATTTGAGAGCACTGCAGCTTACATGACAATCAGTGCCACCTCTGAAAACTTTGAGTAGATTACTTCAGCTGTGAGGGGAAGGCTATGATTTCCACCACAAAGGGTCCTAAGAACTAACATGAGTCCAGTGGAACACAGCCTGGAGCATGTTGAGGGAATGGGTGGGGGTTGGCCCCTTTGTTTCTTTCCTTACTCAGTTAGGAGCAGTAAAAAAAAAAAAAAAAAAAAAAATCCCTTATCAGCATGTAAGTTGCTGTGGGGTTGGGTGGGACGGTTTCAGGAAGTTTGGTACAAGAAGACACTGACACTGGCCAAGCTGATGGGGGGAGTGAAGTTTAAAAGGTAAGGCAGACTTGACAGAGAGAACCTGGAAGAGAGAAAACCAAGGGACATTCTAGGCAGAGAATGGACTCTGGCCTGGAGAATAAGGTGTGCAAATGGGTGAGACAGAAGGGACAAGCTGTCAGAGGATTTGGGTCTTCCCTGAGGAAGGAGGGGTCGAGAACCCAGCAACAAAGTCTGGCTTGAATCAAAACCAAGAATCAAGGACAATGAGCCACTCTCTCCTCCCATGAGCCTTCCTGATATAGGGATCCACACACAACCTGGAGCCCCCCACAAGGCTCCATCTGCGCTGGGCTAATTGCTTCTTTGGGGGGACATGAAGGGAACTCGGAACTCTCTGCTGCATTTCCAACATCAAAGAAATGAGAAATAAACATTCAATATTTCGAGGGCTGGTTTACATTTAGAGAACATCAGCGCAGGGAGAGAAATCGTGTAGTCATTTAAAAAGATTATCATGAACACTATAGAAACACAGAAAAATGCTTTTGACATGTTAAGTGAAAAACAGCAGAACTCAAAACAATATGGGTACCATTAGCTGAGCAAGAGCTCGGTTGGGTAGAGGGAACAAGAGACTCTTGGAACAGACCAAGCCAAGTTCTGATGCTGACTCTGCAAGTCAGGCACTGTGAGGCCGGAGCATGGTTTACCTAGTGCCCTGTAGTGAAAGGATCATGGTAAGACTGACAGCCCATGGCTGCTGACAGTTCGAAAAGCCTGCCTCTTACCTGAAGCTCAACTCCCCCAACAACCATATGAAGTATGAAAAGCATAACTTTTGGGGTGGTATTGGGACCTTTTTAGAAAGATTACATCTGAATTTAGACCCAGAAGATAAGCATCTTGAATTAGATGCCTGTGCCCAGCAGACACCAAGAACATAAACATGATAGACCATTTCTCCAGGATGAAGCCAACCTCTCTGCTCAAAGCATAGTGCCCAAGGATAAACCTCTGACCCCACAAATGGGGACAATAGCAGTTCCATATCGTAGACATGCTGGGACATTCTGGGCCAGGCTGATTAATCAAACCCTCTCCAATCTGGACTGGATCCTTCCAGAGTATAGAAAAACTTGATGTTGCCTGTCCTGGTCCCCCAAAGTCAAGGCCTAAGGATGTCCTAACCATGATACTGGAAATAACAGCTCTTCTTATGACTCCAAAACTTCTGAAAGACTCTCAAACTTATGTCCTCTGGGGGCCTGACAGTTCCAGGGGAACATCAATGGGGCTGCTCAGATCTAAGGAAGCCATAAGGAGGATCTCCTCCACAGAGGTGAGATCCAAGCATAGCAAACCAAGAGAAGGAAAGACGCCACTGCAACAAAGTTGCACAACTATTCACCTGTTCCTCAAATAGAACCCCAGTCTCTATCATACATCCAGGCCTCTCCTCATATAAACTCCAATCTCTACTATACACCCAGGTCCTTCCTTCTATAGACCCCAATCTCTATCATATACCTAGGCCCCTCCTCCTATAGACTCCAGACTCCACCATACACCCAGGTCCCTCCTCCTATAGATCCCAATCTCTACAATACACCCAGGTCCCTCCTCCTAATGGCCAGAACTTCTCGGGGAGCATTTTTACCCTCCAGCTTCATGCTTTGGCCATCACTGGTATGCAAACACATACCAACAAATCAGAAAATATCCTGAAAACTTGGCCTTCATCCAAAAAGTTTTCAGACCTTGTCCTCAGACCATGTTTACAGAGGAAACAAAAACAAAAATAAACAACAACAATAACAAAAAGCAAGAAGGCACTGGAATCTTGAGAAAGATGGACAAGCATATCATGCAAAAGGAGAGGTCACACCCAAGAACCGGGAAAGCAGAGCTCTTTCGGACAAGTCTCCAAGACCCTACACTACAGTTTACTACTGGTATCCTGTGAGTGGTTAGCACAGCACACACCTTAGCATGCCTCTACTTCCCATACGCTGCATCAGCCTATCTAATCTTCACAACACAAGCAAGGAAGCCATGCCCCTTCCTTTCACTCAAGTCCAGCATTATTATGCAGCTCTAAGACAAGCAAAGACACTGCCGCCTATCTCCTGATGCACACACAACCTATCCCCAACACACACCCTCATGAGTGTGTCTGCATATACACACAGGATGTAATACACCTGCATGTGACAGGACGTTAGGAGCAACACCAGATGCAATCAACGTCAGCAGGAAAACGTTGAACAGAGGGAAATAAGTATGCAGGCTCTGGAGTCAGTCTGGGCCCAGGCTCCTAAACCTCAGGGCTCTATGCAGCAAGGCTCTGGAGGCTGCCAAGGTTTCCAGTTGGGTCCAGGGAGGCAGTAGATAAAGCAGATAAGTAAAGGCAGTTCAATCGATGATGCTTCCCCATGACTCACTGTTTTTTTATTGCAACATGCTCTCTATAAAAGCCATTTTCCTCTTACAGGATCTGCTTGGGCAACATGTGATGTCATCATAAATCAACCCCACCCCCACCCCCACCCCAACCCCTCTTTCTTTTCCTTTAAAATGTCAGCAGATTTCTTGGAGTTTCTAAGGAGCCAAGAGAGCCAGCACCATCTCCCAGTTTTGGCATAGAAACCCATCTTCTTTCCCAAGATGTCTGTCTTCACTTCCCCCCTGGCTCTCCCAGAGGAGCGCTGTGGCGATAAACCCTCGAAGCCTACAGAAAGTCACAGAAAGCGGTTATGGAAAAAAAAAAAAACTTTTCCTTTCTATCCTGTCCAAATGTAGCCTCTTTCTCTCGGCCCCTTTTTTCCTCTCCTCCTATTTTGGTGCACTTCCAGGGGAAGTGGATGTATAGAGGGAACTGTTAAACAAGGTCTAATACAATCCATGCCTCCAAGACACGGATGCCATTAATCAGAACGATGGCTTTGTGTGAGAGAGGCCACAGGCTGGATGGGCGCCATGGACCAATAATGCAGACAAGCCCCTACCTACCCAACCCACACCATCCCCTATGGGGCTTGGTATTCATTCCTCCTACCCTTCCCCCCACAAAACCCTGTGCCCAACACTCCCACAAAGGCCTTCTGGAAAAAAAAAAAAAAAAAAAAACTATCATAACAGGGGAAAAAAGTTTCCTTTCATTCTAAGTTCACTGGACCAAAAAAGAAAATCCTAAAGTAACTCTAACCTACAAGAACTTGCAGGGCCATGGCAAAGAAGAACTACCAGCTAGCTAAGGTTTTGTATAGTCACATGGGGTGTCACTTTTGAGAAAAATCTGTATTCTGGAAGGATCCCTTCCAGAAAGAACTCTGTCAACAGAGGGTCCCGCCAACAGGCCACATCCCCAACATTCAGAGATCGGATGGTAGTGAAAACGTAAAGCACAGCTAGACTCCTGGTGGAGCTTCTTTCTCTACTCTTGACTCACAGGCAACAGTCTTCTCCACTTCCCAGCCATAGCCCCCAAAGGGACACTGGTTAACTACACACAATAGAGAGCAAAGGATCTTCTGCTAGCACCTATGTGACTTTGAGATGATAATGGGCACATTAAGTCCCCTCCCTCCCCTAAAAACAAATTCTTTTGCTGGGCCTGAGATGCCTGATTCTTAAGCATTCGGACCAAGATCATCACCAGAAGCGTTGTTCCTTGAAGACTTTTCCTTGTTTTTTTTCTTATAGCTATTTTTTTCTTGGATGTTTTATTTACATTTCATATGTTATCCCCTTACCCCATTCCCCAGGAACCCCCATCCCATCACCCCTCCTCCTGCTTCTCTGCGGATGTGCTCCTACCTACCCCCCAATTCCTACCTCCCCACCCTCAAATTCCCACCCTCTGGGGCGTCCAGCCTTCATGAGACCAAGGATCTCTTCTCCCACCTATGCCCAGCAGGGCCATCCTCCCTTACATATACAGCTGGAGCCATGGATCCCTCCCTAAGTGCTCCCAGGCTGGTGGTTTAAACCCTGGGAGCTCTGGTTGGTTGGTATTGTTGTTCTCCTCATGGGGCTGCAAACCCTTTCAGCTCCTACAGTCTTCACTCTGACTCTTCCATTGGGAACCCCATGATCAGTTCAATGGTTAGCTGTGAGCATCTGCCTCTGAATATGTCAGACTCTTGCAGACCTCTAAAGATACAGCTATATCAGGCTCTTGTCAGCATGCACTTCCTGACTTCCACATCAGCATCTACCTTTGGTGACTGGACATGGGATGGATACCCTGGTGGAATGGTCTCCATACGGCCCCTCCTTCAGTTTTTGTCCCTCACATTGTCTTCATATTTGCTCCCTTGAGTATTTTGTTACTCCTTCTAAGAAGGACCGAAGCACCTCCACTTTTCCTTCTTTATCAGCCATTCACACAAAACCTGAATGAGTAGAGGTTCCTCAGTAAGCAGTGAAGGGGAGAATAAGGTAACAGGAATGGTAACTAGGGGAGGTGAAGAACTTGAAAGTTTGATGTCTGCTACTCACAAGCATGCCTACAGGAGTCTATAACAATTCTTTGCCTGCCAGGAACTCCTGGTGTCCTGTGTTGCCCCTCTTTCTTTCTTCCTCATCATCCTGATTGATTCCCACTCAAAGACAGGAGAAACTCAAGAAGGAAACATGGAAGAATGAAGAGATAAGAAAAACAAACAACAGCAAAAAGTCTGCTATGGACCATCTTGAGGATCAGAGACAGTAACCAAGACACTTGAGACTCTGGGTATGTTACTGGACAAGCCAGAGACTGCTAGGGGTCAGATAACAAGTGAGGTCCAGGTATTGTGACATACATGTATAATCCCAGCATTTGAGAGGAAGAGGCTGAAGAACGGGGCATTCGAGGTCAGCCTTAGCTACATAGCAAGCTCCGGAATAGCCTGGGCTACATGAGACCAGCAAAGGCAGATTATGAAGAGAGCAAAGAAATGACCAGTGGAAAGGTTTCCTGCCAGGTCAAGCACAGCCCTGGCTGTGACTTCCTCAGCCTTCTCTGCCATTGTTCAGGCTTTACCTTCCTGCCTACAGACTGGGTCTCATTCCCCCAAATGGCCTACCCTGCTCCTCTTTCCAGACTCAAATCCAAAACTCTCGCACTTCCCTGGGTAGGTGGGCATTCCATCCATCCTTTCCCTGGGTTGTAGTCACATGTACCTACATGGGTATCTCTCCTGGGAAGTGAGATATTATTGAATCATCCCTGCCAGGCCACTCACCTGGCACATAGCAAGTATTTAGCAACCAGTGAATAAACCTATCCAGGCACCAAAAGAACAAATTCGATGGCCAAGTGAAGGGGGTCAATTAGGTCCTTTTACTTTCGGAGGTTGATGTCAAGGTTTTGCACAAGCTAAAACAGGGAGTCCTGGGAGAATGGCTTCTAAGTGGGTCAAAGGGGTCATTCAGTGGAAGACCCCTTTCTATGATGGAATTTTTCTGGAAGCTTTCCACAGTATCAAGCTACCCCACCTGAGATGGAAAACAGCAAAGGAGAACAGAAAGTGGACACTGTTGAGTGTTTGTCTTTTACTGTCTATTGTAATGCTAAGTGTGGGCCCCCAAGACCTGGAGTCTGCAAATAGTCCCTGTGACCATGCCCCAAGTTATTTCCGATTGGTAAATAAAGATGCTGACAGCCAATAGCTGGATAGAAGAGACATAGGCGGGGTTTAGGTTTCCCAAGCTTGAGGTTAGAAGAGAACCATGAGGGGAAGGAGGAGGAAGAGGAAGGAGAAGCCACCCTGGGGTAGGAGTCAAGAGAACTTGGCTGAGGGCTGACTAACTGGAGTTAAGAGCAGCCCAGATGAAACATAGTAAGTAATAACTTGGGGTTATAGGTAAGAAAATAGATTCCAACAACATAGAGGGTAACAGCCCAACTATTGTACTGTTTAAGGCTTATTGTAAATATAAAAGGTATGTGTGTCTTTCAAACAGGAACTTAAATGGTTTAAGGATGGGTAGAAACCTTAGGCCCAGGTTCAAATACATTGGACAACAGAACACAGCCTTGTTCAGCCAAGGCCAGGACACCTCTTTGATGCAAGAAAGAATGACTCTCAGACCTTATCAGTCCCTCACCGCTGCCCAGCTGGCCAGGGTAGGTTGAGATGGCCTTAATAAAGAAGTAGTTGATAAGTGCATATTAATGTTTGTAGGACAACCCAAGGCAGGGACAAAACCAGAGAGCCTACAGCAGAAAGCCATGGAAGTAATTCACTCAGGCAAAGGAGAAAGGTACCATCAACAGCCCCCACCCCCAAAACCCATCCCTCCACAATTGCTACAGATAGGAACATACCAAAGATGAGAACGCAATAAAATGTTCCTCCCCAAATAAAGCTGCAGCACACCTACCCTACCCCCATGTCCCTCTCGGTGAAGGCCTCATTACCACTTCTTGCAATCTCCCAGGCTCCGTTCTGGAAGGCTTCAAAGTCACCACCAACCAACCCTTCCTGACACACAATGGCATTTAATAATTGCTTATGGTTCTCGCCTGGGAAGCCAGGCAAGCACCCACAATTCATTACATGTGTGACCTTTCCAGCCCTCAGCCCTCAAATGATTTTCACTCACTTTAATCTGAGTCCGATTCAAAACAGATCTGCTGTCAGCAGCCAGAGTTCCATAGCCCCAGAGATGGGGCAGCGCCTACAGCTAATCTTTTAGTGCCTTAATCATAAAATGTGGCCCTTCCCGGGCTGTTTTCACCCAAATAGCCAGAAAAGGGGGTTGAGCATGGTGTGAGAAATGGTGAATTATGAACTGCGAGGTAGCATTTCAGTAAGCCAGATTGGATGCTAAAACTTTAGCTGTGCTCTTCTGCAATTGAGAAGTTGTTATACAAACACCCAAACCAGACTCTCAAAGCCTGCATTTCACAGAAGAGCTGCCACCAGGTCCCAGGTCAGGGAAGGGACAGACAAGCCACTTGACCACAGAGTGCCATCTTTTTTCTAAAATATTACCACTACAGATTTTTTTTTTTTTTGCAACGTGATGCGAAGCACATTCAACAGGTCCACACATGCATGAAGCTTGCCTAAATTTAGTGGGTGTTAATTGAAATCAGAGCTACAGTCGTTACCACCGACAGGTTTCTAAACACTACCCAATAAATTGTGTGTCTGTTTCAGACCCTCTGTGACAGCTGGCAGTGAAGAACAGAAAGAGGGCCCAGAAAAAAAAAAAAGTCTTCTGATGTCCTTCAGTGTGCTCAGTAAAGGATGTCTGCGCACGGGTCTGGCCTGTGTCTGTGCGCACAGATGTGTGTGTGGATAAACACAAGGTAGATGTGCATGCCTTGCCCATTTTTAGAAGGTGAACGAGAGATGTGTGCAGCCACACATGCCTACTGTACTCTCCATGCTCTGGTACCCTGCTCCTATGAACCATGAGCCTCCACTGAAACCAAACAGCCCCCTCTCGATGTGGCAAAAAGCAGCCTGGTTTATGAAGAAAGGGGCTTTTGGTTCGGCTTATGGACAATCTTTTAGAAAGATTGTTTCCCTCCCCTTCTCTCTGGCCTGCCTTAACAGCATCAGGTAGGCCTTGTTTTAATTTAAAAAGCAAAATTAAAATCTCCTCCAAAACAGAGAATGTAAGGGTCAGCCAGAAAATGTCTGCCACACATAGAATCTGAAAGGAAGGAGGGGACAGACAGGAGGGAGGGGAAAGTGGAGAAAGAGAAAGGGCTTTCCAGAGTTTCCTCAGAAAAATACCAACTCTATCCTCCCAACAACTCCCTAGTTCACTGCAAGCTTTCATGACTTGAAAGGGGTAAGCTTTGTACTGACTGAGTCACGACTAGCTGAAGTGAGAGAGGAAGGGATGGGCAAGCCTGGCCTTGAGGCTCCACATCCTTTCCCTTCCTGGGAACAGTCTTCCCAGGACTTACCAGGTCCCAGCAGGATTACAGGCCTTGTTGGAGATCTACTCCACCCAAAATAATTTCTTGATGTTGAAGCCATCTGGAACAGTCCCATCTAGACTTCCCCTTTCTCAGAACCCTGTGGTGTCTGGGGAATATCTCAGATGTCCTGTGGGAAAGATGGTCAGGACTCTGATACTTAAGTTAGGTCTGCTGAGCAGCAGGTAAACACTATGCAGGAACCTGTGAGACAGGGAGAGCGTCCTGGCTAACCCTACACTGACTCCATCAGACACACAGTATGGACGACCTGAGGACACGCTCAGGTCTGGGCAACCCTCCTTAGAGTCTGCCCATCCTTGACCAGGACGTGCCTCACTGAAGTCCTCTTGTCCTTACCATCTCTGATGTCCAGGCTCCTACTGAAGTGCAGAGAGAAGAAGTAAAGAATGGTTTTCCATCACTAGGCCTGCTACCTCCTCTGACCAGCACTCACTTGAGCCATCCGCAAAGCCTCCAGTGACCAGACCTGAGTGTCCTGCCCCGCACACCAGGACTTGACAACACATGCCACTCTCTCTGCTTGCTCGCTCTGCTCGTTGCCTCATCCCACTCTACAACCGCTTTCCACCCCACTGTGCTTCTCATCAGTCTGAGATAGGAAGAGAACTGAACAAGAAATTGGAGGAGAAGAATTTCAATAGCTCCAAATCCATGCAAATCAGTGCCCTGGATCCCACCTGGACTGAGACAACTCTGTGCTTGTCGGAGAGATGGCCTTATAATAAATAAA
Organism: Grammomys surdaster; assembly: GCF_004785775.1. NCBI lineage: Eukaryota > Metazoa > Chordata > Mammalia > Rodentia > Muridae > Grammomys > Grammomys surdaster. The sequence goes on along the minus strand of NW_021621003.1, from coordinate 7,856,722 downwards.
TCCCTGTCTTGCAGAGGAAGAGTTTTCTCTTAACCTTATCAAGCTAATTATATACCAGCACAACATAACATTTCCCTAAATGCTTGATCACTTCATCCTGTTCCTCGGGAAATATTATTTTTAAATAGGTGTGATAGATGCAAAGTGAAACACTCGGATTTCAATTCCAGCCCCAATTCCCGGATCCCCTCTCTGAGTAATTTAAGGAGTTCCTCCAGATAGTTTTTCATATTCTTTTAACTGACATTTTATCTTTATACAGCATCTCACAGAATGAGCACTCGCTAAGACAATGACAGCCAAGAAGGCCTGTCATTTCTCATTCCGACAAAGACAGATGTCTTACACTGGCTTATGCCAATAATAGATCCAACAAAAAACAAAAGAGACTACACCTGCCGCTGATGTAAAGGCACCAATTCACATTTGTGACACTCATTTGTCAATTAACAGATTTCTCCCATTGTTGACACACGAGACTTAAAAGATGTGGGCTCCAATGTGATGAATTAAACAAGACAGATGAGTAAGCTGTGAGCTGCAAAGTAACGCTATAATGTGCTTTAGATATGAATATCAACTGACACCCCTGACAGGCCATACAAGGTTTTATTTCATTTTGCACTGTATCCAGGCTTCATACTTTGTCTTCTTTGTTCGCTTTTCATCAAGCTCCTAACATCTCATTCTGACAGCCAGAGACATTTAAGGCACTTTCGTTTCAAATGCAAGTTAGCGTACTTGATTTGTCATTAAAATGCAAAACGATTGCCTCTCGCTGGTGCAGGTAAATGTAGGTAAGCTTAAAACGTTGGATCTGCACATGCAGAGCTGAAAATGGTTTGGGTGCCTTGCTTTCCCCCCATTAGCCAGTCTGGAAGCCTTGCAGGACCATACCCCACATCCTTTTTGGCGAGAGACTGTGCAGAAGTTTACAGTATATGATGTATGTGCACACATGTGTACATATTCATGTGTGTGGATAAGGGCATGTATATAACAGGCATATGTGTGGAGGTCAGAGAACAACCTTCAGTGCGGGACTTCACTTTCTAATTTGTTTGAAACAATGTCTGGATGTGGCTGGATTTCTGAAGGTAATCCTAGCACTGTTGCGCACTGTTGTGAGTAGAGGTAAGAGGCTTGCTAAGGGGCCTTTTGCACAGAAGTAACCAATGTCCCAAAAGTAGCCAATGGTGAGCCATGGACAGAGAAGGGAGGAAGACCTATGGAAAGCAGTGTTGCCCTCTGTGAAGCGTTCTGCAAATCTGCAAGTTGAGCTGAAGGCACACAAGTACTGCATACCTGAAGATGGTGGGGCTTAATTCAACATGCTCATAGTGAGGAGGCCACATAAGACAGCCCCTCTCCATCTCCAATAGTGAAAGAGAAAACGCCAAACCCAGGACACTCTGTGAGCGAGACAGGAGGATAGGGAGAGAAGAGGTAGGGAGTGAAGAATCCCCTGCTTGAAAATACAGCCTCTCCGTAACTGGTTAGACAACAGAAGCAGGAAGATCCATCTCAGCTTCCCCAGTTCTTCTCACCTGAAGCATATCTCCAGGCTCTCATTGAGAGGAGCATGGCAATACATGCCTTTAATCCCAGCACTTGGGAGGCAAAGGCAGGTGGATCCCTGGGAGTTAGAGGTCAACCTGGTCAACCTGGTCTACGTAGTCAGTTCTAGGATAGCCAGGGCTATATAGTGAGACTCTGTAAAAAAAAAAAAAAAAAAACACCTTACTGGACACAGAAGAATCTGACAATACTTTCCTAAGTCTCCTCAGGTTCATGGCTACCAGCATCATCTTTGAAATCCAACCACACCTCCTCACAACAATCTATGTTTCCATCAAATCTAGCATAGAATATACACAGCTTTCCCTGCCTCTTTACATGAGGGTCCCCTTGTTATGTACTTACATTAACATAATAAAATTATAAGTCATTATATTACATAAATTTGTGTGGTTTTTTTCACTTATTAATTTGGGACCTATTACAAGAGCCTCAGCCATAAACCTAGTGATATACAGTAAGGAAAGAGATTTATTTCTCTATAGGGGCTTCGTGGAAAGATTTGTTTAAATAATGATTAGTTCAGTGATTTCTCTGTTTGACAAATTACCTCATAGTGTGTGTGTGTGTGTGTGTGTGTGTGTGTGTGTGCCATGTTGCCATTTTGGAGGTCAGATGACAACTTGCTGGAGTTGATTCTCTCTGTCCACAGCTCTGGGGATCAAACTCAAGTGACTCGGCTTATTGGCCAGCACCTTTACCTCCTGAGCTATCTTAAGGCCCTCAAAGTATTTCTTATCAACACCAAAAAGTAGGAAAATACACACACACACACACATCAAACTATATCAATCAAACAATAAGTTAACTAATAATAACTAAAATTAGCATAGTTATCTGAAAGAAAAATTATGTTGTCAGTGAAAACACATCCATGAGAAAACAAACTTCATAAGGCATTAAAAGAAAATAAAGGCTGAAAGACCTTGTATACAATTTAATCCTACTTTTGTTAAACCTTGTATATACTGAGATTTTAGTAGAGATTATTGTTCTAGAATAAGATTGTGGGTTGTTTTTTAAATTCCTTGTGTATATTTTTCCAAATTTTTATAATTGTATAAAATAAATTCTATGATGTTTATAATTACAAGAGAATAAAAGAAACTTTTAAAAAACGAATTTTGTTTATCTAGTATATGGGGGTAGGTTATATGTGGCATATGTGTACATGTGTGCCTGTGCATGTGTGTGCAGAAATCAGAGGACATTAGGTGTCCTCTCTCTCCACCTTATTCCTTTAAGGTAGAATCTCTCCTTGAAACTGGTGCTAGGCTACAAGCTGGCAAGCCTCTTACTTCCATCACAACAATGCTAGAATTACAGGCAGGAATCCAGCCACATCCAAACCTTGTTTCAAACAAAGTAGAAAGTGAGGACCAACACCTAAAGTTGTCCTCTGACCTCCACACATATGTCAGGCATATACATGCCCTTACCCACACACATGAACGTGTACACATATGTTCACATACATCATATACTGTAAACAGGCAGGAAAATCAAACTTAAGCTTGTAGGAATAATCCCAAATACCATTCTAGGAAATATTCATTGGGTCAGCGATCCTCTTGGTTGGTAGGAGGTGGGAAGGAGAGGGCTCCTCCAGCCCAAGGCAGGAGGAGGCAGCTCAGAAGTGCAGAATGGTGATGACCCATAGTTCTAGCAACTCGGGAGACTGAGATGGAAAGATCGCTTGACCCCAAGAGTTTAAGACAAGCCTGCACAATGCAGTAAGGCTCCACCATTCCTGAAAAAGGTGTTAATCAGTTCTTCCTTCTGCCCAGTGAGAAAGCTGGTCCTAATGCTTAGTTACAGATCATGGATATAGCTTGAGGTAGAAGCCTTGGGTGATAAAAGTCCTCCCCAGTCTGAGTTCACCAGTACAGATAGATTTAAAGAAACAATAAGTCACTGGAAATCATTAAATAAAATGGAATTTCACTCTGGCAGTTGGCTTTCTTAAAGCCTTGCCATATCCTATTTAACACTTAATATTCCTTTGGAGGGTTGCAACAGGGTCTCACTGGGCATCCCAGGTTGACTTTTAACACAAGAACTTCCTGCCTCACACTGTGAGTACTGGGACTGCAGCTGTGGCCCCAGCACGCACAGCCTTACTTAATATTCCATGGAGACTAATAATAATTATGCTTAGTGTACTCTAATGAAGATTAGCTTCCTCCCTGCACTAATCCCCTCCCCTTCGAACAGAATTAAATTGGGAAAAGTTCTCTCAGTTGTCCTTGCCCAAGGGAAGTGTGGCTGTATCATTTAGTTTTTAACTATGGGGGATTGAATCAAAGGTCTCATCCATGTAAGACAAGCGCTCTACCACTGAGCTGTATCCCCTAAACCTGGCCATTGAAACCCAATGCTTTGCACTCTGAGCCCTGCTTTTGCAAACCTACCAGGGCCACACAACCCTTAAAATAACTCTGCTTACAAACAAAAGAATCAGAAGTGACAGAAAGTGTTCTGGGGATCTGTGTTCTGCCAGGACACCTCTGAGAGTACAAAACTCATATTTCACATTTGATCTCCATGACCCTGCTAGACCAGCACCATTATCCCTGTCTGGAAGATGACAGTGAGGATTAAATGGCTTCTTCTTCTTTAGTAGCTCACAGAGAACGTAAGATGGGCTACAGAAGAAAACCGTGTAATGTCTTCTCCCATAACCTCCTTGCTCTTCCACCAGTCCATCCTCCAGCCTAAGCATCTCTGGCTTCCTGGTCTCTGACAGTGACTCTCAACTGTAAGCTTCTCATTTAAAAGCAAAGACACAGTCAGTAGTGCCTTGGGGTAGCTTAGAGACTGACCAGCATTCGAACAGCATGTGCAACCTAAGTTGACCCTGAGGAGTGAGACCACAGATGACTTCTTTGAGACAACAGAGACTTGGGCTCTTAAGAGTTGTCCAGATGAACACAATCAAGAACAGGACCAAACCATACTAGAGATGGAACCAGATAGGATACTGGGGGTCTATAAAGAAGTAAGACAATAAATGTTACACAACCATATTCTAGGCAGACTTTTAAAATTAAGACTGCCTCACGTCAATGAGCTTTGCTTTATTGTACCTCACAGATATGCCAACCCCACATCATGGAAGCCCGTCAGCACCAGGTTTTCTACCAGCTCAGATAACCCTTACTGTTTTTTAGCAGTAAGGTATTTTTTTAATTAAGCTGTCCGCTTTCTTAGACATGACGTTGTTACATACTTAACAAACTACAATGCAGTGTAAACATAACTTTTATATCCACTGGGAAATCAAAAACTTTGTGTGACTCACTTTATTGCGACATTCACTTTATAGCAGCAGCCTGGAACCCAACCTGCTATCTCTCTGAGGTACGCCAGCACTCACAGCCTAGAATTTTTATTGCCTCTTGGGGGTGGGGGGAAGATAAAGTCAAGCATAAGTTTAGGAAGAAAATGAAGCAGCAATGGCCTTTGTGGCATGGGGGAGGGGTCTCCTTTTCAAAGGCTTGGAAGACAGAATTGCCCTCTGATGTGTTACCATCCTACCCCAGTTTTCCAGGAAAGGAACATAAAGACAAGAAAGAGCAGTCAAGTTGTTTGTGTATAGCGGTGCAGAGTAGGCAACTCAGCAGTAGGGAAAAGCTACACTTCCATCTTGGCCCGCCACTGACCAGCCATGTGCTTGCATTTCAATGGATGATGACGATCTTCCATGAGCCCCACACCACGTGCAGAACTGAGGTACAAACTCCGCTGGGAAGACTGGGAGAGTGCACCCCTAAGCAGACTGAAGAACAATAATGAACATAATTTCTGAAAGTCTAGCTTCTCCCTTCTGAAGGAGCACAGGGCCAGGCCACGGGGCCTTGTGGGTACAAAGAGGTCTTACATGCTTATAGCTCAAGTTGTAGAACAACTCCATTAGCTGTGACCCTTCTAACAGCGTAATTGCCATGTATGCATGTCAGGGTACATGCTTGGTCCCTGCTCAGCCTGCAAATCAGCTACCCTTCTTCAGCTAGAGGTGGCTTCTCTCTCGCCTTGAGCCTGTAACTCCACAGTGGAGGCTTCAGGAGAAACCATATCTCCCCTAGTCCTTCCTTACTTGACTAGCCTCCCCAAAAGACTCTAACATTGCCAACTTCTACATGGTACAACCATCCCTACTCTCCGCAGAACGAGAGATATCTGTTCCTATGCAAGAAGAAGTGTATCCTGCTTCCAGTTGTCTCTTCCAGGATCCTACCCAACCCCTGGTGGTACAAAGCCCACAGTTTAATCATCTTACCAAAGAAGGGCCTGGTCCCAAAACCCCGATGTCATACAATCCACTTACCCAATCTACAAGTCTTGACCCAACAGGCCAATACTACCTTTCCTCTGTGATTGACAAGGACCCCATCACCTCATAAAGTTACCCTTGATGGAGTTCTCCCCCATAAGAACAAAGGTCTTGGAGAAAGCTTACCCACAGGCACTTGCACAGAGGGATCCAAATGGCCATGGCAGATAGAAAGACTATTGTATCCCCGCTGGCATTCTCTAAACTTTAGCAGGCCCCAGGCTTACTTCCACCTCCAGCTAAGGAGGAAAAAGATAAAATAAACCTTAAAAGTATACAGTTGAATTTATCTCTCTAGTCAATCTTATGGAACTGCATGCAATGGGGCTTGGACAAGTCCAGTATTCCCCAGAGGAGGGAACGAGACAATGACTTGGGGAGCTGTCTCCAGGCTTCATTTCTCTAAAACCTGTGAGAGGCTGAATTTTCTTAACTAAAGCCCAGCTCCAACAATAGAATTCAGGATAATGGTTGGCTATTTCCACTTGCAGTGGGCTGGCAGCTGGCTTTCTGTGATGTTGATCCAGCTCAGGTATTTGAGAAGAATTCACAAAAGTGAGCCAGCCAGGACCTTTCTGTTCAACTGTCAGTACAGAGGCAGACCCCTGCCTCCCACACTCCTTCCCTAGTTTTGGGCTATCATCTGCTCTTAGGAGGCAAGCGATCCATTTAGAGGGGACAATCAAGAGACTCTGAAAGATATAACGCAGGAATAAAGGAAGCACCCCACCAAGCAATTCTAACATACTCCCCGCAAAGACTAGCATGCCAGTGGGCAGGTGCATACCCACACAGCTTCTCAGAAGGCAAGAGACAGTAAGCTTTCAACCTGCCCATTCCCTTACCCTCCTTGCCACCAACCGCACAGACACATCCTATAAGGATCCAGCCACTGAGCCCATCAAATGATAAAAGGGAGAAGAAAAACAAAACAAACAACAAAATATTAGGACTTCTAAAGAGCAAAGCTTTCATAAATCCTGCACGTGGGCCTCTAGAGAGGTATATGTAGAAGAGAAACAGGATAGGGTCTTGGGGGTGTGGAACTTTGGCACACAGTGTCTTATTTAAAAAGAATGCAACAAAATCAAAAACAATCCCTTGTGCTATTATTTCTTAAGCAAATGGGGAGCCAAACAAAGCTAGCTCTAATTAGCCCAACTTCCTTGTGGCATTGATAAAGACGCAATGGCTTCCTTTGTCAACATCCTGGGTGTTTCTGCTAAACGTCTAAGTGCTATCGGAGAGTGAACAGACTGTAGAAATCAGCAGCCAGGTGAAGAAACAGGAGACAAAACGATTCCAAGGATCACGTTTTGGCAGTGATCACACAATCTCATTCTTCCTGTTGCCCACGCTCCCGCCACCTTTCACAGGCTGTCACAGAAGAGCAGATGCCCTCTCTAGAGGCCTACCACCCTAGCTTGATTTAACGTTTCTGAGTAAACAAAGTTCTCAGTATGAATCTTCCCATTTATTCCAGACCGTCTGTAATTACATCAGGCTGAAGTTCCAAGTGTCTCCCACACCCCTCCCAACTGCCAAAGTAAAAATGTTCTCAGAGATGTCCCACACATTTATTAAAATAATTTGAGGCTTCATGAGGGGAAACATTTTGTTCAAATACTGTAGATAATTTAAATGACTCCTTGTATTTAAATATTTGATATCAGAAATTGATTCCCAAATGAAACATACATGAAAGACGACCACACCAAGCCATGTCCGGGCACAGCCTGCTGTTCACAGATGCAGCGGCACTTCAGGGAACCTGGGAAGGCAAACTCTCTGCCAGGTCACGCCTGATTCTATACACCACGTAACATGAAAACAAATGCTCTCAGCTCCCTTCAGATCAGGCTAAAAAGCTACCCAGTAGAATCTTCAGGAAGAAAACTCCAACAAACACCTTCTTTGTTGAGCCACTGGCTTTTCAAAGGAATACTGTAAGTAAATCAGATGGAGAAATGATGCTAAATGCTTGAAAAAAAATCATATTCTAAAAGTATTCGATTTTTCTCAGGTAAGCTGAGGCAATACTTCTAGCATGCCATCCTGCAAAGGTTCTGGTTACTAACCCTCATAGTGTAACAAGAAGCAAAGAGCGGGGGAGGGAATCTGTACCTAAAACTTGTGAGAAAAAACAGGGCTGTGATGTGACCCCGAGTCTCCAAACACACACAGTTTCTCCCTGAGCGGTGTGAACCCTGAGCGGTATGAACAGCAGTCACACTGCAAAGGGTGAACAAAGAACAGAGGCGCGTGATAAACACCATTAACCAGGGCTCCAGGCAGCACAGAATAAACCAGCTTGAGATAAATGGACAGTGAGACCCCAGCACAAACTTTCCAGGCAGCTCAGGAGTATGACTGACCAGGACCCTGACAGCCCCAAAGTGAGGAGAAAAGAAAAAGAGACCATGAGCAGGGGTCGCAGGCTAAACCCCTCCTCTGCCCTCTCCATCAGACCTGCCCATGTCTTTTCTTCCATTGCTACAAAGGATAAAGGTAACCCAGACGGAGGGGAGACTGATCCAAGCAAAAGGTGCTTATTTCTTCCACCAAGGCAACAGCATAGAGCTGGTCGAATTAGCACACACACACAATACTCCCCAAATACATATGTCACAAAACACAGTCTTGCTGGTGGAGTCTAAGGACACACACAGAGAAAGAGAGAGAGAGAGTTTCTTTTACCAAAGCAATAGCTGAAAAGGAGAAAAAGGAAAGAAATGTAACTCCTCAAGCCGTAGGGAAAGGTAAATCATGTCTTTGCCTTAGTCTCAGCGATCAGCTCAATGTAGCTAAATTAGTAAAACGCTCCCTTGGCGTTTAAAATCTCTTTCCCTTTCTTTTCCCCCTTGCTAAGCAGAGTAGGGGTGAAGTCTAATAAGTCAAAAGACAAAGTGGCTTCAAAACAAAATCGGTTATTTGTAAACAATCCTTGTGGGGGATTTTCCCCTCCTCTCCACGCCACCCCAAGAAAAACAGCCCTGCCAGTTATAATAGAAAGCCGAGTAAAGACAAATCAATTAGCTTGCTAATTTCTCCTCCTCTCGTTTATTTAGCGCTGCACTGTATTTGTCGTAATTGACTACAATTATGTTAATTACTAACTCCAGTATAATTACTATATTTATTGTCATTGAGCACGCGATGTACCCACAGCAAAGCTGGCATTTGTCGGGCATCAAGAAAGCAAACTGTCGAGAGGTGATTCTCCGCAAACTGGAGGATGTGGCTTTCACAAATGAAAGGGCCAAAGAGATTTCATGCAATGTTAGTTTGAAAGCACTGGTTCATTAAGGATATTAATTTTCTGATAACTACACATTTAAGCGTGACACACTCCGTGCGCAGTATCTACAGGATTTCGCAATTATTAATGCGTGACAGTTTCAAATGCTAAGTGAATCAATTAAACAGCAGCATTCACAATCCCGAGAAGAGATAACTGCTTCATAACTACCTAAGACTACAATTTTCACATGACAAAAAAAAAGAGCCATTGAGGCGCCTTCAAAACCTGACAGGTCAAGAAAGAAGTTTGAAACAAAAGCACCTTCCAGCCATCATCTCCTCCCTTTACTTGTCAGATCAACTTTGCTGGTGTCTCCCCCAGAAATGCATCACATGCCAGCTGCCACAAGGTGATTTTTCATGTCTTGTCAAAGAAATCTTTTATTCTATTTGCTCTGCATTAACATGTTACATTTATTGATCAAGGGCCTGTTCGGCAGCCGCAGCAGGGCACTGAGCTCTCCATGCCTACGGGGCTTTGATGTCCCGGTGACATTCGAGCCCGAATAATGCACATACTAAATGGATTTAATGCAGAAATGTGTTTGGGCCTGACAGTTACATTAATAACAGCCCCTCACACTGATAAATATGCAATTGCTACTATTAAGAGTTACCCAATTATGGGGAAAATATTTCTCTACCTTATAAATAAATCCATCAAGGGGGGAAAAAAAGTTTTAACAATGGTGCATTTCCTTAAAAACTACTTCTCCAGAAACAGGAGATGGGCTGGACGGGGGCTGGAACCCCCTCTTTTGCTCTCGCTTCCAATTGTTTTTAATAAGTCTCAAGAAGGGTTGTTCTTTTTTTTTTCTTCTAAACCTCTTTTGTTGGTCTTCTGTGTTGTGCCCATCTCTTGTGTCTGCATAACCAGAGAAAAAGCAGACACCCTGAAGCATGAAGAGCAGGGGTCTGTGTATAGTCAAGAGAGCAGCTTAGGGGATATGGGGGTGCACAGCTGATCTCCATAATGATGGGTCTGGGGGAGGAGCCTTTATTTTTTTTCAACTCAAAGAAAACCTACGCATGTGTTTGTATCTCATTGTAAACCCTATGTGACCTTGTGCTACAGCACGGATGAGGCAGGGTCCAAAGGAAAAGAGAAAGCAGCTGGCATGAAAAGTCTCAGCCAAGGAGAATTTGTCGTTATTAAATTCCTACAATTAAACACAGACACCCAAGCAAAAAGAGGATAATGGCTCCCTTTCATCATCCGGGAACGTGGAACAGCTAAAACCACCAACAGCCAGTCCCAGAGGAGACGAAAGAGGCTTTTCAGATAGGGAGTGTATGGGAGTGTAAGTCCATGTGCAAGTGAACACACACACACACACACACATCTTTTCTCTGACTCAAAAACCAAGGTCCACTGTTCCAGGGCTGGGACGGCAAGGCTGAATAATTTTTCCCATGACCACCACCTTGGATTTGAGCCAACCTGCACAGCCTAAAGGGAGAAGGATTGTATCCCAGGGTGAGTCCTCTGGGAACCCTTGCTTTTGAGCCCACCTGGGCCTCTTGGGGTACTGCTGTACTAAACTTCCCAAACTAGAGCTGCTTTTAAAAGGCAGGAGAAGGAGGGAGGGGAATCAGTGTGGCTCTAACTGAGGCCTCGGGAGTCTTGAGGATGCACTAGAAACCCTACCATAGCTATTTCTGCTGGCTGTTAGGGCTTTAACGGGAGAAAGAAAAAAAAAAGAAACTTTGCTACACAGAGAAGCGAAAGTTTAGAAATCATTAGAAATATTAATGCAAAAAATAAGTAGATAAATAAGTAAAAGGTGCCAGTTTGTATAATAAGAGCAATTTAGAATAACTACAAAACCAGAATCAGAGCTGAGCACATGTAATCCCAGCTCTCGGATTGTTTTAGCCATCAATGTGATCTGGAGCAAACAGCTGGGCTTCCCTGGGCCTCAGCCACTTTGTTGTGAGATGTGGGTTCCAATAGCTTCATTTGGAGAACGTAGGGCTATTGTAGAACACATATGGGAAGTGTTCTGCCCAGCCTTGGAAGGAGTGAAGCTTGCATAACGTTAACTGCTATCCGCTAATAAGAAAAGAAACATAATTTCTAGGACCATTTCTTCAACTTCCCATCCCTGGATTCCCTTGGAAAGGACACCAACCACCTCTCAGTATTTACTGCCTAGTTTGGTTTTACCATAAAGGCTATCTAGGGAGCCATTCTACAGGGGGAAAAAAAAAACCTGTCTCCGAAGCATCCACAGGTCCTTAGTGGAGCACACATTGGGGGAAGAGGGTTGATTCTTTTGGGTCCCAAATAAACGCTGAACAAGGCATTTAGCATCCTAGCCTCATGCACTAGACAGCAGTACAACTATTAACGTCATCACTACAGCAACAAACTGTATCCTGCAGCAGCAGGACTCTGTGGTGGAGAACCTGGTGGCACAGTGACAAGAAAGTATAAAAGAGTTAAAGGCCCTGCCTATCTTCCTACCCTGTCCACCCTTGAAGTACCGAAGCCACCCCAATATAACATGAACATCAGTAATACCCTGATGCCCCAAAATCGTATCCTGTGAACAGACAGGAGGGTAGAGAGATGGGCAGAGCTATGAGGCCTCAGGTTCTAGGGAAGAAAAACAGTTTCAGTGAAAATAAAAGTTGATCCTTAAAATTCCAGGAATTTTTAATACTAGAAAGTCTAATACAGGAAATACTGAGGCAAAGCTGATAGAAAGTGCGTTCTGCGAGTTACAGGCAGCATGGTCATCCCTGAGAAAATGCAGCTTGTCATAACTCTCTCTGGCTGCCCACCATTTCCCAACCCTGCCTTACCTTCTATGGCCCAGCACCCTACTTTCTGTGCCCAGTGGATAGAAATCTAGGTAGTCAGGAAGACTCACAGATGGAGTGATAGGAAGAAAGTACCATGGCAACCATTCATGGGCTGACACCTGCCCGAGTACTCCTTCTAGCCTAATGGAGTCAAACTGTTTTCTGTCTCTGTTAAGTCATGCCAGAAAGTGTTGGAAGTACAGAAATCAGGGTCTTACAGCTGAGTGTTATATATGACCTGTCAGATGGCTGTGCATTTTTCTTTTGATTGTATTTTTGCTTGGTTTCTGAGGACATCTGAATGGTCAGTAATACTCTGAGAACAAAAAAAGTGTCAGTGTTCTGTTGTTGCTTTTAACCATATTGGTCATCTTAGAGGAGACTGGTTCCAGCCTATGCAGAATGTGACAGTTCTGAAGAATCATAAAAGACTGATTAGTAACACTACACTGTAGAGAACTCCTAGTCTATCTTTGTTGCTAACACTACCACATCCAGGGTGACTGTGTGACCCAGAAAAGACCTGGACACCTAGATCTCAGATATAATTTGTACCAGGCCCTCCACTGTAAAGACAGTGTTTAGTGAAGGCCCAGTGACAAAGGAGCATCTCGGCGAGCTTATCTCCTGGGGTATGTAGATAGATAGAGAATTTCTTCTTGGGCCTATTCCTAATTGGCAGAAATTGAAATTATATAACATGAAATTATGTAACCTGCAAAATATTAGGAGCAAGTGGAACACCACATTATTTGTTACAGTTAGGATAGGTTAGGCTACGCTGAAATAAAAAATTAGTTCCAAAGTCTCACAATATAGATTTCGTCCTCACTTCAAATCTGTGTCCTAAATTGATAAGCATGCTTGCTTATGGTTGAAATCTAAGTCTTAGGATGTGAGGAGAGGAGTGTGTTGGATGCTGGTAGAGAGGAACCCTCATTGCCGTGTGAAGATTTCAGTGACCACCAGAGAATTCATTGGGTTGAACCAAGGTTCTAAGCCTTCTTGCTAGCACCCTGTCCATTGAACTATTACAGGAGCCATGCTTACTGAAGACCTAGTATGTCCCAATCAACCTAGTAGGCATGTTATACATAGCACTTAACAGTTTAGCACACAGACCAAAGCCAGTTAAACATAGAGTAAGCAACAGAAGAAGATTGATCCAGAGTAATCTAAGCCCAAAAGCACTCACTGCTCATCTCTGCAAGTTAACTGGCTCAGTTCTGCCCAACTGTCTGCAACATGGACAAATGATGTGTGGTATATCTGTCTCTGAAGAAACTGTGACAGTGTGCTAAATGCCCATCTTGTGACGTGCAGCTAGTCCACAGGAAGAGGACAGAGTCAGTGGCTCTTACCTGGAGCTGCACAACACCTCCCCCCAAGTCCTTGCCACCTCCCCCACCGGGCAGAAGGCAGGAGAGTAGCAAGCAACCTCCCATCAGAAATGTTCTTCCAAGCAATTCGCCACCCAGCACATTTATCAGCGGTGCTAAGTAAGATGCGACTGCAAATAATTTAATTTTTAAAACGCAAGCTTCCTGTTGCCATAGATCAATTAAAGCCTCTCACTTTTATTGCCAGATTGACGTGGGCATATTTATCACTGTTTACCATGGGAGCTCTGCTCTGCTTGCTGTGTTCAACAAGCTGAAAACCCCCTCTAAAACCAGAGTGCAACGGAGGTACACAATTGATAGATTATCTATGATGTGAGAAGATAACTGTCCCCTGCCTACCTTCCTGAGTTTTCCAATATTTCTACATAGACTATTACTGATTTTAAGGGGAAAAAATTCACAAATAAATCATAAGTATTTCACATAAATCTAGATGTTAGAGTGTGGTTGTTAATGCATGTAAACTCAAGGTACAATATGTCATGCCTCCTGACTGTTAGCCAGCTAACTCTCTACACATTCCAACCTCATTCCAAGGAAGATGATGGGACCTGACCCAGGAAACTATGCTCCAGGAGCTCATCTGAGCCACATTCCTGTAGCTGACCTGGGTCCCATCCATCACAAGAAACAGACCCAGGATGAAGAGCCAAAAGGCAGACACCTTTGGGCCTTTAAGGGAGACAGAGGTTTCATATGGGTTTCTTCCCTTGCTTCCATTTCCAGCATACAACTTGATAAGACACACAATGGTTCCGAAGACTTTAATCTCCAGAAAGACTCGCTGAAACAACATAACCTGAATCTGCGATTTCATCAGGGAGAACTAACCAATTTATTGGACAGCTCAAGTGAGAGGAAGGTGGGTTTATTATAGTTAATAAAGAAGACCATGAGCTGTAATAGGAATGAGAGGACACCCACCATACCGCCAAGCAAAAGTTCAAAACTTTAAAATCCATAATTATCTTTCTGCCAGCATGAATAGGTACCCACAGGGTAATGAACAGAACTCTTTGTGTGTGGTGTGTGTATATGTATATACATATGTATGTACATGTGCATGCATATATATGTATGCATGCATGCATGTATATATGTAGGTATGTATGCATGCATACATGTGTTTTTAAAGAATAATTTTTGAATGCACAACAAAGAAACACCAAGCTGGGCAATAACTAGAGTACCACCCACATGTCTCCTTTCAGTGTGGGGATTAAACTCAGGGTCTCATCTGTGCTAGCCACGTGCTCTGCCCCACGCTCTGTCTCCAGTGCTCACAGAACTCTTTTCTGAAGGTAATTCACAGTGATGAGGGTATGTACTGAGAACAAATAACAAAACAACACAGAAAGCTATTCTCACGTGCGTGCCTAAAGACTAATACCTCCTTTTGAACATCTTGGCAAGAGTTAAGTCTGAACCTGGCCAGCCTGAGATGCCCTGGAACAGACCAATAACAAGCCAGGCAATTAAGTCATCAAAAATGCCCAACAAAAGAAAGTCCAAGATCTCCTGGATTCACTAGTGCATTCGACCAAGGAGAAAAAAGTTCATGCCAATCCTTGGATTGTCTCAAATAACAGAAGAACAAATACTAGCATAAACACAAAGAACACTTCCAAATGCCTTTTACAATGCCAGCATTGCCGATATACCACAGCTGGGCAAAAACATCGCCAATATCCCTGATAAACTTAACATTTGAAAATCCTTAATAATACCAGAAAGCAAATTCAACAGCACATTAAAGGGGATTATATACTGTGGAACAGGATTGGTACAACATACACAAATCAATAATGTCACAGCCCTTGCCAAAATAACAAATGATGAAAGTCGAGTGGTCACCTCGGATCCAGGAAAAAAGCATTCGACAAAATTCCATACCCTTTGATAAGAAGCTCAATGAATCAGGTATAGACAGGCTGTACTTCCATATAATGAAGACTTTCCATCAGCCCCTCTCTGGAAAGCTACTGGCTGTTGATGGCTCCTGGGGGAGGGAGAGTCATTGTCTTCCTGATGTAGCCACTTGAGTCTCCCATGCTCCCGTGAATAATTCATATCCATGGCCATTTATGGGCATCCTGGTCAAATTCAGTCACAAAACAAAGCCACACAAATAAAAAAGACACACTACTGAGAGAGGGCACTCATGGAGAAGAAGGGCTGATGGAGTTGGGAGAGGAAAAGGAGAGGGTAGGGTGGTGCGACCAGAAGATATCATATACATATATGGAATTGTCAAAAATAAACTAAATTTTTAAAGATACAGATTAAACAGCGAATAATGACTACAAATATCTGAGTTAAGATTTACAGTTATTTTTAGCTAGGCACAGTGGCACATTCTTTAATCCCGGCTCTCGGGAGGCAGAGGTAGATGGATATCTGTGAGTTCAAGGCCAGCCGAGTCTACATAGAGAGTTCTGAGACAGCCTGAACTACATAGTGAGAGCCTGTCTCAAAAAAAAAAAAGATTTATGTTTATTTTTAATTATGTGTGTGAATAGAGGAGCCTGCAGAGTCCAGTAGACAGTATCAGGGTATAACCAGAGTCTTATACTCTTTACTGAATGTCACATTACTGAAATCTATTGATGATTAAAATCCATTTTAAAGGAAAAAATAAGAAGTCTATATATGGCAGGCCCCAGAAAACATGGCACTAGATGATAACAATCTGGAAGGTTCTCCTTACCCACAGGACAAGGACACTCTTGTCACTTTTCTTCAGCATATTTCTAGAGGCCCCAGCCAGAGCAATTAGGCAAGAAAAGAAATAATGAGGATCAAAACTAAATCAAAAGACTAGAAGGAAAATTGTCTCCATTTGCACACATTATGATTACACAGAGAGAGAGAGAGAAGACGCAATGATTCTATCAAAACAAATTCGGGCAAGTCACCAGATAAAAAATCAACATATAAAAGTCAGTTCCATTTCTATACACTAAGAATAATCCAGAACAGAATAAGTAAGCAAACAATCCCATTTACAAAAGAACTGAAGGAAGAAATAAAATACTTAGTGATAAATTTAACCAAAGAAGTGAAAGATCTACTCAACAAAAACTATAAAACACTCCTAAAATCAATTTAAAGACAATACAAATAAATGAGGATAGTGTCTGTGTCTATTGCCTGGGTGAGTAGCTAAAGGGACTTTACACTTAGATTGCAATCCCTACCAAAACGGCAACGTTTTCACATGACTGTTCCCATTTCCATGACCTGCACCCACTGACACACTCCTTCAAAGGACCAAACCTCCTCAGACCCACCTCTGAGTTTCCACCAGATATTAACTAGGCAACTACAACTCCCAAGCCATGAGTCCCTGGTCCCCTAGAGGCCACTCACATGGATAGAACTTGGGACATTATGAAGAACATCTTGCCTGAGTCCAGGCAGAGGAGCTATGTAAGGTGTAAACATCTAAAACCCAGTTTACTCCAGGTTTTACACTCTGTCCTCCTTCTGACACTGCAACCACAAAGCACCCTGGATTTCTCTAGGGACAGCAATTCCATTCAGCCACCTTTTGCATTGACACTGCAAGGTTTAGATCTCCACATGTGCCCAGAGGCTAAGAACCTCTTGGGAGTCAGGGAGTACATATACAGGGACACATTCTTCCTCTATCACCCTCAAGACACCCCTTTTCTGGAGACTACACAGTTCAGTGTAGCCTAGGCACCCACTAGGTGACATGAGGCTGACTTACTGAAACTGCCATTCTCCCTTACCTGCTGAGAGCCAGTATCCTGAGTTCTATCCATTCCCCCGCCCCCCAATTCTTCATTCCCAAGTATCCTCACTCTTTGAAAGAGACAAGGACCTAAGAACTAGATGCAAGGACATACCTGGGTCTTGGAATGGTGGTCAAGTTTCAAGCAGAAGGCAGGCTGGAACTCAAGAACAGCGCTTAGAAAACAGCCTAAATGCAGAAGCTCTAGAGCAGGCCAGGCTTGACCCTTGTCCACCTGTTCTATCAACGCCTACTGTCCAAGTGCCGCCGCCTTTCCTCTGCTAAGCCCACACACCAGCACAACTCATCATCTTTTAAGAATGAAATGCTGTCCTCCACTGGACTGCCATTACAAGATCACACTTACCTTTGGTGGAGACTCAAACAGGTGCTAGAAACCCCATCCCCCACCACCACCACCACCACTTCACATCAATAGTCATCTTTTGTGAGAGCATCCTCGAGAATATTTAAAACATCAAAGCTGAAAAACACACCTACACACACCCTATCTGTGATTTGATACACTCTGTGAGAGGCAGTCACTCTTAGGAAATAAAGCTAAAAACACTCACTGGCCCATCTCATTCTTTTCCTTAAAAGGATTCAGACTCATGTATATAGGTGTCCATGGAAAAGGAAAAGAGCATAGTACAAAGTATAAGGTCCCCACACACACACACACACAGTCGTGAGGTGAACAAGGCTCAGACGCTCTGACCTTCGTAGGCAGCACTTACTAGAAGACCAGCCATGATCTCTAAGATCATTTGCAGCAGGGTCTAGTGTGTGGTCTCATCTTTCTCAAGACCCTGTAAAGACCAGGGATCTGTGACATGTGCCTGCTTCCCCAAAGTCCTGGAGGGAACTGGGTGGCTCAGTCCTGGCCTGCATTTCTCTTAGCTTACATACCTCAAGAGGTTGAAGCTCAGGTCAAGCCTCTTTGCAAAATGTCCAAAGTCCCGGCCCAGGTACTCCGGAATTTCTCTGCAGTACTGGCCTACATAGGACACCTGCAAATTGAATGGAACAAAAATAGAAATTAACCAGCTACTCACAACCCAGAGCATCCGATCCCATGATTGCTTCCTCAACCTGTAAGGCTGGATCTTCCACACAAAAAGGCTAAGCTGTACCTATTTCCTCAAGCTTTGGGGAACTCTGCCAACAGCTCCCTTTCCTGGCACAGTTAGCTTGATGGAGATATATTGTGGCACAATAGAAATTAGATTAAAACTAGATGAGGTACAGGTGACCAAACAAGCCCAAGTTCACAACATGTGAGGATAACCATCCTAAAGCCACCTTTGTGATGGCTGCCCATCCGGCTCTCCTCCCTCGCCCAACCACCTCATATTACATTCGTCCTCACAGAAGAGAAGACAGGGTGGATACTCTCCTAAGCAGGCCTCAGCCTTTTCTCTAGCTTCAGAAGCAATTCCTACAATCACCGTGAAAAACGTTCCTTCCACTCTCTGACCCTGCCACAAAAATCAAATCTACAAACTTTGTGCTCAAATGTACGATCGAGTTATTTTTGAAAATCTTAAACCACACTTAAAGTAAGTTCATGATTTTGTGTTGGACTCCACTCACAGCTATCAGTGACAGCATGCAGCCCTCTGGGCCACAGGCTGAACCTATATTTGAACCCCCAAGGCACTAAAACAAGCTGGGCACAGAAGAGGCCATCAGTCCCACTGCATTACCTCTGTGTGTAAACGCCCACCACACTCCTTACAAAGTGCTGACAAGGCCTACGGTAGCACATGGACAGCATTTCTAAGGTTTTACATTGGGAGGCCACTTTCTGTTTAAATGGTTTTGCCTGTGTGTTTTGCTCTGCTCCACGACTTGATTTTGCCCAGGTCTTATGAGGGTGACCATAGCTGCTGTACGATGGTCCTGTCATGTCCAGAAAACCTGTGTCACTCAGTCCTCTGCCAGCTCTAGCTCTTACAGGCTTCCTAACCCACTTCTGTCATTGTTGGAGAAGACTGATGTGGATGTCCCGGGTTAGCCCTCCAGTGACACTTACTCTCTGCACTTTGAACAGCTACGTATTTCTTCATTAACCATCTCCAACTTCACAAAGAAACCTCTCTGAAGAGATCTGAAAGCTGCATTAAGCTATGGTTTAACAGTATGAATTTGGAGGCACACTTGATAGTATGTCCATTTAGCAGAATGGCAGTCATACGTTCATCCCTGGGGCTCTCACCAACTTTGGATTCTTGGCCACATTTACAATGCCAGGCATGTTTCCTCCCATGGAACAGGCCTTCAATGCAGCGGTTGGTTACCCCCATACCATTCAGGCCACCATTGCCTCTACGGGCACATCTTCCCCAGCAGTACACATAGTGTGTATGTATGTTCCTGTTCAGAGAGGTTTTGGTAAGCCTTTTGCTTCCTTCAGCAGTCTTTTTATTTTTATCTTATTATATGTAATCATTTAAGCAGCTTTTAATATTTCCAAATATTAAAAGGCCTAAAATTTTTGATTCTAGAACTTTTGAGAAGACCTTCAGGGGCCCTGCTCGCTACACTAACCACCCAATTTGGGAATCTATTTGTATCCATTATACAGGCTGCAGGCAGAAAAGCATGACCAAGAGAGACATAGACATACAATGTTACTGAACTACACTACTTTCAAACCACAGGTAGACACTCAGGCCCTTCATATGGCTATAACCCTGGTCCTGTCTCCCTACAAATTTACCTTCTATGCTGACAGACCAAGATGTCTTGGGATGACTAACAGGTCCCCAGAGCACTTTGTCTCTTAACAGGGGAGAAAACGTGGCAGTCATCAAACATCCTGAGATATTAGGCTGAGCCTACCGAAAGCTGATAACCAGCCATGTCAGAACTACAAAGCAGAATGTTCCCATGACATCACAACCACCTCAGCACCCTCCTTCTCTAAGACACCCCTCTCCTACATGATGGCAAATGCTGGCAACACAATGTCTCATATTTTCTGTCTTCCAGTCACTGTCCTTCAGCAATTTCGTTCCAAGAAGAGACAAAGAGAGATGAGAAGTGGCAGAAAGACAGGTGACTTATAACTGAAGACACTGAACCCCTATAATCTCAACACAGGCAAAGCAGTTGCCTGGGCAACTTAATATGTTCAAAGCCAGCCTGAGGAGCATAGCCAGTCCCCTGTTTTGTACACCTCTAAGAGAAAAAGAAGAGAGAGAAAGAGAGAGAGAGAGAGAGAGAGAGAGAGAGAGAGAGAGAGAGGACCTCAGCAAAATATTTTTTAATTTTTAACAAGTGTTTATTTTCTCTCGTTCATGTGTGTACATGTGTATTGTGTGTACATGTATACACTGTGGTACATACTTGGCAGACAGAAGACAACGTGAAGTTCTCTTCTTCCAACACATAGGTTCTCCAGGATCAAAATCAGGCTTGGTAGCAACTGCTTTTACCCATTGAATTTTCTTAATGGCCCAATAAAATAATTTTTACTCAGGAAGATAACAATAAATAATAAGAATAGTAATAAGAATGAGAATAAGAATAAAAGAATAAGAACAATAGTAATAATGGGATCTTGCATCAATCTAGCAATCTGTCCCTTTTCTATATTAGATTCATTTTCTGCAGCACTTAGGTTAATAAAGTAAGTTCTGTGTCCATGCTGAGATGAAAATCATACACCAAGGAGAGATTGAGGCTATAAGGTCCCAATAAATCCATTAGGCTTGGTCTCAATCTGTAATGTGTTCTGTGTGTTCACCTTAACCCTCCAGGTCCATGGGGCTCCCTTGAAAACCCAGCATGTGCCACCACAATTTTGTGACATCAACACATAAGATTTCTGTGATATCCAAAGCAGATATGCTTTGTCTTAAATAGAGACACTGAGCCCTGTCCTTAGAGACTAGGCAAGGAGTAGATCTAATGGGGACCCAGCTTATCAAATCTCAACGTCCACATAGGGAAGAAAGTCCTCTCAATATAACACAGAGACAGTGATAGAGCCTGGTAAGTTCTGAACTGTGGATAAGTGCTTCCCAATGTAGGGACCATAAAGTGCTTACCCTCAGGACAGTTGCTTCTAGGGCCTTTCTAATGTGCCGTCAGTCACCAGATTGAGGGCAGATTCCCTGGGACACACACACACATACACTACCACCACACCACACTCACCCACTCCATCCACCATCCCCATCTATTTCCAAGTTAGTGACTCTCACCAGAAGCCCTGTCCAGGTCTATTTTCGAGCACCAGTGTTGCTATCTATTAGCTGTTTCCTTGAATATGTCACAGTGACCTGGAACCTGTTCTCTTTTGTTTTCTTCATTCAGAGAGTCAC
Organism: Grammomys surdaster; assembly: GCF_004785775.1. Lineage (NCBI taxonomy): Eukaryota > Metazoa > Chordata > Mammalia > Rodentia > Muridae > Grammomys > Grammomys surdaster. The sequence continues at coordinate 7,835,209 of NW_021621003.1, read as the reverse complement.
ATGTATCTCAGGCTGGCCCAGAGTTCACTATGTACCCAAGGATGACCTTCAGCTTCTGCACTTCCTGCCTGGGTCAAACCCAGGGCCTTATGCATGCTAAGCAGGTGCTGGACCAGCTGGTGACTCTCAGCCTCTGCTTCCTCTTTTTTGAACTTATCCAGTACAATCTCAACCACCACCAAGAGCAGTTTCAATAGCACAGTAACACTTAATAAATGCCAGCCCTGTGCAGTCCAGTTATCTGTTGCATCCTCAAGGAATAGCCTTTGGGATCAGGCAGTGTTGTCCCCATTGTACTTGTATAACAGAACGAAAATAGCATATGAAAAGCACTCACCTAATCAATAGCTGCTGTTCAGATCAATATCCCCATGGAGGGGATTGGTTATTTTCATTATTTCTTGAGCCTAAGATTTCAGTGCCCAAATTTCAAGTTTGCGTTTATGTCTGTGATTGTATCCAAGCCACAAACTGTAGCTGTCATACATTAATGGAAAAAGGGAGGGTGTTATGTTGAATATAAATGAAGCATTCAAGCCAAGAAAAGCCAAGTGAGGTCAGGCCCACAATGAATAAAAAGATTTAACAGAGTAAAGGGATGGGATAGCATCAACTGTCCCACTTGCATGTCAGCCCACGGTGGTCCACACCAGCCATCAGCCCATGGTGGCCCCAGGAACACCAATATAGCATCACACAAATATCACTAGCCATCTCTTTAAATTGTTCTTTAAATTTTTATTGAGATCTTTCCCTTGCACTTAGATCACCCCATTATTTAGGATATATGTTCTCTAAGTACTGAAAAAGTTACATCCAATTTTATGCTTGGATATTTCAGTTACATTATAATGAAAATGATAATCCATCCCTTGGATAATCCTGCAATCCAACCTCTCAGGAGGTTTTTCCCCCTTTCAGAAGAGTCAGGGTAGAGCAAGCTAGAAAAATGGCTCAATTGTTGAGAGCACTTACTGCTCTTCCAGAGGACACAAGTTCTGTTCCCAGCACCCATGTCTGGTTGCTCACAACTACCTGTGACTCTAGCTCCAGGAGATCTGTCATAGTCTGCTTTACATTGTTTTCTTTGTTCAGTGAGTCGCATGCATCTCAGGCTGGTCTGGAGTTCACAATGTACCCAAGGATGACCTTCTGCTTCTAACCACTAACCAAAAGCAACTCATGGAAAGGGTTTACTTGGATTGAATATTCCAGGTCACTGTCTACTGAGGAAAGGCAAGGCAAGGGGAAGCAGAGACAAGCAGGAACTCCAAACATTGGCTTGCTTTTCATGGCTTGCCTACAGGCCAATCCGATGGGGACATTTTCCCCATGAGATTCCCTCTTCTCAGATGACTCTAGCTTATGTCAGCTTATGTCAAGCTGACAAAACCTAACCAACACTATATATGATGTGCACTTTTGGTTTTCTTGGGCACACACAGGGGTGTGTGGGTGTGGGTGTGTGGGTGTGTGTCCATGCATGTAAGGTCATAGTATAATACAACCTATTGGAATCAATTCTCTCCTTTTGTTTTGTTTTGTTTGTTTGTTTGTCTGTTTGTTTTTTCAAGACAGAGTTTCTCTGTAATAGCCCTGGCTGTACTGGAACTCACTCTGTAGACCAGGCTGTCCCCAAACTCACAGAGATTTGCCTGCCTCTGACTCCAAAGTGCTGGGATTAAAGGTGTGTACCACCACAAACAGCTCAAAATAAATCATTTTAAAGATTTTTTTTTTTAAAAGAAGGATCTAGGGCTGGAGATGTCACTCAGTGGTATCATGCTGGCTTACCATGTGGAAGTCCTGGATTAGAGTTCCAGCACCAAGTTAGTTAATTAATAAAAGATCTACCTGAAAATAGAATAGTGGTTTGCTGAAATTTTAACTGTTAAGAGGTTAAAAGGAATATCTTCTAATGTTCTATAATACACAGTAGCAATGGGTGATAACCACTATGAATTGTATGTTTCAAAACAGCCAGCAGAGAGGACCAAAAGTCTGTAGCACAAGCAACTAAATGATAAGTATTTACTATAACAGATACACCAATCCTACTCTTCTGATCATTACACACTATATACATGTATTGAAATATTATATTGCATCTTATTAAATGGGTATTTTTCAAAAAAGGAACTGCCTGTCGGAATTGTGCACATTCAAGGCACTACCTCTCACAGTGTTATAAATTGTGTGGAGTGAATGCTAGCAAATAGTCTAGCCCCAGAGCCAGATGGTGTACAAAAAAAGATAATAACACCCCAAGGTACACCGGAGCCTTCCTGGCTCCTCCCAGTGATTTATCTTGAAGTACTGGGCAGGGCCCAAAAAACATCTTACCCACAAGTCAGCAGATGACCCTGAGCCCTGTGCAGCAGGCTCCATTAGGGGTACCGGAAACATCAAGTCTTGAAGAGGACAAGATAAGAAAAAGGAAGTCTTGAGAAGTTTCAACCTTGCTGTCAAGTTCTCAAGGAATTTGGAAGAAACTTTGCACAAAGAATGCTAGGACCCAAAATGCAGAAACCACAGCATGCAGGAGGGGAACCCTGCCTCTAAGGCAGATACATGAAGAGACAGGACCCCCTTCCCACACACACCCCTCTTTCTAGGAAGTCAAACTCACTTCCAGAAGCCCCTTTACCCTGGCTCATAATAGGATCCTCATTTTCTGGCCACTCTGCACAGACTGACAGCAGCCTGGCAGGCTCACTTCTGAACTCTGGACTTGTGCCTGCCTGAGGCTCTAAGACAGAGCCAGCGATCCTGAGAGATTAGGTCTATAGGGGCAGCAGAGAAATGGTAATTCAGCTCATTTCCATCAACACCTGCAGGGTGCCTGGTGCATAGTAGTCACTCAATAAATGACTTCAGTTGAGGAATGAACTACCATTTCTTTTACAAAGAAATGGAGTAGTTTTGTTTGGTAGGGTGCACCCAGCAGGCATTCCTTGTGTTTCCCATTTGTAAAATTCTTAGGCCTCTGAGGAGAAACCATTCCCTTATCCCTGATGCTCTGCACCTAGAGGGAGAGCTTTCACCCAGTTTCCCTAGGGTGGAGAAGAACTTTGCAAAATGAGAATGCTGGCTTCATGGGAGGAAAAGCAAAAGAGAAACCTTGGTTTTTTTCAGCAGATACAGGGCCCCTGTTCAGCCTAGTGGAGTTCTCTCCGAACACCAGAGACCTCACTACAGGGCTGAAAACAAGCACTGCTAGGTGTCTACCATCGGGTCTTGCCATGCCCTAGTGACACCTTCTCAAGAAGTCCAAGACGGCATAAAACTGTAACACACCCTGGGCCTCCACCAGTGGGCCTTCCTTGAAAAGGAAGATCATTCTGAAGAGCGCTCCTCCAGTCCCCAGCCGGACAACACGTTGTGGTTTTCACTGTGGCTCCGGGGATTCTGTGCACTTTGCTGTATGGGCCCCTTTCCTCCATGTATCTGATCTTCTATACAGCTCCCCTGGTATCAACAGCTAAACGGTTTCATGTTAAAACAGTTTTCTTACACCCCAAAAGTTCTTTTAAAATCCGCATTGTGAAAGAAAAAACTGAAACGCTTTTGGTGGACCCTGAAAAATATCAGCCACCAGCAGTGGGTCTCGTGGAGAAGTTAGTCCCTAAGTGTTGATCAGTGTGACTCTAGGGACAGAGAGAGTTGGGGGATCGCAACTGCTTACCACACCACTACAGAGTGTGCCAGGATCAAAGAAGGGCCTGACCTCTTCTTCAACTTGGAAGAAGTGTGGGCACTGGGCACACATCACCTCCACATGCGACCTCCCAGGACAAGGGCGCTCACAATAAGCCTTGGGGACCCGTACTCTGCTGTCCCTCCCATCCCCAACTGGATCCCAGGACTAGACAGGGCTCACTTGGACCGACTTACTTGAGTTCCACTGACCATGAGCCCAGCCATGGTGGCAGGGACCCAGCAGGCGGGCGGCACTGAGCAGGGTAGCAGGCGGTGCAGTTCCGCACTGGGCGGTCAGCTGACCAGCGGAAGCCCTGAGCGCCGGTCGGCCACCAAGAACTGTGCGCAGCAGCTCTGCCGCCGCTGCCGCTGCCGCTGGCTGGCTCAACCCGGTGCACGTGAACTTCCACTGCCTGGCAGCTCGCAGCGGGTGGCCCCCTGCGCTGCACCCAGCGTGGGAACCCCACACGACTGCTTCTCTCTCCTGCACATTTCCTGCCCGATCCCTGTTCCCCAAGAGGTGCCCCCTCCAGAATCCAATGCCCAGAACTTTATTGCATTTATCAGACAAAGGCTTCAGGGTGGAGTGAAGGGGGTCCCCATCATGGACGTGTCATCAGAGCCGCTGTTAGTTCCCGGCTCAGAACTGGGCCTTCCCAGAATTTCACAATCTAGGTTACATAACTGCCCTCAACTGCTAGAAGGAGTGGCCTCTCCACTCAAAGTCCCCACGACAGTCTAAAAAGTGCTAGCAGCAATAGGGAATGGATCTTCTGATGGGAGCTTCCGTTTATTAGACGGAAGGCTGCAAGGGAAAGTTGAATTTCCCCTTATAATGCTGGCTGGTCATACGACCCCTACTCACTTCACATGCCTTTACCGGGCTCATTACCACCCCAGCAGCTGACAGTAATGAAACTTAGGGCAGGAATATTGGTAATGTCTCCAAACCTCAGGATCCTCCTATTCCTATTCTTCTCCAAAGGAAGAGACATATGTAAGAATCAAAACAATTAACTGTGTCTGTGGCAGTGCACATGTGAGCTTAAACACACATACACAGTACACACACACCCCTCCCACCTCCACCTCCACCTCCACCTCCACCTCCACCTCCACCTCCACCTCCACCTCCACCTCCA
>NW_021621003.1:7829381-7830358 GCF_004785775.1 Grammomys surdaster | reverse complement strand
CTCCACCTCCACCTCCACCTCCACCTCCACCTCCACCTCCACCTCCAGAAGTAAGAAGTGGCCGTTGTCATCTCCTGACCGGGAAATCCAACCCAGGACTGGTAGCTCCCACACTCCTGATCTCCCTCTGGAACCTTCTCCTTGCCTTCTCTTGCCTTCCCACCTCCACCCTAAGGATAAGGAGTATGATGCCAATCTTTGCCTATCATAAGGGTCGTGGCTGATATGCCTAGAGCAAAAGCCACGTTAGCAAGAGAAAAATGCATTTAATCAAAGTTTTCCATGGTAGAGAAGTCTTCAGAAATGAAGAAGATGCAGTGGGGGAAACCACAGACCTGTAATCGCAGCACTGGATAGGCTGAGGCAATATCTCAACTGGAGGCCAGATGGGGCTACATAACAAGACCCTGTCTCAGAGAAGAGCATAGTGTATGTGTTTGTGTGTATGTGTGTGTGTGTGTTCATGTGTGCATGTATACACAAAGATACAGCTTAGACTGGAAGAAGCTGAGTCAGCTGTACAGGAATGTGGTGGACAAAAGGGTGTGTTGTTGAGTGTGAACATTGAAGGGAGAAGCCAGGCGAGTATCCCTTCCTCCAGGGAGCCCCCCAGGACTCTTCTGGGATCAGGATCTAAGGTGCTCTCTCCTCAGGCAACTCACTCGAGAGAGTTTCTTTATGACCGACCAGCTCCCACCCAGAGAGATGGCTTCAAGTAGGATCTCTAGGACGTAAGTCTTGTTCTGGGAGAGGGGGGCTCTGGTTCCCAGGACCCACCTTGGGGATGAAGAGTCTTTGCTTCTATGACTCATTTCTAGAGAGAAAAGGTGCTGGAGACAGAAGGGCAGGAGACAGTCAGGTAGAGACTGATTCTGAGGCTGGGCTGCAGCCTTCCCCTTTATTTTTTAAATTATTATTACTCTCTGTGTGTGTGTGTGTGTGTGTGTGTGTGTGTGTGTGTGTGTGTGTGTGTGTGT
>NW_021621003.1:7796111-7829371 GCF_004785775.1 Grammomys surdaster | reverse complement strand
TGTGTGTGTGTGTGTGTGTGTGTGTGTGTGTGTGTGTGTGTGTGTGTCCTATTATAACATATATACATGCACATGAAGAGGTGGACTATAGCTTTCAGAAGTTGGTTCTCTCCTACCGCATGGGTCCAGGAGAACTAACTCGGGTCCTTGAGCTTGACAGTAGTCACCTTTAGCAACTGAACCATCTCACTGCTCTCTCCCTTTTTCCCTTAATTCTAAGTGCTCAGCCTGCCAGAGCCCTGTGCTGTGGAGTACCACTTTCTGAGCCCCTGCCCTGACTTGTCTGTTCTGCTCTCCTCACAGGTGGATGCCAACATCATTCAGCTAGATAAGGAAAGCCTGAGTCTTGGTCTCATTCTCAGGGCAGGTACCGCAGCTCGGCAGGACCACAGATAATTGTGGCTGCCACCTCCTTACAGGAAAGTGGTCAGGGGGCTTTGGCTGTCATTGTCTCCTGTGTCTAAGCAACACTTAGAAGCCACTGGCTATGCCTCTGATGATGACAACTGTAACTGTGATCAGGAATTTTGTTCTGTCCACACAGCCCTGCTCCTAGCACATCACTAGGCAGGCAGGCAGGCTAGGATGGCAGCCTGTTGATGTGCAGGGCTGACCTCTGGAGGCTAGCCTGTCTGCCCCATAGGAAGAGTAGCCGTAGTCAACTGGAGCTGTGGAAATGCAGTCAGACTGTATTTACTTTAGGGGGTGCCCAGAAATGCTTCAAGTGCTAGGCAAAACCAGAAAGCTTCTTTCCAGACAGCCTCCCAAGGCCTGGTGCCCCCAGGACAGTTGTGCCCCTCCTACATCCAGTGTAGGGTCCAGGCTCTCCAATCCAGTGTCTCTCTGCTTGAGTTTCCTGCCTGAAAGGGAAGAAATAGTTCAGTACTGTGACAGTTGTGACACTCTGTCCCTCCCTGCCGACCACCACCTCGTACCTCAACCTGCCTAGAAACACCTTAGGCAGAAGGTGACTCATAGAAGCCTATGTAAAATCAAGGACCCCCACTCATGCCCCTCCACACACGACTGCATCTTCTGGGCCACAGGTGTTATACAGACACTGTCAACCACTAACACCAAAGTGGACAAGGCTTGTCGCCTTTCACACACTCTCTCATGGCTGTTGCCTCCTCCACAAAACCTCGAGAAGATTTTAAAACCCCAAATCTTCCAGCATCTCCCATTTGGTTCCTCATAGTCTAAGATATAATGTGATCTTCAACACCTCTGGCAGGGCTAGAAGTACATCTCTACTGGTAAAGCGCTTACCTAGCATGTACAAGGTCCTAGGTTCAATCCTCACTCCACGAAAAGGGAGGGAGAGTCTGGTGCATATGTGCTACACACAAAATAAATTGATAAAATATAATAAATAGGCTTTTAAAAGAAATATCTTTCTTACAGTCTCATCTTCCTATCCTCTGCCTGGACTTACAGGAGTATTTAGTTTTGCCTGGAAATGCCTTCCCAATGGCTCCTGTCCCCACTCAGTGAACACACCAAGAAAACCAGTTGACAGTGTGCGCAAGGATCGTGGGACTATTGCAAAACAAACTTCAGGATAGCTCCATCTGACAGAGGTTTTAGTGTGTACTATAGGGAGCTACAGAAAGTTTTCTATCAGAGCGATTGTCTTGCACTGTTCCAACTGCTACAGTAGAATACCATAAACCTGAATTAACAGCTGGGAGTTCCTCATAGTTCTAGAGGCTGAGGAGTTGGAGGTCAGGCGCCAGCAGGTTCTATGTGTGACAGGAGCCCACGCACTGCCTCACTAACAGCTACATCTCCCTGTGCCCTGGAAGGGACAAGCTAGCCCTTGGAAGGGGGACACTAATCCTATCACAAGGGCTCCTCTCATGACCCATCATCTCCCAAAGACCCCCATCTCCGAATACTCAAAGGATTACAGTTTTAACATGAACTTTAGGAAGACCCAGGCATTCAAACTCTAGTGTTGGTAGTTTCCCTGGGGGTAGTTGTCAGAAGGCTCAAGCTGAAACAAGGGGACTTACTCTGTTCTTGCCCATCAGCTTCTGGGCATTGGTCTGCAGAACAGAAGAGCAATTGGAGACCAGACAAGGAGAAGGAGGAAAGAGGTGGAGATGAAGGGACACAAGATCCTGTCTTCCTAGACCAAAGAAGATGGAGAGGGTAGAGGGAGACACTCTTCTGCTCCCCTCTGGCTAAACAAAACATTGAAAGTAAGTAGTAAATCCTCCTTTTTGCAGGGGAGAGGGTAAACACGGGCCAGATGCAAGGGGTTTATAAAAATGGACAAGGAACATGAGTCTTGTTGAAGCTTCTGGGTGGACCAACTCCACTCTGGCCCCAGGAGCCAAAAGGAGAGAAAAGGAAGGTTCGTGCAAGTATTGGGGTTCCTCTTGAATCTCATCACCCTGTTCTATAATGAGAGTCACAGGCTCTGTTTCCTTCCTTACCCTCACTGAGGACATTCTCAGGTAACATACACCCTTCAGGATAAACGGTCCAGCTTGCCCCGGGACATCTGCAATTCTGTATCCATAAGAGATGCTGTCACTGTGATTATGTTTACTGGACCCCCATTGAAGGTGTGTAGCCCAGCATGTGTAAATGCACACATGAGGCCCAAAGAATAAAAATCCAAACCAAACATGGCTGGGCCCTCTGGGTCTGTGATTCTGGCCTCTAATGGAGCTCATGAGGAGAGAGAAGGGATGGCACATACAAGGGCACTTCCCTTGCCACCCTGGAGGAAGAAGACAACACTGAGCTCCCACTGTCACCCTTGCTGATAGTCCTTGGCAGAAAAGACCCTTTCCCTTTGGAGTTCTTCCTCCGTTGCATTCCCGAGGACACAAAGGAAGATCCTGTTTATTTCCAGTCAAAGGAGTTGATGTTGGGGTCAGCCAGGGCCAGCCAAACAGGAACTGATTCCTTAAATCTTCAGATTGTGCCTTAGCAACAGAGAGCAGGACAGGGCTGGTTCTGAGACTCTTCGGACTGTCTCCAGCCAGACCTCCTTGCTTTCAAGGAAGTGGGGGACGAGTAGTCATCACTCACCATCACTCACCATGTGCCAGCCTCTGGCTCAGGGTCTCTACACTGAGATTTAAGCTTTGAATGAACAACCAGACATGTGCATGTGAAATGCTCCTTGATAATGGTGGTAGATGCTCCCAGACATTTCCAGTATTCCTCAGTGAGAACAACGAATATCTTTTAAGTGTATTGTGTGCCATCACAATATCTGGCTTGGGGACTCCTATACATGCTAGTTCATTACTGTTTCCTGCTACTCTATTCATCTTCACTTTAGGTTTTAATGGGTTTGGGCTTTTGTTTGGTGATGTTGTTGCATGTGTGTGTCTACGTAGTGTACCTACATATGTGGATGTGCACACATGTATATACAAGTGTACATGCATGAGTGACATTCACTGTCCCCTTCAGGTGTCTTGTTCTCTGAGACAAAGTCTTCATCTGAACCTGGAGTACCTTGAGACTGAGCTCAGCTGGCTGGTCTGTGATCTCCAGGGATCCACCTACCTGTGTGCCCCCTGCCCCAGCACTGGGGTTACCCACCAATCCACATGCTGACCAGAGCAGCTTTTATGTGGATGCTAGGAAGCCGAACACAGGTCATCAAGCTCACACAGGAGGCAACTTGCCCACGGAACTATCTCCCCAGCCCTGGTTCTTATGAAGTTCTGTGGAAGCCAGACTCAATACATGTCTATAATTTGATGCTCTGGAGGCTGCAGTAGCGGGAGATCACAAATGTTAGCTAGAGCTACAGAGTAAGACCCTATCTCAGAATCCAAAATTATTATGTAGTTGTTTTCCAATCCAAATGCAAACAGCAGGGGAAAGGGAAGAGAATCTGGGGAAGGTGAAGTGAGAGGGGCTTCTGCCCTTTCTTCTATATTTGTGACATGAACATACTACTTTTACAGCTAAAAATAAGAAAGAAGGTGAACCTGGTAGTACATGTGCTTAATCCCAACACAAAAGAGTTAAAGGGAGGCAGAACTCTGTGAATTTGAGGCTAGCCTAGTCCAATGTAGTAAGTTCAAGGCCAGCCAGGGCTACATAGTGAGACCCCAGTCTCAAAATAAATTAAATTAAATTAAATAAGAAACAGAGAGAAGCTGATATAGAAGGAACATGAAAAAGAGACTTGGCCGCTGACACTGGACTCACCACCTACCCTTCGTTTAGCGTAGCTTTAACAGATTCTGAGATTCCAGCTTCGATCCCTTTGCCTGGAGCTTGCAGGCTACTCAAGTCTCCCCTGGCTTAGGAGGTGAGTCATCTGTGCTTCAGAAGAAAGAGATTCATACTAGACTTTGGCAAGGAAACTAGAACAGAAACAAGAAAATCTGTATCAATTGTCTATTTCCAGTGAGGGAGGACCTTTCCAGAACCCCAGTTACAGAGGTTCTATGGTCTAGAAGCTGGGGATTGACTCCTCAGACCCTCAGTTAAATTCACAGAATTTGAGGGTAAGTTCAGGAAGCAAGTCTCCGTCCCCCTTCTGTAATTAGGATTTGTAAATGTCCAAGTCAGCTGCTCTAAAGTGGTGTCTGGTGGCTCACACCTGTAATCCTGATGTTCAACTTGGGAGGCTGAGTCAGGAGGATCGCCATAATTTTAAGGCTGGTCTAGGCTACATAGTGAGTTCCAAACCAAAGTGTGAGCCTGTGTCTTGGAAAGTAATGTGAAAGGAATAAAGGAAGGGAGGAAAGAGAGAAGGGGGTGAGGAAGGATGGAAAGCAGAGAGGGCAAGAGGGTGGAAAAGAGGATGGAAGGAGGGAGTGGGGATAAATCATCAACTCCAACTACTCTCTAAGGAAATCAAAGTCTGAAAAGTGGTTCCCGACCTCTCTAACGCTGTGACCCTTTAATACAGTTCCTCATGTTGTGGTGAACCCCCCACCATAAAATTATTTCATTGCTACTTTGTAACTGTAATTTTGCTACTGTTATGAATTGTAATTTAAATATCTGATATGCAGGGTATCTAATATGCGACCCTCAAAAGGTTCATGACCCACAGATTGAGAACCACAGTCTGGAGAATAGAAGAGACTTGCCCAGCACAGCCAGCAAATGATCAGCTACTCCCATCATGACTGAGAAACAGGCTTCCTCCTGCATCCCACTGGCACAGGCTGAGGAGGACTTGAAGGTACCATTTTACATCTAATCGCTGCTTGTCATGCTGAAACCATTTTCCTCACCCAGAGCCCCACACTGATGCATCAGAAATAACATTTTTGAAGTTCTATCTGCAAGAAAATGGCTATTCATGTTCTTCCTCTCCTTTTAGAGCTCTGAGGGATACATATTCATTTTCTCTCTGCTTATCTTGCCTACTTGCAAATTGTATTCACTCCCCAGTGCTCCTATTTGTCCTGCTCTAAAGAGATGATGGTGAATAAATGGATTCCTGGAAATAAAATAATTGTCCCTGAGATTTATTTTCATAATTATTTACAAAGATTATTTTAGAATACATGGAGGCCAATAGTAAGAATGCACACACAAGAGTTCTGGAAGGATTTTCTGATATTAATTCCAAGTCTCTTCCTACTTTTCCAGACTATGAAGCTCTGAGCAGAAGCAATAAAACCTAGCCTTGGACCTGAAGCCACCAGCTCCAGAGGCTGAGAACAAAGGAGGATCTGGTCTGGCCTTATAGTCACACTCTGGCCTAGGAATGGCATCCACCTTTGTCACTAAGTAGTGGGAATCCATTAAAAATATGCAGCTGAACTTTCCCCAAGTGCAACCAAACCTTAGGAGTCTGGGAGCTTGTTTGGGGAAAATGTGTTGTTTTGGGGGAGGTTGTATTTTTTAGACAAGGTCTTTTGTAGCTGCTCTCCAACTTGGTTGTATAGCTTAGGATGGAGTTGAGTTCCTGGTCCTCCTGAGATTTTATCAGACTGAACTACCACATTGCATGTATTTAGTATAGGAGCCAACTCTGGACTTTGTGCACGCCAAATCAACCCTCTGCCGACTGAGTCACATCCCCAGCCTGGGATCTTTCGATGAGTAAGACTGTGCTACACATTGGATCTGGGGTTCCCTGAAAGGCCTGTGAGTTAAAGGTTTGGTGACTAGTACAATATAATTGAAAGGTGGTAGAAACTTTAAGAGGTGGGGCCTAATGGGAAGTTCTCCAGCCATGATCCCCACAGAGGAAAGAGCCAAAAGGCTGATCAGTCATAGATCGAAACCCTTAAAACCAGGTGCCAAAATAAACCTTTCATCTTTATAAGTTATTGTCTCTGTAACTTGTTACAGTATCAGAAAACTGACAAACACGAAGTAAGACATAAGTAGATGAAAGTGTATTTATCTCCCCAAAACAAAGAAAAGATTTATTAGCAGATATCACAAAGTTATGTGCTGGGCCCTGGGGTACAAGTAGAAACAAGTCAGATATTTTTCTTAATGCTTGTGCCTGTGAGACTTTGGTTATGGCAGAGAGAGGCAGGTAACAAAAAGGTTCATAACATGATTTCAAGAATGTGAAATGCATCCTTTCAGACACAGTGATGTAGACTATGAAGATGAAAGTGCCGTGAAAATGTGGGAGGTGGGGAAGCTGGCTAGGCACTGTCTCAATGGCTCTGATAGCCAGCCTTTCTCCCATGATACCTGACTGCATCTTGAGCTCTACTCACTGCCTCAGATAGCGTCTTTTGTGATACTCAACCTGCATAACCTTTAGGCAGCTGTGGGATGTCCTGAAAAGGGCTCTTCCAAGGAAGAAATGGAATCAGAACATTGACTTGGGGCCTGCCACAGAAAGACCTGGAAGAAAGGTCTCCCAGACAGAAGGACAGACAAGCACAAAGCTGTGCCTGACCTCTTATTGTTACTACTTAAACTTGAGTGGTGTGTTAGTTACCTGCTTCATTGCTGAGACAAAATACCTGACCAAAACCACTCAAGTGGGGAAAAGAAGCTATATCTTGACTTACAGTTTGAGAGGTCAGTCCATCACTATAGGGAAGTTGGGACCACAAGTGACTGCAAGAGCTTGAGACAGCTGGTAACATTGTATCCGTGGTCAGGAAGCAGAAAGAGATCAACTATGGTATTCAGACTATTCAGCTCGCTTTTGTCCTTTATGTTTTGGTCCAGGACCCCAACCTATAGATCAGTGTTCTCCATATTTGGATCCTCCCACTTCAACTAACCTAATCTAGAAGGTTCCTCACGGCCCCAAGAGTTTGTCTTCTAAGAGACTCTAGAGCTTGTCGAGTCGACAATACTAAATATTATGAGTAATAAACCGGAACTGAAATGCTCCAAAGAACATCACCCCAGCCAACAGGAGGAGAAGCCCAGAACTGACAAGATAGTTCAGTGGGTAAGGGTACTTGTTCCCAAGCCTGATGACCTGAGTTCAATCCCTGAGACCCACAAAGTAGAATGAGAGAGTTGTGCTCTGACATACCCACATATATGCACATAAATGAATAAAAAAGTCCTGTGACACACACACACACACAAATAAATAAATAAATAAATAAATAAATAAATAAATAAATAAAGGTTCCAAAAAGAAGAGAAGCTTGGGCAGCTACATCAGGATTTGATGTGCTTTTTGCTTCCAAAGCATAGGTGGGATGAGGCCTAGAAACCACAGAGCTGAAGCTAGGGTGGTGACACAGCGTCTATAGTCCTGTGGAAGGCCTGGAGTATACTTGAGAAGGGAAACCCTGAGGTGCCAGTCCTTACACATGGCTGCACCATAGATCTCACAGACACAGCATAGACATACATGGACGTGTAAGGAGCATAGGCCGCACTAGCCTCAAGACCCTGTTCTCTAGGTGCTACTATTCCCCTCCCCCCAAATTCCAGCCCTAGACACACCAAAGTTGTCCTTCTCGCTGCATTGGCTACTAGCGACCAGTATAAAATGTGGACATGTTAGCTGGTCACTACTTCATTAAAACCACGAGGATTTATAGTTTATTGTGAGGTACTAGAGAGTCAATCTCTTCACTCATTCAAATATGTAGTAGCCAGACCCAACAGCATGTGCCCATGGACCCAATAATTCATGAGGCTGATGATTTAAGAACATGAGTTTAAGGCAAGCCTGAGTAACACTTCAAAAGATAATGAAAATAATAATACAATTTGAAGCAGGTTGTGGTAGCACACACCTGCAGTTCCAGCACAGGAGGTGAATATATGAGGACCAATGGTTCAGGACCAGCCTCAGCTAACCTAGGCTTCATGAACATGTCTCAAATACACACACACACACACACATACACACACACATACACACGAATTCTCATACATAAACATGCACACACACTCAATTCCTTTCTTCCAAATATTTTTTAAAATACATATTGTTTTGAATATCATATATGTATACATGTACATAATATGAATATCATATATATGATACATATAATGTACATATAATATGCATGAGCATTCAATATACAGATACATATATATTGCCTACTATGTGCCTGACATTAACTTAAACTCTGGTGATGGACTAGTAAGGAAACCAAGCTTCTAACTGTGGAGAGCTTATTTTCAGTGGTTAATAAGCACAGTGTCACTTGGTGGTGAGGCATGTTCTGGACAATAATAGAGCATGTGTCAGAATGCATGAGATGAGATGACCAGAAAGTCCCCACTGAGAGAGAGAATGGAGCAAACACTGTAGGAAGTAGGGGGAGAGTCACATGGACACGAGTGGGGGAGGAGGGGTCCCCACAACAGGAATGGAAGAGTCAAAGGCCTACCCTGAGGCAGCAGAGCATCTGAAGAGTTTGGAGAGATATCAGAATAGCTGAAATGAGTGAAAGGGAAATGGTAAGTGACATCATGAGGTGGGGTACATTGGGCACTGCTGGTATAAGACCGAAAACACTAACCTAAGTCGAGGATTTCTGCTTCAGCTGAGGAACGGCCTGAGCAGTGGACCAACATGATCCAACTCACTTGCATTTTCTGAAGATTTCTTTGGCTGCTGTGGAGACCATGACCATAGAGAGAGAAGGACAGGATCAGGGGGACTAAACAGCAGGCTATCCCAGGAATCTTGTGGGCAGTGCATATCGCCAGGACACCTTTAAAGATGACAAGAACTGAATTTGCTGATGGCTCGGACAGGAAAAGTATAAAAAAACATTGGAATAAAGGTGACTCCAAGATTTGGGGCTGAGCAACTGTCACAGAGTAGAGCTGCCACAGTGAGCTGGATGAACCGTTGGGGAGAGACGGGATTGAAGCATTCATTCTGGACCTGACATATTTGACGTGACTTTGAGACTTTAAGTGGAGAGGCAAAACTGAAAGTTTGGGAGACGGATCTGGAGTAGAATTAGAAACATGAGTGCCTGCAGCTTTATTTAGCATATGAAGCCCCAAAAGAGGAGTGGGGTATAGGGAGACAGGGCCCCGGTGCTCACCAAGAACCACAGGTCAGGAGGGTTAGGGGAACACCACAGAGCCTGAGGGGTAACAAAAGAGGGAAGGAAGGCCAAAAGCACGTTGAGAACGTCAATAAGGGACCAAAGAGGAGAACGGGAATGTCACTGCCGTGCAGCCAAGGATCATGAGGGGTTGGCAGAAGCACTACATGACTGTGGCATTCACACAGGCTTGAGCATCATGTGACAGATGACTACTTGTAAATTACAGGGCACGGACTTCTTGCCAGTGGAGCAATCTCTCTGTCACTACTCCAATAAACACACAACATCTCCAATGGCCTGGCATCTCAGATTCTGATGTGATCAGATGGGTTGTGTGCTCACAGAGTCCTTGTATGCTGTTCCTGCCAAAATGTTGAACCAGAATGACAAATGCAGAAAGTAGAGTATTTCACAACAGATCTGGACTGGGCTGTCCAAAAGTGAATGGGCGTGGGGGATAGAAGAGTCTGAGAGATTAAATGAGCTGAAGATACAGCACAGCTTCTCACCAGGCACACATCTGGAATCCCAGCACTTGAGATGCTGAAACTAGAATATCATAAGTTGAGGGTAGCCTAGGCTACATAGTGAGTTCTATGTCAGCCAGGGCTATGAGACCTTAAAGGGGGAAGAGAAGCCATGCACGACGCCTGATCTCTGATTGAACAGTGGAACTGGAGATGAAAAGCTTACAAGAGCATTTCACAGACAACTGGGAACATTTAAATCTGAACCATTTGAAAATATGATTGATGATACTGAGTTAACATTGATTCTCTTACTTGTGCGAATTGTACCGTAGTTTTTAAAGAAACTATCCTTTGGTCTGGAATATGCAATGTGAAGAAATTAGGGCTACACATCAAAATTCATACAACATTAAGATAGTTCAATGGGAAAGGTAACAGAGAACATGACAGTGACAACTGGGCACTCTGGGTGAGCAGAGGGATTCCATTGTCTTAAATTTTCTCATAAACTTGACATTTTCATAATTAAAATATTAAGGACAAAAGGGGGAATGATAAGCTATGTCTGGGGTGCTCAAGATCAAGGGATCTTGGCCTAACCTAGGAATGAACAACATAGAAGTCATGGTGACCTTGACAATATAGATAGCAAAAGAGGTAGGCAGGGACAAGACTGGAGAGAACTCTATGGGCCTAACTCAGAGGACAATGTGGGGGCAGGAATGATGTCATTTGTGCTTCAGGGCCATCAGTTTGTAGAGGATGTTTAGATGGGGAGAGGGGTCAGGGAAATGTCCTCTCGGAGCATATTCTACCTCCTGTGAAGAGCCACGAGGGCTGGAGGGAGAAAGCAGTGAGAGGAGCTTAGTGGGGGATGTCTGCAAACATGGCAGCCTCTTGCTTTGACTTTTAAAGGCAGAGGTGGAGTGATGAGCCCTGCTTGGAACATGATGATTTTTATGTCACATTCATTGGTTTCTCCTCTGGAGGAAGCAGCAGATAGAACCCTGTGGATCACATCCATGCTACTCTGTGCTCCTTTAATGAGTAAGCTAAGATCAGAATGCTGGGGTCACAACTCTGGGTATGACAATGACCTGACAATGTCTCCATCTTCTGGTACTTACTCTCATGGGAGGCCCTCCCAATACCCTCCTCACCCATTGCCTTAGTTAGAGTTTCCATTGCTGTGAAGAGATACCATGACCACATCAACTCTTACAAAGGAAAACATTTCATTGGAGCTGTCTTGCAGTTTGAGAGGGCTAGTCCATTGTTATCATGGTAGAAAGTATGGCAGTATATACAGGCAGACATGGTGCTGGAGGAGCAGAAAGTTCTACATCTTGATCCACAGGCAGCAGAAGGAGACGGTATCACTGGGTGTGACTTGAACATATATGAGACCTCAAAGCCTACCTTCAAAGTGACACACTTCCTCCAACAAGGCCACACCTATTCCAATAAGGTCACACCTCCTAATAGTACCACTCTCCGAGAGCCTATGGGGCCAATTACATTCAAACTACCGCACCCATGAACAAGTTTTCCTCAATGGACAAAGCTGTCAGTGACTCCTCCAGGGTCTGAAATTCCCCATCAATACTCCCTTTACTTTGATATTGGCTATTAAGTGGTTGCCTCCGCACTGACGTCTGTTCCTGGCTTCCCAGTGAGGTGGTCAGCCCTTGAATATAGGGAATCCTTTTGAAGTCTATTTATCACCTATCCAGAATAGGTGATCAATAAACTAAGGAAGAAGGGAAAGACAGAGAAGGGGAGGCCACAGGATGTCATGTTCCACACTAAAGACACCCAAGGCATACTGTACAGACTTCCATGCTGTGAGATTAGATCTTCCTTCTGTGGAGACATAAATTTACCTCAGGACCTTGGATGCCAGCACCAACTGCTCTCACACCTACCTCCATGCATCTGTTGGAGGCCTGGGTTTGAGGCCTCACAGCAACATAGCCCACACTGTTCTTGCCTAGGCTGTTTGCAGTAAGTGACTCACCCAATTAAGAATATCTACATAACAAAGCCTCACCGGGCGCAGAGGTCACAGAGACTGCGAAGTGTCTTTAGTGTATGCAGCAGGGAAGGCTCACTAATTACCAGTCATTTCCACCCCTCAACAGCCTGACAGCCTTTGAGATGCAGGGAATAAAAGACTCCCCAAATTCCCACCCCACACCCGTCACTTCTCCTTCTCCAACCCACCCCAGCATTTCAAACCTGTGACTAATAGGTTCCAGGAGAGAGGCCCTTCCCACCTGGCTGAAAGCAAGGGGTGGTTTGCTTCCAATAGGTGTCCAGGCACTTTTTTTTTTTTTACCCCAGCAAGATGTACCTAAAAGGTCTGTATCTTCATTTCCTTTAAACAAGTAAATGAAGCAAAGTCTCATCATTGGCTCCCTGTTCTTAGAGGAAATGCATGTTTGTGGCAGAAACTGTGGGTAAGCAAGAAGAAAGTTAGAGTCACCCACAGCCCAATCCCAGAGAGGCTCAGTGGTCGCACAGATGCTCTGTCAGCCTGCTGTATAGGTGACAGGTACTGCATATGTGGACACCCTCGCCTCTTCATAGCCAGGTCTTCAGACTGAATATTCTATCACTATCGTCCTTCCCATTGGACAAAGATCAGAGCTGATGGGATGCTGACTGGACTGGAAGAGAAAGTACACGGAGCTCAAGAAGAAAGCATTTGGAGAATTTCTGAAAGGAGGTTGCTTGGAGACTATAAGGGGCAAGTGATTTTACACCCAGAAGCCTCAGTCTCTTTATCTGCAAAGTGGGCATAACAGTATATGCCTCACAGGGTTGTGCTGGGGATTAAGGGATTAAGGGAGACTCTGGTTGTGAAAGGACAATTCCAGTTGTTGGACATTTTATGACTCATTTTAATAAGTGTTCATTAATTAGTGCCTGCTTTTTACTTAGCCCGCTGCTAGTCAATTTTGAGAATATAAAGAACGCATCTACATCTAGGCTCAAGCCTAGAAGAGTTCAAGATTTAATTAGAAAGTTGAACACACACACATACACATGCAGCTCAAAATTAGACTAGGAGAATTTAAATAGCTAATAAAAGTTATCATTAACTAGTAGATAATTAAGAGCCAGACAAGAAGCACAGACAGGACTCCAAGGGTTCAGAGGTCAGAAAGAGCAAATGATCACAATAATGGCCACCATGAGCGCTTTCCACATGCCAGGCACAGTGCTCCTTTCTCATTTCCCCATTGACTGTATGAAGTGGAGAGCGTTATTACTCTCATTTTGCAAAGGAGGAAATGGAAAGTTGAGAGGTCAAAACCCTCACCTGGCCACACACCTAGTAAATGAAGTCATAATGATGCTATCCTTCAGACTGAAGCAGTTGGACTCAGAGCTTGTCACACAGGCTGAATGAAGTTCATGATGAGCTCATGTGGAAGAAGAGAGAGATGCTGGGATCTGAGCAGGCTCTACAGAAGAAGGCATTCCACCAACACTGCATCCTGAGCTATTTGGGAAGACTCAGAGTTGATTGTTATAACTAGAGTGGTTGATCCTGGCAGTGTCCCTTGATGCTTAGAAACCACAATCATATTGTGTGCCATCCAGAGAGAGATGGAAGTAAAGAGGAGAGATGCTGTATATTTTTGCAAAGACGGTAAGGATAAGAATTCTCTCTAATGAGGGCTTTGGTAAAATGTAGGCAGGGTAGTGTCCTGAACCTATCCCAAATAATGCTTGGGATACCATGGGTGTTTGAATGCAATAAAGCCATTCAGTATGATTCTCTCACTTGGCTCGGTGGAACCTAAGCTGATTATAACGTTTTTCACTTGAAGTCATCACCAGGCTAGGTTGGACGCATTTGGCCAAACTGCTTGATGGCACTCACAGTACAATCTAATAACCATCAGGCATGTTTAGAAAACACCCAGTAGGCCAGACTGTGACAAATAAGTTGACACCTTTGGTTTTAAGTAACAAAGACTATCTCTTAACAGTTCAAGGGAAGGAGGAAGAGGAGAAGGAGGAGGAGGAGGAAAAAGAGGAGGAAGAAAAGGAAGAGGAAGAAGAAGAGGAGGAGGAAGAGGAGGAGGAAGAGGAAGAAGAGGAGGAGGGAGGAGGAGGAGGAAGAGGAGGAGGAGGAGAAGGAGGAGGAGACGACTACCAGGATATCAAGAAGCTCATGGAACTAGAAAGAAGACCAGCAACCCATCCAGGGACATAGGCGGGAGTGGCCTTGTTGAAGTGGACATGGCCTGTTGGAGTGGGTGTGTCACTGTAAATAGGAACTGGCAATGGCTAGGACTGGAAATGGAGATGTCCATGATACTGTACAAGTCCAGTTAGGCCACTGCCCAAATGGCTACCATTATTACATGGGGGGCAGGATCTGTCCTCTGGACTCTGCCTCCCCATGCGGTCATTGTCATAGGTTCAGTGCTTCTGACAAGGGTTTAATCCTCTATTCTCCTATTTCAGAATCAGAGACCCAGGTAGGGGATCCTACTGGTGGGGACTCAGCTGCTGGGGCAGGAAGAAGCTAAATGCGGCCCTTCCCACATCCCGTGTCAGTACTTAGAAGCAGACCCCAGTTTCCAACAAACAGGAAAGGGTTTCAAACACTTGAAAGTCAAAGAAAAGAGAACTAGCAGTGTCCATATGAACTAACTACTTCACTGTAGTGCCCTGGATTAAAGGCTTCCCCACACTCAACTACTATTCTAAAATACCAAAGTCATCTCACAGGAATGCTTGCCTGTTTCTAAGGCTATTTCAAAATCCATCCATATTAGTTATTTTTCTATTGCTGCGATAAACACCATGACCAGGGCAATTTATAGAGGGAGAGGTTTATTTGTGGCTTATAGCTCCAGAGAGATGAGTCCGTCCTGGTTAGGGAGCAGCAGGCATGGTGGCTGAAGTAGCAAGCTGAGAGCTCACATCTTGAACCACAAGCACAGAGCTGAAAAAACTAGAAACGGCTTGAATTGTTAAACTTCCAAATCCTGCCTTCAGTGTGACACATTTCCTCCAATAATAAGGCCATATCTCCTTAAGCCTTCCTGTCAAACAGAACTACCTACCGGAGACTATGGGAGAAATTTCAAGGAAAGTCTCCAAGATAGGTTTCAAACACCTTTTTTGATCACTGTGCTGGTAACCCCATGGCCTAACACCACTGGAGAGAACTGCTAAGTGGGAAGGTTAATAGGCTGGTTTAAATCAGTTTGGTTCCCTATGACTCATGTCTTTGAATGCTTGTCCCTTAGGGAGTGCGCTATTAGAAGGTGTGACCCTGTTGGAGTAAGCATGGCCTTGTTGGAGGAAGTGCATCACTGTGGAGGCAGGCTTTGACGTCTCATATGTTCAAACAACACCCAGTATGGCTCAGATCTGTTGCCTGCAGATCAAGATGCAGAACTCTCAGCTTCTCCAGCACCATGACTGCCTGCATGCTGCCATGTTTCTCATCATAATGATAATGGACTACACCCTCTGAAACTATAAGCCAGCTCCAATTAAATGATTTCCTTTTAAGAGTTGCCATGGTCATGGTGTCCCTTCACAGCAAAAAAAAAAACCCTAAGACAGTTAATACAATGTTTTTATGAAAATATAAAAACCCTAGATTTTCAATGGCTAAAGTAGAGACTTTCTTCCCCTTAGGAAGATTTTGGGGGGAACACTGAAGATGACTTCACGACCCAGTGGCAGCAGTACTGAGGCTTGCTCTGCTATTCACTTAGACTTTTCCTTGTGGTCATGGTGGCTACTGCTCTAGATGTTTGGTTCAAGTTCATGGGAGAAGAGAGAACAGAAAGTGAGAGATGGGCCAGACCATTTGCAACATCCCCTTGGATAATGACACAAGAGTATTTCCCAACATCCCTCTCCTGCTTGGCCACCTGATCCCCAGTTGCCACAAGAAGATGGTCTCATGGCCATGCCTAGTTGCAAAGATGGTTAGGAAAGAGACAGGATGGTTATGATTGTTCTGCACTGATATAAACTACTTCCTGAACCTGACACATCATTATACTCTTGAGGAGAGAAGAAAAGAGGAAGTGACAGCATAGTTAGTACTGGATTTGATCGTTGCAGGATTAGAAGTTGGTTGAGCATGGGGACAAGGGCCATTTCATCAAGTGGAGAAAGAGGTAGAAAAATACAGGGGCTGGATGGTGGTGATGCATGACTTTAATCCTAGTACTTGGGAGGCAGAGACAAGGGGAATCTCCATGTTCAAGGCCAGCCTAACCAACAGAGTGAGTGAGGTCCAGGACAGTCAAGGCTACACAGAAACCCTGTCTCAAAAGAAGGAGGAAGAAGAGGAGGAGGAGAAGGAGGAGGAGGAGGAGGAAAGGAAGGAAAGAGAAAGGAAGGAGGGGAGAAAAGAAGAAAAGAAAAACACAGGTCATGTAGTAAGAACAAAGAAATTTAATTTGGCTTTTGTGTAGACTATTGTAATTTGGTAATCTATCCTACAAAAATAAAATAACTGGCTGAAATAATATAGGCACAAAATTTTACTAATTAAAGAAACATGGTAGCAATTTATTTGTGCATTGATGGTAGAATGGTTGAATAAGCAATATATATATATATATATATATATATATATATATATATATATAGAGAGAGAGAGAGAGAGAGAGAGAGAGAGAGAGAGAGTTAATATATACACATAGACATAGACATACACATATACATACACATGTGTATGTATAGATGGGGCTGGAGAGATGACTCAGCAGTTAAGAGCACTGACTGCTCTTCCAGCGGAACTAGGTTCAAATCTCAACAGCCACATGGCAGCTCATAACTGTCTGTAACTCCAAGATCTGACATCCTCACACAGACATACATGCAGGCAAAATGCCAATGCACATAAAATGGAAAAAATAAAAATTAACATTAAAGAAGTAGCTTTAAAATAATACATATATTTATATGTATTTATATCTTTTATATATCATTTTGAAACTTAAAAACAAGTTAACCAGAACTGGGGAGCCTAACTCCAAGGACTCCCAAGGAGGCCAGTCTGAGTTATATAGATAAACTATGTCTCAAAGAAAGTAAAGTCAGGGTGGACAGTGAAATGGTTCAGTGGGTAAAGTTCTTGCTGCTAAGCCTGGAGACCTGTGCTCCATCACCAGAATTCATATGATAGGAGGAAAGAATTTATTACTAAAAGTTGTCCTCTGATCCCCATACAGGTGCTGTGGGATGTGTATGCATGTGTATGCACACACCAAAAATATATAGATAAACATATCTTTTTTAAGTAACGGCTGAGGCTGTAGCTCATGGGATAAGTGAGGTACTTAAATAGACTGTACAAGGCCTCTGTCTATGATCACAGAACCTGAGCCCCCTACACACACACACACACCATAAAAAAAGGTATACTCAAAACTAGCTAGCACTGGATACCTACCTCAGGTAACTAAGTAGAAAACAGAGAGGAAGTGGGGCAATCTTTTTATTTTTCCTTTCTTTTTATATTTTTGAGTATTTTTCCTGACTGATATGAACATAGATACCTTTGGTGTACAACTTAAAGCTTTCCATAACTAATCTGAAACCATACTGTTTCTGAAGGGTTAAGTGTTATGCATGGGCAGTGAGGAGTCATCGAAGGTTTCTGACCAAGGGGATGATGTACTCAAGAAAATTAACCAGGCAGGTGTGACAGATGGGTTAGAAGGGCGAGAGTCTGAGGATAGGCAGGAGAATGAGCCAGCTATCATAGCAGCAAACGACTGACAAAGATTACCAAGAGGACCAAAAGGAAGGGGCAACCAGGATGGGCAGCCTGTCCAGTAGAATCTTAGAATCTTGATGTGTATACTGCCTGAACTGGAAGGAATGGTCATGAGGAGGGGCATGTTTCCTCCTGCAGCCTGTCAATCAGCACATCTTCCACTTTGAAAGTCCAAGTAAGGTGTTACTCCTCTTCAACTTCTCCAGCTTCTACTTAAGTGACATTTACAATATAAAGATCAAGGTAGTCATATTTCTCATGAGATTCGTGTTATTTCCCCCTCTCTAAACTGAGAACATCCTGGGATGTTCAAAGACTTCACGGTGCCCCTCTAGAAGTGCAGTGAGCCTGAGATATAATATCCATTCAATCGACATCATTGAGTTTATTTTTATTAATCTTCTTTCCGTGGAAGAAAGGGCTTCAGGCTCTGCCCTTGGAGTTTACCATCCTGGGGAGCAGACAAGTCTCCACAGAACACCCTGTTACAGCTGAGGTCACAGGAGATGGGAGTGTTCATGAGAAGTGGCCTGTAGCTGAAGATCTTCAGAAAGGAAAAAGGAGCCAGATGGAGAGGACAGAAGGCATCAGCAAAGCCCTTGAGGTGGGAAGTAGCTTGGCCTATTGAAGCAATCAAAAGAAAGCCAGGGATAGTGGGAGCCCAGGAGTAAGGGTAAGAGGATAAGACTAGGGAAGCCAGATCAGAGCAGCTATGAGAGTGGTGCTAAGAACAGCTGGAACCCACAAATGTTTTTTAAAAGAGAAACAAGC
Source organism: Grammomys surdaster (assembly GCF_004785775.1). Classification (NCBI taxonomy): domain Eukaryota; kingdom Metazoa; phylum Chordata; class Mammalia; order Rodentia; family Muridae; genus Grammomys; species Grammomys surdaster. The sequence continues at coordinate 7,810,907 of NW_021621003.1, read as the reverse complement.
CCCTCAGCTTCCATATACTGCTTTGTTGTTGCTGTTGTTGTTGCTGTTGTTGGGGAGTTTTGTTATTGTTGTTTTGTTGTTGTTTATACAGAGTCTCATGAATGCTGCTTCCAGCCCAGATGCTGAGATTACAGGAATAGACCACACCTATTTTGTGGTGAGTGCTGAGGACTGAGCCAGGCAACTGTGCCTGTCCCCAGCCTCTGCTTTAATCCGTCCCTCCCCCACCGCCCCCAAAGAGCTCTCTGGCCCTCCCTGGTTGGGACTTCAGAGAAGAAATGAGGATGCTCAATGGTCAGCTTTTCCAGGAGGCTAGTAGCTGACAGAGACCACCCACCCCAGTGACACCTCTCAACTTCTCCTACAATTCCTCTGGCTCAGTGCTCCTCTCAACTCCAGATACCTACAGTTAACCAGGCAAACATCCCAGACTTAAGCCTTGCCCCCAGGATCCGAAGAGAAGGAAGGAACTTGACTAAGGCAGAGCCAATACCTCCTCTCTGTGCTCAATTTATCTATAAAACAGGATGTTCATGACAAGTATCTCAGAGAGTAGCTTTGAGAACTTAATTCACACAAAACTCTTTGATAGTACCGACACAAAACAATCTATCAAAAAAAGTGTCAGCATTTTGTTCCTGGTTTTTCCATCTTAGTTTCGTTTCCCCACTGACAGCATTTGCTCTAATTTGGACAACTGATTACACATGAATGGTCACTTCCTTTAAATGAGATATGGACTTATTCAATGACATGCAGTTACATAAACGTATTTAATGTGGAAAAAAGTTGTGTTCCTACTGAAAGGTGAGACCCCGGAGGCACTGGTTGTATTCCCACCTATTCCACAGAACATATGATTGAATACCAGAGAAACCTTAAAGGACTCTGCACCCGGTAAGTCCACCAAAGGACAGAAATTTGAATAAATCTTGAAAAAAAAAAACCGCTACCTGAGGCCTAGGCTCTTGATATGTAGATCCTTCTGTTCTCAAGATGTAAAAAGAAAGTAAGGGCAGGTAGGAAAAGGGAGCTGCTACTGCCTTCAGGCTTTGGGCTGGTACTGAAGAAACTCTCAGCGTTAGGGACCCAGGCTGAATTGTAGGAGGCCAGTAGACGCGGCGAGGGCGGAGCCCACGTCAGCCCTCAGCCCCACCCCAGAGGAAGTGCTGCTGGGCCCGCCTATCCCTGGGTTTCAATCCTCCAGCGCTCAATTCAGCTCCGAAAGCGACCTAAAACTGCGCCCCAGCTTCGGATCTAGAGAGAGGATCCTGGCTCGGAGCAACTGGCTGCTCTCGTCCCTCCCACTTTCCCGCCCTCCCCATCCTTTCTCGATTATCCGCGGGGCCGCTGGCGCCGCTGAGAACCTCACAGGTAAAGGGTAGGCAAGTAAGGGCGCAGGTGTAGGTCCCAGGCAAGACTGACTAGGAGAGAGGAAGAGACTGTATTGATCCTGTGGTCGTGAGAAGAGAACGTGGAGCCCCGGAGTGGTGCTTGAGCTGGACAGATTGAAGGGGAGGGACTGAAGCCCTCCAGCTTGGGGGCCGGGTCATTTGTGTCCCCAGGTCTTGCGCAGTCTCCGTTGTGCCTGGGAGATGTTGAGCTGAATAGATGGGGGGGGGGACCGGGCGGTGATACCCGAGGATTGTCCCCCACCCACTCTGCGTGGTGACTGGGTATTGACAGCTGCCCCACCCGGGTGCGCACACTCCCAGGTTTGCAGAATGAAAATCAATAAAATCGATGTACTAGCAAAGAACACGAAACGCGTTGGGTTGTTATTATTATTTTTGTTTGTTAAACTCTTCCTTTTTTTTTAACTGCCTTCTTGGAAAAATATGTCTTCAGCTTCAAAGAAGGTCGCAAATTATCTTTTGGTTCCCCCCGCAGATTAGGAAACTTGCACTTGGTCCCAAGCCGAGCGAACCTCCCCAGGAGGCCTAGCAACGTCTTCAGTGGGAGCGAAGCCCCAGGGCTTGCTCAGCTTCCAGACACAGCTTTTCTCCACGCCCCATCATCTGCCTTTTAGGGAGAAGAACCCCCTCCATTTACAGGTCTCCGGTTTACCACTCCCACGCCCCAGGGGCCGCGCCTCCTCCCCTCCCCCGCGCTCTCCTGGTCGCTTTAAATAATGATATTTGCATGCAAGGAGCGATTCATAAATATGTCAGGGCCAGTGAAATATAGGCAACATTTCAAACTTTCTATTTAAAAAACATGAATTATGGCCGCGAAAAATGTGTTCCCATTTAAAGGCGATACGAAGTATTTGGTGTCTCGTCCCCGGGCCCATCCATCATGCAGACAATAAAGAGAGTTTTTCGCCCTGACACTCGGGATTTATGGGCGCCCTTCTCTGCCCTCATCACTCACCCACTACGGCCAGCCTGGGGACAGGCCCGGCGGAGAGACTGGCAGCCGCCCCCGCCAGAGTCCAAGCGCTCAGTTTGCATCTTTGCCAGGACCCCAAATCCAGAAATCTCAAAGGGAAGAGCCTCGAGTTAGGAGATCTAGAAGGGTCTGGGCAACCACGTGTGGGTGGGATCCACACACTCATCCTCCTTTTTCTCAGGGGCTGAAGCCTAAACGTCTGGTATGTGCCCCCATCAGAGGTCGGGGCTCAGAGCTAGAAGTTTGCTGCGCAGGTGGCCCCAGGTTACTTACACTCTGGCTGGAAGTTAGGGCAGAGAGCTAGGCCCGGGACTGTTCAGATTGACTAACCATTCTTCCCCACAGAAGGTGACCTGGACTCAAATTTTCTCAAGCAGGATCAGGCGGACGATTCTGGGCAAGACTTTGTACCGACCGGTGCGAACTATAGAAGCCCATACTATAGAAGCCCATGCTGGTCGCCTGCAGCAGACTGGAGGTGGGCGCTAAGAAGTAACAGAAATAAGGAAGGGGGATGCCTTTACTTTGCCTTTGGCCAAGCTAGGCCACCGGGTCCCCTCCCTCCCTCGTGTGCTCATACTGTCTTCCCAAAGCCGGCAATGATTCTCTGGAGAAAACTTGCTTGAAGCAAAGTTCAGACTCTGCAGCGGAATTTGCTTTCAGTTTTCGCTGGGGGTGGACTCTTCAGAAACCCAGTAGGTTTCTGAGGCTTGAGCAGATGTGGAGGCTACTAGACCCAGCACAGCAGCGAGAGGCGATGAAACCTTGGACGCCAAGAGAAAAGTAGGGCTGAACTCACTGCCTCCTGGGCATGGGGACTCATCTCGTGCCTGTAACTGAGCTCTCCACCGGTACATGCCACCCGGGAGCCATTTTCAATCGGATGCCTGCTGGTTGAACTTATTCAGTTTAATATGGCACCAACGAAAGCCAGAGAAATCCTGTCGATTCTAACAATGACAAGATTGAATTTATTGCAGAGCCATGTATAAGCTTTATCCATGTTAAGGTAAAATTATACAAACATCTCAACGCTCAGTACCAACACTATTTATTGCTTCTGGCTTCAAGGGCACATAACATAACACGTCTGGAAATTGACACCTACAGGATAAAAATATATATTCTTAAATTCTAAATATGTACACATATAATTAAATTGGGAAAATTATAAAGCAAGGGTTGGGTTGGTTTCGTCCTTACTTGTGATGCATTTTTTTACATCCCTTGCTTGAGTGTTATGGGGCCCAAGATAGAACCCAGTGAATATTTCCTACAGAGTTGAATAGTGCCCTGTCTATAACTCTTTAAGTATCTGCAGTACAGTGAAGGTGACACAAATAAACGCGTAAGAAACCGAGGCAGGCAGATAACTGAGGCATCGTGCATCATTCACTATATATGAATATACAGCATTTCTGAGTTTAGAAATAAATTGTTTTCGTACGGCTGGAAAGTGAGTACAAATCGAGGGACTTTGAGGAGCCTTGTGTGGGAACCCCCAGTCCTGCAGCCCAGGGCACCAAGCAGTCTGAAATAGGTTTTATTAGAGGGTCACAGCCTTCAATCCTAGCTCAACTGCTGCTGTCTGGAGATGCTCAGTGTGGTTGTTCAGCTGCAGAGCACCTTTGGAGTTCTTGTGGATGACGACCTCGGTGTCTTAGAGAAGAGCTGGCATTTAAATTAGTAGGCCCTGGGTCCCTCCAACAACCCTTTCCCCTCAGACATTTCAGCCAGCTCTCAGTCCCAGCTTAGTCTGGTTCTGGCAGTGGCCACTTGGGTCTGCGCATAACATAGAAAGGTGGGTGGTGCTCAATTCCAAGTCATTACCAGAATGGGAACCCAGAGGCACCAGGAAGAAGGCCACAATTCAGGGGTCTAGAAGCTAAACCCCTGCCAGTCCTTGAGGCTCTAGCTTGAGATCAGAAAGGCAATAACCTAGGCTATATCTAGGCAATAACTTAAGAAATCCTAGGTACTCCTTCACACACCAAATGCTTAGATCCCAATACCCGTTAAGCTCCACAGAGGCTATTGGCCAGGTCAACAAAGCCGGAACTGTGAAATTCCAGGGCAAGATACTAATTCCAAATAGGAGGCTTGCAACAGCTCACATATTTAGCTATCCTGGACTGACTGGATTAATTCCCATTCCCCAAATACACAAAACTCTTGAGGGGGTGAAGAGCCTCTAAAAGTCCTGGCTTGGGGAAGAAACTAGGGGGCTTATTTATTTATTTATTTATTTGCAGGAAAAAAAACACCTGAGACTCGCATGCACTCCTGCAGAGAGAGAAATAACCCGGGCCCAGAGAATGTCCTATTCCTGAGAATATGACTACCATATAGAGATTTATACATGGAGCGGGGAAGTAAGGCAATAAGAAATATTCCCTGACAATTCAAAAAAAGAAAAGGAGAGAGGAAATGAAGAGGGAAAGGTACAGAGAGTCAAAAAAATAAAAGAAAAAACTGTAATGGGAACAAAAAGGAGAAGAGTGGGATTTTTAAAATAAGCAGAGTCAAAGAGGCAAGCCCAGAAGAGTGCAGGTTATGCCAAGGTCCCAGGATTAAGCCAGGCCACAAATCTTGTCCAGCCCCAAGCCTCCCTGGTTTGAAGAGCTGTTAGGCTTGGGCGTGACCGTCACCTCAGTGGCCCCTAGGTATCTCGGACCTTACTGTAGTCTGGTGGGGGGGGGGGGAATGGGACCAGCAGCCTCAACTTGCTCTTTCTCTCACCCCTCCAGGGAGGACTGCTAAGCGGAACAGAACCCGGGTGCAGAGACCCCTGGGGGCCTGCGCCGGTCCAGGACTCTTAGGGCGCTCTGGGCCAGGCTTTCCAACTTGCCGGGCCTGACCTGTCAGGCGGATTATCTTCGAGGGAGATTAATAGGGGAGGCGGGCTGCAATAATAATCGTTTTGTTTGATGTGACAACTCTGATAGGCGTTGATTTACTTACAAACTGATAGGCTTTTAATTGAGCGCCTCCGCCGAGCCAGAGATGAAAGGGAAGCGGTGGTGAAAGGCGGCCCGCCTGCCCTCCGGCCTCAATACTGATTAGCCATCTCGACAGTGAATAGTTCAAGGCATTTTCAAACTTTTTTCCTCAGCTCTCTTCCCTTCCGCCTTCTCCCCTCCACCTCCTCCTCAAATATCTGCCATGCCCACACCTTTTTTTTTTTAGAAAACAAATCGTGTCCATTGTGTGCAAATAAAATCCGCAGGATGTCCATGCCAACCACCTCTGAGGGTTGGAAGCATTAGGCCTAGCCTGAAGTAATTAATAACACCCCACCCCCCAACTTCCATATCTTGCTCGGCCTTCAGAGATTTGGCTTCCCTTGAGAGGTGCGCAGGCTCACATGCTGATGCCTCCCCAGGCGCCCCCATGCGCTTCCAAGTTGAGTTTTAACGCGGCCAACAGCCGGAGCTCACTGAACACAGCGGCAGATACCCGTGGGCGTGTATATTCTATGTGGGACAAGAGCCATTCCAGGATTCTAACCAGTCTTGAAGAGCTGGGGTGGCACCCCTTGAACAGCCCAGCGCAATGAGAACACTACTGGAACTGGAGGAAAGGAGACACACTGAGCCTAGAAACTGAACCTCCCGGAGGGAGGGAGGACACCCCAGGCCTGCGCTGTTCAGTCCACAGCTCCAGCTTTCAGTTGCCCAGGCCTATCAGAGAAGCCAATATGCCAGGTAGCCCAAGGCCTAGTCTGCTATGCTGGGACCACAGGAGCTGACCAGAGGGTGCACCTTTACAGCCATACAATGGGCAACACTGGCAGGCACTAACACCCGCAGGCTACAAGCAGCTTCTGAGACATTGCCCGGCAGAGTTTGGGGTTGACATTCTGGCAAAATGTAAGCTGGACTCTCGTCTCCAGAGATCATTCAGGCACCTTCAGAATGGTATCTGTGATCTTGCCAAAGTCTCACAGACTTACCTTCATCAATTGTCGCAGGGACATCACAAACCGCCGGTGTTCTTCACACACACACACACACACACACACACAACCAGCACCAGCACAAAAACGCCTCTCTTCTTTCCAAATTACCATTAATCGAGTTACCATCCCATTAACTTTGCCAACCTAAGGAGTCAAGGAATAAAATCAAAACTCTGTCAAAGAATACTTACGAGAAAATTATAAAACTCACCCCCACCCCAGAAAGTTCTCTTTATCCGCGTGGAGTGGGAGACAGAAACAGAAGGGAAAGGGGGACTGGGATGATGGGAAAAAATAGGCTAGCAAACCGAAGGAAAGTTCCCAACCAGACCCCTGAGCGTACCCGGTTCAGCTCAGGGTGCGCGGTGGTCGAAACCCGTTCTCCTGGCTGGGCCCCCGCCCCTGCGCAGGGCGCAGATCGGCTCCTGGCTCCCAGCGATCCCAGCCCCACCATTTATCAAAAGGACTTGACAACAAAAGAAGAGCTCTGCGGAAAAGTGGGGGGAGGGGAAATTCAAAGTCTCCCAAGTCCCTCTGTGCAAGGAGGTGTGTCTTCTTCTCACCTCCTTCTACTTTCTAAGAGTTTCTGGAGATGACCCCGGAGCGGACGTTATGGAAGTCGCCCAGCGGCACAGGAGTGTGTACGCACTGTGCACCCAGATCCAGGTACAAGTCAGCACGCACAGCGCCTCCCCTCTTTTTTCCAAACAGCCCGAGTGACGGCGCAAATCGAGGGGAACGCCGAAGTCCCGCTCCGCTTCCCTGGAAGAACCGGTTTCCACAGGCAGCCGCCCCTCCCTCTCGCGTTCCTTCCCTCTCCTCTCCCGGCATAGGTCAGTCCTGTCTGAACGGTCCACATTATTCCGTCGGGCAGCCCGATATAGTCTCGGCTCCCAGGACTGTGGGGATGGCGAGCGGAGGGTAGTGACGAAGGACCCGGGAGAGGAAGAGAACGAGCCTGAGACCTATTGGCCTATGCACATGGTCAGGCCTCTTCTCTTGAGCTATTCAACTCTTGCTAGGAACTCAAGTCACAGAATTGAGGAGGTTGATCCCACAAATAACCTCCAGAACTTGGGCTATATTTGGTGGTGTGGCTCTTTGGGAAGAAGTTCCGGAGTTTGGGGTCGGAACACTACCGAGGTCGGCAGCTGGACATCTTCAAGTTACATGCCCAGGAGGGATTATGCCAGAGAGGCAGGAAACCTCCGTATTAGACGTCGTCTCCAGCGCCGTTCTTAGGTACCAAGCAGACCCGAACTGGGCGACCCGGATTGACCGAAGCACTCAAAGGTAGAGGGTGTGTCTGTATCGACAACCCCGAGAGGGAGTGAGCACATCCCGGGCTGGTGCGCCAGACTCGGCGTCCTGAGTGCACCTGCGCACTTTACTCTCACTATTTCATTTTCCTGACGGTGGACACCTCTTTCCCCTTTCTTTCTTTTTCTTACACTCCCTCTACACGCACACACACATACACAACACTCATACGCACGCGCGCGAGCGCGCGCGCGCGCGCACACACACACACACACACACACACACACACACACACACACACACACACAGGTCCCAGGAGGCTGCTGCTCTTTCTCCCTCCTTCAGCTCCTTCTCCGTCTCTTCCTTCCTCTGTCTCACTCTCGGTCTCTCTTTTTCCCTTCAAGTCTCACCCGCCTTGTAATCAGCAACAAAAGCTGACATAAATCACGGGCAGATTGACAAGAGCTGACAAATAACTGATTGATTGCGGTCGAGGCACATTGACAATTGATGGAGGGGTGGAGATGCCCAGAGAAACGGGGGGTGCGGGGGGAGAGGGTAGCAAGAGGAAAGCAAGAGTGGGGGGGACTGAAGTGTGAAACAGGGGAAACATGTGACCCGCACTCCTGCCCCAATCTGAACGTCCTCGGGTGTCACGTGACCGGGAAGGGCGGAGAGCCCTGCGCACGTCGCGAGGACGAGCAGCCACCGCCTCCGTTACCCTTCTAGCTTCTGGTTTCTCTGCTGCTGAACCTCCAGAAATCCAAGCGGGCGGGCAGACTTCCTGCAGCATCGAGTCTCCACCTTTCCTTATCCGGGTGGCCGCACAACGCGAAATCTCAATTTCTGAGATTTTTTTTTTCCGTATACAGGCCCCCACTCATCCCTGGAGTTGACTGTTCAGCAGGTATCCACATTACCTCAGGCTTCTTCTCCCAAAGTCTGTTAACTCACTCGCACTCTGTCCCTCCAAAGGTTTCAGTTTGTTTTCCTGCTGGGAAAACGAAGAACGACGAGGAGAAAAAAAGAAAGAAGGCGGTAGATGACAAACGTAGAATAAATGTCCATTTCGTCCGGGTAGCGAAATCGAGGGAGGGGACAAGCCGAGGGGCGGCGAAGAGGGAGCTGCCCATTAAAACCAGCTCTGAGAGTCCTGGCGGCGGCGGCGGCGGCGGCGCGGGACGCGTCACATCCCCTTGACCCTCCAATCACCTCGGGCTCCCATTTGATTGGAAGGCGGCAAAGGCTTTAATCTCCCCCTCGGTGCAGCTGCTTTTGAAGTGAGTTTCCTCGCCAGAGCCCCGGCTGGACAAGCAGCGGCTCACATCGCAGAGCGCAGCGCCGGCTCGGGGCCGGGAGAGCGCAGCGCAGGGCGCAGCCTGAGACAGACACCGCGCACCGCGGGGTCACTCCCGCAGTCCATCCTGCTCTTCTAGCCCCGCCACGGCTCCGCTGCGGGCCACCCAGGATTATTCGCTTCTGGCTCCAGGCGGCGAGAAGGCGCGCGGGGCTCCCGCGTCCGCTGCGCCAGCTCCTCCTCCAGCTGCTCTCGCTCCCCGGGCGAGCGCGCAGCCCCGAGCCCGCCCCGCGCGTCTCGGAGCCCTCCCCCCGCTGCTCCCATGCGCGCGGGTGGGTCATGAGCACAGCGCCCTCGCTTTCTGCCCTAAGAAGCAGTAAGCACAGCGGCGGCGGCGGCGGCGGCGGCGGCGGCGGCGGCAGTGCGGACCCTGCCTGGACCAGCGCGCTTTCTGGAAATTGCTCCGGCCACGGCCCAGGCTCCTCCTCGGCCGGCAGCACCAAGCCTTTTGTGCACGCCGTGCCCCCCTCTGACCCCTTGCGCCAGGCTAACCGCCTGCCCATCAAGGTGCTGAAGATGCTGACGGCACGGACTGGCCACATTTTGCACCCAGAGTATCTGCAGCCCCTGCCTTCCACGCCCGTCAGCCCCATCGAGGTAAGGACCGTCTCTCAGGGTCAAGCTGGGACCCCTACCAGGTCTGCCTTCCTGTGGGGTTTCTTTCCCCTGGGATCTGGGGCTCGCGGGGGCGGGGGGGCAGTCGTAGTGATTCAGCTCCAGGTTGAGAGGAAAGGACAGCGCTTCCTCAACCTTAGTCGAAAAAGAGCAACGAGATGAAATTGGGTGCAAATTCTAAGGGGCAAAGCCACACAAACTTGTCTTTTTTGTATTAAACCCACTATACCTAGCTCTCCCCTATCGGCCCCTAGGCGGACAAGGGCCTGTATACTGTTCCAAAGTCGCCTTCCTCCATCTCTCAGAAGCTAGTATATTTACACAGCCTCGCAGGCGCCAACCGCTCAAGCCCTTACTCTTTAGAATCAAGGAGTGTGTGCGAGGGAAGAGGGTACAATTCTGAATCTAAGGAGACGAAAACCAAAACATTTGAGAGAGATTGTTTCCAAATCTTAGTAGTGCCTAAAGAATGCAGGAACGATCCTAGAGCAAGCGGTCAGGGGGTTCTGGCATCTTTCCCAAGGAGTGGGGTGCCACTTAGAACTGTGCCTCGAAGTTGAAATGCTTTTCGCGGGCTGTTACGGAGAGCATTAGAACCTAAGTGCAGGTTTCTAAAGGGTTTCTCTTTCTTTCTCTGTGTGAACCCCTCCCCATCTGACTCCGCAGCTGGATGCCAAGAAGAGCCCACTGGCGCTGCTGGCTCAAACATGTTCGCAGATAGGGAAGCCGGACCCTTCGCCCTCTTCCAAACTCTCCTCGGTCGCCTCCAACGGGGGCGGCCCGGGTGGTGCAGGCAGCGGAGCTGGGGGCGACAAGGACGCCAAGTCGGGCCCCCTGAAGCTGAGCGACATCGGCGTGGAAGACAAGTCGAGTTTCAAGCCTTACTCCAAACCCGGCTCAGATAAGAAGGAGCCGGGAGGCGGCGGCGGAGGCGGCGGCGGCGGGGGCGGCGGCGGGGGTGTTGCTGCGGAGAAGTCAGGATTCCGGGTACCGAGCGCCACCTGCCAGCCATTTACGCCCAGGACAGGCAGTCCCAGCTCCAGCGCCTCGGCCTGTTCGCCGGGAGGCATGCTGCCCTCCGCCGGGGGCGGCCCGGAGGGCAAGGACGACAAGAAAGATCCGGAAGCTGGCGGCGGTAGCAGCAGCAAGGGCTCCGGGGGCGCCTCGGCGGACGGGGTATCCGCCGGGCTGGCGCACGGCCGGATTAGCTGCGGCGGCGGAATTAACGTGGACGTGAACCAGCACTCGGAAGGGGGTCCAGGAGGCAAGTCTCTAGGCTCGGACTGTGGTGGCTCTTCCAGCTCCAGCTCGGGTTCGGGGCCCAGCGCCCCCACTTCGTCTTCGGTGTTGGGCTCCGGTCTGGTGGCCCCGGTATCTCCCTACAAACCGGGCCAGACAGTGTTCCCTCTACCCCCAGCGGGCATGACCTACCCAGGCAGCCTGGCTGGGGCCTATGCTGGCTACCCGCCCCAGTTCCTGCCACACGGTGTGGCGCTCGATCCCACCAAGCCTGGCAGCCTGGTAGGGGCTCAGCTGGCAGCGGCCGCAGCCGGCTCTCTTGGCTGCAGTAAGCCAGCGGGTTCGAGTCCTCTGGCCGGGGCGTCGCCGCCTTCAGTGATGACAGCCAGTTTGTGCCGGGACCCATACTGCCTCAGCTACCACTGCGCCAGCCACTTGGCTGGGGCTGCAGCCGCCAGCGCCTCGTGCGCTCACGATCCGGCCGCTGCAGCGGCAGCACTCAAATCGGGATACCCGCTGGTGTACCCCACGCACCCACTACACGGCGTGCATTCCTCGCTGACGGCTGCCGCTGCTGCGGGCGCCACACCACCCTCCCTAGCCGGCCACCCCCTCTACCCCTACGGTTTCATGCTCCCTAACGACCCGCTCCCCCACATTTGCAACTGGGTGTCAGCTAATGGGCCGTGCGACAAGCGCTTCGCCACGTCCGAAGAGCTGCTGAGCCACTTGCGGACCCATACGGCCTTCCCAGGGACAGACAAACTGCTGTCGGGCTACCCTAGTTCCTCGTCTCTCGCCAGCGCCGCCGCAGCAGCCATGGCTTGTCACATGCACATCCCCACGTCGGGCGCACCGGGCAGCCCAGGGACCCTGGCGCTGCGCAGCCCCCACCACGCACTGGGACTCAGCAGCCGCTACCACCCGTATTCCAAGAGCCCGCTCCCCACGCCCGGTGCCCCAGTGCCGGTGCCTGCCGCCACCGGACCGTACTACTCCCCCTATGCCCTCTACGGACAGAGACTGACCACTGCCTCCGCACTGGGGTATCAGTGAGGGCGGCCGGGAGGAATCTGGAAAAAGAGGAAGGAGCTGGGGGGATGGGAGGAGCGAGGGAAGGGGCAGGACCCAAGCGAGGTTCCTGACACCCGCAGGGGCAGAAGACACCCGGGCTACAGAAGGGAAAAGAAAGTTTAAATCTTACCTATCCACCCAACTACAGACAGCGAGTGAGCCTGGACGGGAAACTTCTCCATCCCTACTCCCCCAACCAAACTTTATAAAAGTTGAAAAAAATTCATTGGACTTTTTATAGAAAAAGAAGGAAAAATAATTGAGAAAGTGTTCATCTGAGGACTTCGCCGGTGAACATTGGTATTTATTTATGTTAGCTCCAAGCGGACCCGTGGTTCAAAAGTGCATTATTTAGTTTGAGCTCCGTAGGTTAAAAGGAGGAGGGGGGAAAATTAAAACTCGAGGGTAAATATGTGGAAAACAAACCCTCCGATCCCTTGTAGAGTATAAATAAAAACAAAGCCGCTACAGAATTAGGGGTCTTCTCTTTAATGTTACTTTTAAATTGCTATGATTGTATTGTGCGTTCTTATTTAATGTCTGATTGAAACTCAAATTTACATGCATGTTTGTTACAAAAAACGAAATGAAAAAGACGAAACAAAATAAGTCACAATTTGTCAACTCTGATTTCAAATTGCAATTATTTTTAAGGTGTATACCATCGAAAGAGAATGGGTATTTTTTTGTATGTATTCTGGAAGAAAACAAAAAAAAAGGAAAAACAATTCTATTCCAAAACCTCATTTGCCTTATTTTGTTCTTTAAAAGGAACACTTAACTATTTTTAATTTTTAAGTCCCCCGGCTGAGAATGGGACAAGGTTTACGTCATGTGCTAAAATAATAGACAATGTATCGCTTTAAAGATTAAAATTCCGTATATTTGATGTATTAAAAGGTTTTACTTCTTATTATCTTTTTTTATTTTTTACTTTTATTAAAGCGGTTTCAGCCGCTGCGGATTCCCGGGACCTCCCTAATACCTTCAGCCCAGGATCGTGGCTATGAATTTCCTACTGCTTTGTTGTGATTTTCTTGAATAGGTGAAAGCTTCAGAAGAGCTGGCCTGCTGAATGGTTGGCCTTGGGGGGAAATGTTTTTCAAGAGAGAATTCTAATGTGGAAAGATAGTATCCTTGGCTAATTGCTCATTTCGTTTTTATTTAAATCTCTGGGAAGCTGCTGTGTGAAAAGTGAAAGCAGAGAAAATAGAAGCTTTGGTTTTTGTTAAATTTCTCTTTTAAGGTTTTTTATGGGGGGTAGCGTTTGAGTTCCGTTTTGTGCAAAGAGTGGAGCAGGCTGGGACTCGCCTGGCTGAGCCAGAGCACCCCCCCGGGACGCGCGACTGCCTAGCCGTTCCCCAGTTCACATTTCAAGCATCCCCGGCCTGGGGCAGGCAGCCCGGACAGACTAGCAGGGATGGGAGGACATTTGCTGGCCTGGAAAGAGCGTGCAGGACCTTCTTGTCCCTCGGGAACAAAGTGAGTTTTTTAGACCTAGAGACAGTCAAATATCCCAAACCCCTTCACACCCCTGCCCACCCCACCCCCGCCTGTCTTCTTCTTCCTGCTGGAGTATGGGCGGGTGGCAGGCCTGCGCCTAGGCTGCTTTTCCCTGTCCAGATCGCTCCGCATTGGGTGCGGTAGCCCAGTCGGGGTTGCAAAAGTGCGCTCCGGGGCCAGGAACCGGGAATCCCCCATTTAAACTCAGCATTTCGAGGGTCTTGACGGCCCTGTTTCACCTCAAAAAAACAAAACAAAAACAATTCTGTGCTGTTCAAGGCGATCGGCGCGGCAGGATCCGTGTATGGTTCCCCGCGGCGTGCTCCCTTCTCCCCAACTTGAGCCTCACCGCCCGGCAGCCAGAAGCTCAAGCAGAACAGCGTAGGGAGATGCCCCGGTCTCAGCGAGACCAAGAGGCCCTTGCTGGAGCTGTAGTTCTTCAGCTGTTGAGAGCGCTAGGCACAGGACACCCCTCGGTGGGATCCTGGGACCAGAGAGTAGAGGCATAGAGAGCACACCCCATGGCTCATCCTCCTGAAGTTAGGCCTTTCTGGGTTTCCCAGCCTCTGGCTTCCCTCTGCCCCAGCTCTCTCTGTCGCCTTTGAGGCACCGGCAAAGTGTCTCCACTTTGGACTTTGGGAGGGAGGAACAGACAACCGGCCCCTGGTGCAATTTGCACAGGACTTAGTGGCTTTTTAGATTTTTTTCCCACCCTCCTCCTTAGCACCAGCCTAACGCTGTGGGACCTTTCCCCGGGTGGCACGCAGAGCGGACACCTCCCAAAGGCCGCAAGAGCAGACTTTGTGAAGACTCTCTGGCCTCCCTGCTGCTCCCCTGAAAGGTGCAGCCTAGCTGCCTGAAACTCTGGCACCCAGAGCTGGCGCCGGAGAAGAAACACTGCGGCCTTGCTGCCACTCTGGTTCGGAGGAGAGACACTAGACTGGTCTGGGCCTCTTGAGAAGATGGGGCAGCTCACCATCCCAGGTGCTTGGACAAACTCCACACACCAGGTTGGGAAGTAGATGACGCCACTGGAGGCCCCCACATCTCAGGGCCCATGTCTTGGGATCTGAAAGCCAGGTCGCTATCTAAGCCCTTACCAGTACCAGCCACAGGCCGCTGGCATTGAGACCTACAAGCTTCGCCCACCACGATCCTGAATCTTTGGGCAAGGGTTCTTTCATCGCTTCGCCCTGCCCACCAGGACAACTCTCGGGAAGGCCTAAACATTCCTCAGCCCTGCAATTCTAGCCTGGGACCTGCAGAAAGACTGGGACGGTCGGGCCTTCGTGCTCCTTCTTGGCATTTTGTTAGCCAAAACAAAACCCCTCGAAAGAGAGAGAGAGAGAGAGAGAGAGAGAGAGAGAGAGAGAGAGAGAGAGAGAGAGAGAGAGAGAGA
>NW_021621003.1:7772406-7795711 GCF_004785775.1 Grammomys surdaster | reverse complement strand
AAGCCACCTCCTTGCTTGCAAGCCACCTCTTCCACCCCTTGTAGCTTCCAGTTCAGCTGACTGCCCCTCTGACACAGGCACACATGTGAGCACACACACACAAATACACACTTCCCTGTCTCCGAATGGTTGGTACAGGCCTTGCAGGTCACTCCTAACTTCTAGAAGTTTCAACTGTGTCACTTTCAAGGCTCCAGAAAGCCCCCCTTGTCTCGCATGCTCTTCAGTGGCAAGCATCCCCTGCCTGGGGCAGGTGTCCTAGATACAGTGAGAGACCCAGGATCCTTTGGGGTACCTGTTTCACAGGCCAGCTCACAGAAGCCTCTTGAGATCTCTCTACAGGTCTTTCACCTCAATGGAGAAACTGAGGCAAAGTCCGGGAAGCCAAAGGTGGTAAGGCCAGAGGGCAAAGTCCGGGAAGCCAATGGTAAGGCCAGAGGGCAAGGCCACTGCCTTCTCCATTCAGCTCTATCCAACATGTGTCCCTCTGGTGGAGATGCCAAGTGACCCCATGTCCTTGTTGTGTGAGGTGACCTTGTATCTCTTATGGACTACAGCCAACATCCTTCACATCACCACCATGAGGTCATTTACCCCATTTTCCAAATGAGGAAACTGAGGCTGGGTATGACTCCACCTTGAGGTTTTCGAGCTGCATAAGCAAGATTCTCACCTTGGCTACCCCTACAGGAGGAGATCTTAAAATAGGACAATGCTAGAAACCAGAAGTTGACTTAGCTGGTATGGGACTGGGCAGGGGAGGTCCTCTGAGTTATCTTAATTTTTATTATGGAGATTTTTCCAAACACAGAGATAGAAGCAACAATGTGATGGACTCCCATGAACTCTCATCCAACCTAAATAACTGTCAACTCACGGGCACGCTTACTTCCTCTCTACCCTATCCAAACACCTACCCCACACACTCACTGCAGACACCCTGCAACTTTATCTCCTCAGATGTCAATCACATCCACTCAGAGATCCGACCGGTGCCTAGGCCGGCATCTGTGATCTGGAATATGTGAGTTCCTGCTTACCAGACCACAGGCCTGGCACTCAACCTCCCCTGAAATGGGAGACACTGATTCCAGCATGTGCCTGGTTTGGAACTGGGAGGGGGAGTAGGTGTGTGTATGGGGGGGGGTGTCTGTAAAATGACTTTGAAACCTGGCCTGACTTGGCAGTAGAAGATATTCTCAAAGTGTCCCTTCTACTGTAGCATGTGGCAGCTTAAAGCTGCATGCTACAGTAGAAGGGACAGGTTCAAGACTAAATGACCCAGGCTCTTAGCTCCACTTAGGCTTTTTCTATGACTCCTTTCCTCTTGTCCTCCATGTTCTCGTCAGTAAAATGAAGACACTAATTCCATCCTACCAGGAGTTATTAGGAGCCTCAAATAAGATAATAAATATAAGGGCTGGGAACAGCTCATTGATAGATCATGCATGTGCCTAGCACATGTGAGGCCTGGGTCTGATTCTCAACATGGGTGGAAAAAATCAACAATAATTAAAATTTGAAGTGTCCAAGTTCCTACCTGACCTACACTGAGACTTTACTGTGGCTCTCAGTAAAGACTGAGGAGCTATCTATGGCTCCCTTGACCCAGTAACTTCTCCAGAGTGCTTGTGATCATGGGTCATCTCCTGATGGGTCCTATTTGGTGCTATCCATGGCTCGTTACACACAGTTCAAACCCTCTGTTACCTTCCCCATCTCACAATCAAGGAGCAGAGGGTGAACAAAGATGTGCCTGTATAACCCAGCACTGGACCCTGGACCTTCCCGACACCCTCTTTTATACTACTAACTCCAAACTCCTTCTTTGACCTCAGCTGTTACCAGCCCACCGTCTGAAAGCTCCCTGGGTCCTTCCTATATTTAATGTCCTTCCCCTTCCCCTTGTAGCGTCTGCCTGTCCACTGCTAAACATTTTTTTTCTATTTTGTAATATATGTTTTTTAATTAAAATATGCTTACATCAGGTTCTCCCTGCCATTTCCTCTCTCCAACTCCTACCATGCACCCCCTTACTCTCCATGGCCACTTTTTCTTTGGTTGTTACACAGGCGCATGTGCATGCACACATATGCATACACATATCCATGTTCCAAATACAAATCCAGCCTGCTCAGTCCCTATAATGTTGCTTGTACATATATGATTTCAGGGATGACCATGTGGTGTTGGTGATCAATTGTGCCTTTCCACGGGCACGTGTGTTTCTTCCACTCTTAGCATTCCTTAGTTGCCTGTAGTTCTTGCTCTATAGCTGAGGCCTTGTGAGCTTTCTCCCAACCCTGTCAGCATATCTATTTGGTATCCTCGTTCAGAGTTTACTTAAGCAGCTATTTTGATGAGACTTCATAGGTCTCATCATTTCTCTGACGTTTCTAGGCAGCACGGTTTCACAGCACACTCCCTGTTCCTCTGGCTCTCACAATCTCTGCCCCCTCTTACAGTATGTTCTCTGAGCCTTAAGTGCAGGAACTGTGTTATAGAAGCATCAGTTGGGGCCAGCCAGGACATCGGCACTTGTTCTCTGCATTTTGATTGGCTGTGGTCTTCTGTAATAGTCTCCATTTGTTGCAAAGAGGACTACACGCACCTGTGGGTATAAGTACATAGTTAGAATGTATTTAGGGGTGATGCTGGTTTGGTAAAGTGGCAGTTGTAGGTTCTTCTCCAAGATCTGTAACCTAACTAGCCTCTTGTTAATGGTTTGGTTTCCAGTACCAAGGATGACTTTCCTTTTGTTGAGGGGGCCTTCAGTCCAATTGGAGAGCTGTTGATTATTGCCAATGTACACATGCCTTTATTGTACCCTTAGGGATATCATGCCATGCTGGTCATTGTGTTAGTTCGTGGGCATCATAGATGACTAGAACAACTGGTTGCTTCTCTCCATTGGAAGCTTTCATGGCTCCTTCTGCTACCATGAAAGCTATTCCTCAGAGAGGCTTTCAGGTCAGAACCAGGTAGGATCCTCCAGGTCCTGGGTCTGAAGCATATGGTATCTTCCAGACACATATTTTTCTTTTGTAAGACAGGGTCATTGTAACCTCGGACTGGCTTTGAACTCTTTATGTAAGCAAGGATGATATTGACATTCTGGTCCTCCAACCTCTGCTCCTTGAATACTGGGATTATACTACCACACCCAGTTGATGCAGTGTTGGAGATCCAACCTAGAGCTTCATGCATACTAAGCATGATCAACTGAACTACATCCCCAGCCTCAGACAGTTTTCCTATTGTGTACCAAGTCTGGAGGTAGACTTGATGGGGGAAACTATCTCCCTCAGCTAGCATGGTACATAGAACAAGTTGTTATGTGTTAGGAAAAGGGAGGTAAAAAAAAAACTCAGAGAGGAAAAACAGGGCTAAGCAAGAGTGCCTCCTGCACATAGTGAGGACCTGAGTTCAGAGATCCAGGTTCCATGAAAGACTCCATCTCAAAGGAAAAGGACAGAAGAACAGCAGAAAACACTATGCCCAGTGTCCTTTGTTCATACAGAAAGCATATGTACCTACATATGTATAACACACACACAATTAAATTTTTAAAAGAGAAATATGCAACAAGTTGGTCCTCTTAAGGTAAATTATACTTCCAAAGGGTTTGAGGAACTCAAAGGAGCATGCATGGCCTTAGGAAACTTGGAAGGTTTGGACTTAAAACCTAGGCCTAAGGTGAACTTCAATGCATTAGAAACTACACTTGCTGACAGTAACAACTCCCCCCCACACACACACACCATAATATAAGGAAGATGAATGTTCTCTCACAGTACAAGTGGACAGTCCAGGCAGGAAGACCATTGGTCACCAGGAACCCAGAGTCTTCAATCACTACTCTGCCAGCCCAATCTGGCAATCTTTTATTCTCTTGTCATATGAGTTCCAGATAGCTGTTTGAGCTCAGCTGCCATTGTGTGATGCCAAACAGCCAGAAGGAGAAGCAAGAAGAAGCCAGTGGGGCCTCTTTTCTTTTAATGAGTCTTCCCATAACTCACACAATTCTTTAGACTGTATTTAAGTGTTTAGAATGTTACCACATGGCCACACATAGCTGCAAGGGAGGCTAAGAGTATGATGTTTAGTTGGGTACAATAGGACCTCAGACCAACTCAAGATTGCTATGGACTGAATTGTATTTCCCACAGCAAACTCATTGGAAGCTCTATTTCCTAATGTGACTATATTTTGAAATGAGGCCTTTAGGGAGGTAATTAAATTGAAATGGGGTCATTAAGGTAGAACTATAATCTGAGATTTGTGGCCTCATAAGAAGAGATATCTTTTGTTGATTCTTCATCCTTTTTTTTCCCATACCATCTCTCTTTCCACATACAAAGAATGTGAGAATTGGCTTGTAATCCAGGAAGAGAACTTTTACCAGAAAGAGAACCAACCAACTCCTTGATCTTGGACTTGCAACCTCCCAAACCATGAGAAGGTAGCTGCTATTGTCTCAGCCCTCTAGTCTTCTCTGCTTTGTATAACACGTTAAACTATTACAGAGATCCACGGGACTAAGAGGGAGAGAGTAGGAGTTATAAAAGACATTAGCAGACTCCTACAGGGACACTGTCTAGAGGCTTCTACCTATAAAACATAGATTTTTTTTTAATGAGACAGGATCTAACTCTTGCTGTCCTGTAACTTATGATATGCACCAGACTGGCTTTGAGCTCACAGAGATCTATCTCTGCCTCTCCAGTGCTGGGATTAAAAGCAGGCACAACTACCCCTGGCTCAACCACAGTTTCTTGGTAAAGCAGACAGGGCAAATGCCTGCTAAGCCCACAGAAGCCCTGATTCAGGCTTGAGGCAATGGAGATTCAGTTGAAAGTTTAGATATTATCCATGTGGCATGCAATGCTGTCCCAATAAGGTCAGTCAATGATAATTTCACTCCCATAAAAACTTTTGTTAGGGGTGGGGAGATGGCTAAAGCACTTATCAGGAGAATAAGAATCAGATTTTGGCTCTCCAGAACCCATGTGAACCATGCTGGGTGGGCAGAACAGCCTGCCTGTAATTCTAGCACTTGGAAGGCAGAAACAAGGGATCCCTGGAGTGAACTGGACAACCAGATTAGTGAAATTGGTGAGCTCCAGGTTCAACTGAGAGACCCTGTTTCAATGAAGACAGAGGCAACTGATGGAGGAAGACTCCTGACAGCAGACTGGGTCCTACACACACACACACACACACACACACACACACACACACATACACACACAAAGGAAAAAAAGAAGGGTGGAAAAAACTTTGACTGGAGACTCATTTACTGTGCCCTATAATCCACACACAAAGGATCTTCAAAGGAAAAATAAAAGCTAGGGAGATAGCTCAATAGATAAGGCACATGTGGCCCAAATGAAAGGACCTGAGTTCAAGTCCCCAGAAACCATGTAAAGCTGGGTATGGCAGTAATCCCAGTGCTCCTGTAGCAAGGCGGGAGGGTGGTCTGGAAGAATTCCCTAAAGCTCACAGGCCAGCTAGCCTGGAGTAAACAGCAGTGAACTAGAGACCTTGTTTGAAACAAGTTGGAAGGCAGGGACCAACATCTGAGATTGTCCTCACCTCCACACACCCACCATGGCACACATGCACCTATGCTCATACATATACGTCACACAACACACAATCTTACACAAGATTATAATCTTTGTGTAACATACCACATGCTTGGTATAAACATGTGGTGTATAATCTTATACAACAATTATAAAGAAAAAAAAAAGCTAGGAATAGGAATATACATCTCTCTCCCAGATACTCAATTGGCTAAGGTGGGGCTGCTCATGAGTTCAAGGCCAACTTGGGCAACCCAGCTTAAAATATAAATTAAAGGGGCTAAGGGTAAGACTGTGCTGGAGAGCTTGTCCAGTATTTCTTAAGTCCCTAGATCTGACTCCCCAGCCCCACAAAAACAAATAAAACCAAAAAACTTGATAGAAAGGAAGTAACATTGTAAACTGCCCTGCCTCCTTCCTCTGTATCACTGATAAAAACCTAAAATGCACCACACACACACACACTCATCATAGAGGTCCACCAGTACTCAACTTTGAACTGACCTCAGGAAACAAAACACAAATTAGAAGAAGACAGATGATAACACTGATCATGGCAGGGTGGGGGTAGTTCTAATCCTGCCCAGTCACCCACCCAACAGTGACCTATGGAATGCACCTCACTCCTCCTCAGAGCCCCCCAGAGTGAGGCAAGATGGTGGTCACTTGAGAAAGAGCAGCAGAGGCTTGGAGCTAAGAGGCTGGGGAGCAAGCAGGGATAGAGGGACAGGCTACCACAGGTTCCTTGAGAGGAGACAGTGGGAAATGAACCCTTCTGGATTTCTTCTTCCTGGAAGAATTCTCCAGCTTTGGCTGTCACAAAAGGAGGAAGGGAGGAGCATGCTGGTCCCTCAGCTGCCTTCTGATGCTCCTGATGGTTTTTGTTCTTACATTTTCCAATCCCTTCCTCTCATGCAGAGTCCCTGGGGTGCTTCCCATGGGATGGGAAGTCTACACTTCTCCATGCCAGACTTAAGGATAGTTTGAGAAACTGCAAACATTTTTAAAGAACCCCAGATATTCTACAGACACTCTTGCTAGGATGGAGGGCATACACACATGAATAATTCCAGGTAATTCCTGGGCCTGCAGATTTAAAATTCTGGATTGGAGACTCTTAGCATGTTCAATGGTGTGGGTTCAATCCCTAGCACTGAAAAAAAAAAAGCATAGTCTAAATCCTCAAGAAAATCCAAGATTTCAACAGAAAGCAAGCATGTCTAGACAATCCCCCCTAAGGAATGCCAGGTTTTCCTTTCTAAATTATGATCAGGAAAACATTTCAGATCTTCCATGTGGTTAACAGTAGTACGTTAATGTTTAGGTCAACACACACAGCAGGATTCATCATCATCTGAACCTCAGAACTGTGATAGCCCCACTTTTCAGATGAGAAAACCGAGGCATGGCAGAAGTAAAAGAACTCAGTCAAGGCCACACAGCCAAGAGGACACAGAGCTAGGATTTGCATTGAGGCCATTGTTTCTGTGCTTCACAATGAAGCATGTTGGCCCTCCTTCTAGTTATGAGGAGGCCACACGCTCCTCTTTTCCCCCAGACACAGAGGCCAGTCCCCACCCAGTGGTGTGCTAGAATCAGCTTTGCTGGCCCAAACACCAATTGGGCACATCTTTCCCCATAACTCCTTGCTCAGAGCTGTTATATTGGTAGCGTGATCAAGCTAGGAATATTTACACTAGGGCAATTGGCAAACACTGTAATAGAAAATGAAAGCATTTATTTTCCACAGAGAAATGTTCTGGCCATTTACCAGCTTGTCACGGGGCCATTCCACATAAGCAGAAGTCACCTCCCTGCAAATGAGGAAGGGACACGTCTGCTGCCAGGAACTTGATGAGTGACCATTTAGGGAGTGTGTAGCCTCCTGCTCTGATCCTTCTCTCACCTATTTTAGATTCTTTACAGTACAACAAGCATACCATAGTGTCATTTGGGCAGCCCAGCTTATATGGGGAGCCCTCAGTTACACGGAAGTCCTATAGCCTGCCTTCTCTGTGTCCCTGACACTGAACCCTTGTCTTTTGATACAGGCTGTTCAGATCTGATTTAACCCAGCCTCCCCCTCCCTTCTACCAAGTACTAAGTACCAGTTTCCTCTTCTGCACTTTCTGGATGCATCCAGCAAACTATTTAGGGGAGGTGGGGGAAGGGGCAGTGACAATACACATCTCTGACTTTGTGCCTTTGCCCACTACAGCAAGGATTCCAGTGGGCCAGGCCAAGAATGCAGCATACCCTAGAGTCTTCCTACCACACTCCCTAGGAAGACGTAGATTATAATTATTATTGCTATTTAATAAGTATTTTCTTCACATTGAGTTCTATATATCTTAACATACTATCTTTCTGACTCCCACAAGCTGTCTAGAAGATAAGCATTATATTAAGAGAGAAACTGAGACCCAGAGAAGTTAAGTAACATGCCTGAAGTCACATGGCTAATAAACATTAGGGCTAAGATAAAACATTAGGGCTAAGATAAAAGTCTTACTCCAAAGCCCTTTTAATAAAGCCTGTTCTTCTGTTCACAGGGTCTATACCCTGGAGCCTACATAATTTCCGGAGATGCACAAAGTGTAGGAAAGGTATCTTGCTGAGGAACCCCAAAAGACAAGAAGAAAGACACTTTGCTTGCCTGTGGGCAAGCTGAAGCCTAGAAGAGTGCCAAGTCTCCAGCTCTGAACAGGGAGTGTCCACTGGAAAGTTGAGTGCCTACTGTATACACAGCCTTGCCTTTGGCCTGGAGGCAGTAGAAAAATAACTAAGACATGGTCTCAGCCCTCAAATAGCTCCCTGTCCAGTGCTGTGGTCTTAGAAACAGTTACCACCATAGGCAGGCTGTGACGAGGGATAGTCACTAAAGACAAGTGCAAATTCAGAGTTCATCCCAGCTGAAAGATGTGAGAATCATCAGAGAGGCAGCAGCCTCAATGATGAGCAGCCATTAAAAGGTAGAAAGTGAGGATACAGGATGAAAGAGGAGAGGCTTGTGAGATCTAAGCCATGGAGGCAGGACAGATGGTGTCCTGTTCTTCCATAGGCACTAGGGAGCCATCAAGAGTCCTTGAGCAGAGGAATGACATGACATGACATGATAGAATAGTGGAGGGCGGGAGAAAGACACAAATTTGATGTTCCAGTGGCTCAGAGAGAAGATGTGAGCTGGTCACAGCCAGAAACCACAGAGCACTCAAAGAAAGGATTGTCCTGGGAGAAAGCAAGGAAGGGCATGCTGGGAGAAGGACAGTAGCTGGAGAAAGAGAAGACAAAGATATCTAAGGAACCAAGAGACAACCCCGCCCCACCCCTCCCCACACACACAGCTACACCCATCAGCTCAGTTTCTCTCTCAAGTGATAGTAGATGTGGAACTGAAGTTGTAGATGGTTGGGAGCTGCCAGTGTAGGCACTGAGAACTGAACTGGGGTCCTCTTCAAAAGCAGCATACACGTGTAGCTGCTGGGCCAGCTCTCCAGCCCTAACAGTGGTTGGTTGTATTCCTTCTAGGCTCCACTTAACAGTTACCTGGCAACAACCAGGTAGGCCAGGCTTGCTATAAAAGGGGATGTTTGGCCCCTCTTTGCTCTCTCTACCCCCTTTCTCTGTCTTCTCTCCCTGACCCTGTTCCTCCTTTCCTCCCCCCACCACAATGTTCCTGGCTGGCCTCTCCCCACTTCTCACTCTCTCTGTCTCTCTCTCTCTGTCTCTCTCTGTCTCTGTCTCTCTCTGTCTCTGTCTCTCTCTGTCTCTCTCTCTCTCTCTCTCTCTCTCTCTCTCTCTCTCTCTCTCTCTCTTTCTCTCCTTCCTTCCCAAGTCCCCTTCCCATGCCCTAAATAAACTCTGTTCTATACTATACTACGGCTGGAACCTCAGGGGAAGGGATACCTCAGCATGGGCCCGCCGAGGCACCCCTCCCACCTCACCATACTGAGTTCTGTGAAGCATATCCTGGCTCTTTTTTATAAAACACAACAGTGGTGTCTTGAGATAGGGTCTCACTCTGTAGCCCAGGCTGGTGTAGAACTCACTACACAACTCAAGTGGGCCTTAAATTCATTGAAATCCTCCTACTTCGACTTCTCTTGTGTTGAGATTCCTTCCAGGCATGAGCCCTTATGCTCAGTTTGGATGGGTTAAGTTTCTGATGCCTGCATGAGATCGAAACCAGAGATGTACACCTGAGAGCCCCAATGCGGGAGAGAAAGCTGAAGCTGGGGTAGGGCGATCTGTCCCCAGAGACTGGAGAGAAAAAGGCTGATCTAAGGCAGAGCTCAAAGCGGAAGGGCCTCCTGCTGTGTGTACTCTAACCACCCAACCAGCACCGTCCTTCTATCCCATGATCCACTCTCCTCACTCAATCACCACACTGAGGAAGCCAAGCAAACACATGGGGGTGTTGTGTCATCTGTTCCTGTCAAGGCCAGACTGGAATAAGCAAGGTCCTGGCTATTCCTGTGCAGCTTTGGGGCCACCCCACCTGACTCTGAGTAGAACTGAGGGGGAACCAGACCCTCCTGACCACACCACATCCCAAATGGAGATGAAGGAACAAAATAAATGCTAGTGTCTTAAAGTCCTGAAACCTGAGGGTCTTTATCTGTAGCAATAGAAAACTGACAGAGACCAGAATCTCATTCTCCACTCAAGAAATGTCTCCAATCCAGAGAAGCAATGCTCTGGGCTGGACTCACTCACCTTAGACCCTTGCCTAATGTCACCCTGCTTTTCCTTCCTCCAGAGGCTCTACCACACTGTTGCTGAGCTCCTAGCTCCACACTCTACCTCACTGCTTAGACCCACCTTGGGGGTACCTGGATGGCCCTTCACTCAAATCAGGCATCTATCTCTACCTCCAGGAGCCAAAAGGCAGTCAGGAGGCAAGGATGGGGGACTTTGGGCAACAAAGACTGCAAGGTCTCTGGGCTCCCGGAAGCACACTCAACTTTCATTTAAGATGCTTATGTGAGGAACTCTGCTGTCAAGTCGAATGATGATGACAGTCCAGAGGATCAGCAGGAAGATGGAGCATCACAGCCTACAGAGATAAAAGTGCTGAGACGCATGTATTTTCAGATTTGGAAAAGGCATCAAACCCAGTAGGAACTATAGGAAGTTATACAGGACTATGTAACCAAAGCATTACTGGGGTGCTGGGATATGGTAGCTGTGTGGGCATTGAGTAGGAGGAGGGTATCAAAAAGAACTGTGTTCTGGAATCCCTGGGCATTTGTATGAGTGTGGCAATAGTGTATGTGTCTAGGTATGGAGCTTGGCTGCAGTGGAAGGGCATGCTTGCCTTGGGACAGGCCCAAGTGACTCTGTGTGTGTGTGTGTGTGTGTGTGTGTGTGTGTGTGTGTGTGTGTGTGTGTGTGATTATTTGTGAGTTGGGAATGTGTCTTCACTATCATCAGAAGAGGGTAGTGAGTCTAAGACAGAGATCTCAGTGTTCTCAGGAGCACATACCATATCCCCTCCCCACATCTCAGAAGGCCTGAACAGAGGCCTCTTTGGAACACGCCTGGAGAGGAACCAGAGGGATCTTAAGCTGCAGCCTTCCATCATAGCTCAAGGGCGCCCCCTCCTGGATTTTGGGGGTCTCCTAAACCCTCTGAAGACCAGACTACAGACTGTTTGCCGGAAGAGTTCAGAGCTAGTCTCTGTGCCTGCCAGGTGGCTGCCCTCTGTCCTAAAGGACAATAATGGGTTCTGGGTTCGAGCTCCACGATGCACAGACTTAACATCCAAGTCTGAAGCTCAGAAATAGTAACATAGATCTTCAGAATGATATTCCCAATTCTACAGGGTTTTCAGGGGTTATGGTTACTCCCCGTGACCCCTCGCTGTCTTAGAGAGATACTGGGTTCAGCAAGAGAGTCACCTTCACCCTGTGAGACATCTGTTTTCTCTTCCTAAAGGGCCTTGAAGAGGCCACCTTGCAGCAACTTAGTTCTGTCAAGGCTACCTCTAGAGAGTTGGTCCCAGTGCTCTGATTCCGGTGAATACGGCCCATTCTGGATCACAGGCTTCTTTAAGTCCCAGAGCCAGAAGCCAGAACCCTCAGGACTCCCCCTTGAGGCCAGCAGCAGGGTCTACATCAGCAGCAGATGGGCACTGTGTAGAATTCTAGAGCTCCACTTCCTGGGTTTCAATTCCAGCTTGTGACTTTGAGCATATGCCCCGGGCCTCAGTTTCCATGTCTATAACCTAAGGTGACAGCAGTGGTCCTAACCTTGTGGGATAAGAGCAAACCCAGCAGGAATTCAAAGTCCTGTGTACATTCCAGACATGCGGACAGTCACTTGAGCTCCATGTTCCCTACTCTGCAGCTTGGAAAGGGACATACAGCCCTATCTTCCTCCTTGCATGCCTCTAGACATGACCACCACCTAGTGGATCTGAGGCTGGATGGAGTAAAAGGGTCACCATATACCAACTACCGCTTCAGCTCCTCCTCTGTCCACTCCCCACCCAGAGGTGCGTAGGGTGAGAACCTACACTCTTTTTTCTCACTCCTCTTGGAAGATGCTGACATGGCAGGGACAATCATCTAGGCACAGCACCCTGTATACCTTGCCTACAGACAGCTCCTCTCACAGAACAAAGGATCATGGGGTAACAGTGACAATTGTCTCCGTGCTCTGCTCTGGTTTGCAGATTTACTGTAATCATCCCTTACAACAAAAACAGTCACTTCCCTGTCTAAATAATAAGGTAATTTGTTACACCTAATTACTCGAGATTTCCTTCAACTCAGGGAAAAGATCCACCCAGATCCCTGCTCCATCTTGCTCCCATGGTTCCAAAGATCCTCCTAATGTATTCTGGATCATAGATTAGTGGAGAGCCAAGAATGGTCCATGCTGGGCAGAACCGCTCAAATCCATCCCGGCGACGTGAAGCGGTGATTTATTGTGACATGGAGTGTGGGACATTTCCCCAGCTTTTGTGATTGTGGTAATGAAGCTGTAAACCAAATAGCATGAAATGAGGCAAGGCCTTACAATTTAATCAGCTCGTAAACAGATCTACTGCATCAAGCAAATGACATTATTATCCATCCGAAGTAAATCATGCTAATCTCGGGAGATAAAATCAACATCGTTAATGGTCACATGTCATATTCATCAACACTAAACCATCCCCTTTGACAGATTAATCCTAACTACAGCTCCCAGGATGTATGGTAATAGGGCTTGTAGCGTGCATTTCACTCTGCGCCAGGCTAACCAGCACTCTTAGGCTGCTATTACAAATAATTTTTTTATTGATTTACATATTTTAAAATGCATTTAAGGTGAGGCACCATTAAAAACCCTGTCACCCGCCCATATTTCTTCCCTACATTCCCAGACTTTATTAATAGGAGCGGGAAGACAAACATAGTAAGCCTTATAAATACTTTGTTTAGGGCACTGTTATGGGTAATTAAGATGGATCCCGGGGGGGTTGGGAGGGGCACAGGGACAGGTGAGAAGTAGGAGTAGGCATACGAACTAGGGACCCTTTGTGGTTAGGGTATTGAGGAGAACAGCCTCCTTCTGTTTCCTGTGTTCCCTAGAGATGCCAGGAGGAAAGGGAATAAATGTGCCCCCAAATCTGGCCCCAGGGTCTTCTCTTTCCCCATTTCTCTCACATCCTGCTTCCACCAAGTCACCCCAGCCCGTGGTGTGTGCATATAAGCCTTCAGTCTGTGTAGAGTAGCTTCTGACTTCAGATGCCAAATGTATTTATTTATCATGAGGCTGACCTAGGATGAATGCTCCCTGGAAAGTGTCCACTATTCAAAATGTCACTTCCCCTCAACAGGCCATGCATTATATTGACAGGCATACTTTCAGAGGCCTCTGAGTGACCAGGATGGATGGGGGGCTGCCATACAGGCATGGTGCCTGGGCAGAGGCAGTGAGGAAGCAAGGGAGTGATGGGTACTGGTACCCAAATGATCTGTACCCACCACAAGGGGCACAGAATCAGCAGGAGTCAGGATGGTGGCAAGAAATCCATTCTGGAGATTCACAAGGCTATACGGTTTGCTGGAAAAGAAACAGACACCTACAAAAGCCCTGTCGCCCATCTAATGGACACATTTGTGGGGCTTCCTGTCCACTTATGGAATTAAGAGTAAATAAAGGGTGGAAAAGAGGGAGTCTCTTTCTTTTGAACCACAGATGAGAAATAAGGGGAATCTGGGGTACCACTCATGGCTGGACAGATGTTACATTGCATAATGGCACCCCTTGGAAGTACACAGGGCAGTGACCCTAGGGGTCCTCATTTCTTCATGACCTATGGCCACACTAGCCTGAATAGCCATCCAAGAAAGAGGTCTGGGGAAATAGTGCAGCCCTCTTTCTGTTGGGAAGACATGCCATGTTTAATAGATGCAACACGAGTCTGAAACACTGCCATGCCCAGGCCTATGCTTTATAACCCTGTATCTATTGATTAGGCCTACTAATGAAATGAGGCAGAGAGTAAATTAGTTCAGGGTTTAAGAGGCATCCAGTCAAGGCGTTGGAACCCACTGGGCTCTAAGAACCTCAAAGATTGTGTACCCTAGGTTTTCTTGGACCTTTTCTGAGAGCTCTGGATTGTTACTTCCCTTTTGGGGTCCCTGGGATGTCAAGACTAGTCTCTCCTGCAGTTGTTCAATCTGAGTGAATATGGACAGTTGATCTTTCAACTTTACTACAGCCAGAATTTGTTAGTAGACTGTTAAAAACTCAGATTTCTGGGTCCTCCCCGCCCCCCAACAGTTTCTTTTTTTTCTTGTGTAAGGCCAGAGAGCTGATGTTCTAGCAAGTTTCTACCACGTGCTCTTAAAGTTGCTGGTTCCAGAATCATGCTTTGAAAATAGAGTCAAGAACACCCAGGCAGGAGCACGGGGAACAGGCTACAGGTGAGAAGCACTAGGACCTGAGTACAGGCTATAAGCTCAGTTGAGTTACAACAGGAAACCAAGACCTGCACAGGATCTGAAGCCAGCAGTGAACTGCCTGTCTCAGTGTTCTTTCCTCTTCTAAGCTTCTAGGACTCTGCAAGCATGGATGAATCAAATACAGCTGATAGGCAAGACCAAGTCTAAAAGCAGCACGTGTTCTGTAAGCCAGAGATGGCTGGATTCTTCTAGCCCCACATCTGTTCAACCTGCCCTGTGACCTACAGTGTTACTCTTCCTGCTAGCCCATCCTCGAATCTCCTATGGAACAGCCCCACTTGTAGAAGGACAAGGATTGCAGAGAGACAAAGAGAAGCCAATAGCCAGAATCCTTACAAGTGACTAAATGTAAGCCAAGCATGGTGGTGCATGCCTTTAATCCAAGCTCTCAGGACACAGAAGCAGCTGGATCTCTGTGAGTTCAAAGCCACCCTGTTCTACAGAGGGAGTTCCAAGACAGCCAGAGCTACAAATTGAGACTCGGTCTCAAAAAAAATCAAAACAAAATAACAACGAAAGAGACTGTTTCCTGCATATCTAAGTAGGAATCAAGACAAGACTTTAAATGTGTGTGTGTGTGTGTGTGTGTGCGTGCGCGCACGCGCATGCGTGAGTGTGTGCCTGTGTGTGTTCTGAACTGCACCAGCTTCCGATTCTGCTATAGCAACTTAGTAGGTAGTGTCCATGCTCTGTTGACATCAACATCATTCACACCTGTTCATCCACCTATGCACCAGAAAAGGCAGACAGCTGTCTCAAGAAAACTTGGTTTAAGCCCAGTAGTGGTGGTGCACGCCTTTGATCCCTGCACTTGGGGGGCAGAGGCAGTCGAATTTCTGAAGTTCAAGGCCAGACTGGTGTACAGAGCAAGTTCCAGGACAGCCAGGGCTACACAGAGAAACCCTGTCTCTCAAAAAGCAAAAAAAAAAAGAAAGAAAGAAAAGAAAAAAGAAAAGAAAAAAAGAAAAAGAAAAGAAAGAACTTGGTTTGGGGCAGAGGAGATGATGAGTATACAGATCTGAGCTCCAATCCCCCAGAAAGCCATGTGAGGTAGTGCCTGCATTTCTAACCCCACCGCTCCTTCAGGGAGGTGAAGGTGGGGTCATGTGTGGGCTAGATAGCCTGGTATACATAGCAGAGAAAAAGAAAAAAGGGGGGAGGAAGACACCTAGTCTCATGGTGGAAGGCATGACACATGAGGTTGTCTTCTGATCTCCACACATGCACAAATTTACACACATACACACAAATGTGCACATGTGCATGCTAACACACACATGCATATTGCACACATCAGGCACACAGGAAGATAAAATATAAAAATAAAAGAAATTTTGGTTTGCATATCTGCTCCCCGCGTGTACCTGCCCTTGATGCTTACCTGTCTGGGTATTTACTCATCCGTCTCCCTCTGCCTCCTAAGCACAAGAATTACAGGTCTGTGTGGCCACAGCCAGCTATTCTTAATCATCCTGATCCTTTTACCTTTTTGTTTGTTTTTTTAATTTTGTTGTCATGGGGTCTAGCTGCATGTCCCAATCTATTTTAGAACTTATTATTTAGCCCAAGCTGGCCTTGAATCCCAAATCCTCCTGCCTCAGCCTCCCAAGTGGAGTATTATAGGCATGTATTGCTGTAACTGTCCTAATGTTTTGTTCTTTTAACTCCCTGTCTCAGTTTTGCAGAGATTTGTTTTGTTTGTTTGTTTGCTTGCTTGCTTGCTTGTTTCTTTTTAAGAAATTAAAAAGGAGCCAGAGCGTTTTTTAAAGTAGTGGTGAAAGTCGCATTTCTAACACGCTTTCTTCTGCTCAAAAGCTTGCTTCTGGGCCAGGGAGATGGCTCAGTGGTTAAGAGCACTGGCTGCTCTTCTAGAGTACCTGGGTTCAGTCCCCAGCACCCACATGGTAGCTCACAGCCATCTATTACTGTAGTCCCATGGAATCCAATACTCTCTTCTGGTGTGGAGACATACATGCAGACAAAATATCCATATACATAAAATCCATAAATAAATAAATAAATCTAAAAACAAAAGACAAAAAAAGTCTGCTCCTATCCTGCCCTGTAAGGAGAGGCTCTCAGACCCCGTGAAAAGGTAGATGGGAAGCCAGTGACTTATTATCTCAGAAACACAATCACCAGACCCACTCCAACCATCTTTCCTGCCCCATGGAGGTATGGAGCCTGCTCAACAGCTTAGCATAGCTGAATACTCCAATTCTAGCCAACCCCTTCCACCAATGCCTGAAAAACGGATCTACCTTTGACCACTGCTGCCTCTGCGACTAGTTTAGGCCGAATAGGATAAACCTTCCAAACCAGAGGAGAGGGACCCTAGGTCCCCCAGGAACTTGGGGAGGTGTCTCCAGAACCCAGTGGGTTAGATGCCAACCCATAGCCTTATGTGAGGAATGGCCATGATGAAATAATGACCAGGAACAGTAAGTGACTCAGTTTGAACAAAGGGGCAGAGGATCGATGCTCCAAAGCCACGGCCTGTTTTGTGGGTCTTTTAACTACAACATTATATATTATATGCAAATCGGAGCACCAACTTAAGACGGCTTTTCATGTCAAGAGGCTGCTTTGAGTCTATAAGTTATATTTTTCAGATCTCGGACAGTAACATTTTTCTTTTTAGCACGAAGTTGCTCATGGTTCATCTGAGACTCTTTTAAATTGCGGCTTTCAGAGAAATAACAATGTAAAATGACATGATGATATATGGCCCCATCCGGCAGACCCGGGCTGCAGCAGCCACAAACGCCACCGAACCTCTGGGAATGAAGCGGTCTCCGGAGCGCCATTGTGCGATTGTCCTAACCGGATCATTTTTAATTAGTTGCAATTAATTTCAAGTGACAGCGTCCTGCAATATCAAGTCAGAGCCGCTCTGGTGCGTGGGTGGGGGTTATTAGGAACAGACGGTTGGTGAGAGAAGCCAGAGGGAGGTCGTGTCACCAAGCTCTTACCTACAAGACCTTCTGCGTGGGGGGTGGAGGTCCATCATCTTCTGAGCTGGAGGGGAGAGCTGATTCCTAATGAGGCAAACGTTCTGGTACGTTCTGGGCTGTGCGTGGGCCTGGCTCCGTGGATACTTATTATGCACTGCATGGCGGCCAACTGTGGAAAATGATCTCACTTTGGTCACACAATTAGTTTTCCTTCATTTGGCAGGAGCAGCTCCTGAGATGAGGAGAGCAGGCAGTTTATTTGGGAAGTGACCCCAGGAGTGAGGAAGTGAGCAGGAAATAAAAGGGGGCCATGTTGCTTTTGAGTGTGGAAGCACAGAAAGATTAAGGAGCTTGCTTGGGATGTTACCTGGTACTGAGCGGTGAGGTTAGGATAAGGACCCGGGCAGGCTGAGTTCAGAGAAATCCCAGTGATAAAGACACTGGCCCGAAAAAGCTGGATACCTGCATTTCCACTGGGTTTCATTCATGCTTCCCTTGAACTGAAACATAAACACACACGTGCATGTATGTGCACACGCGCGCACACACACACACACAAATAAAAAATGTAGCAAGTATCAAAGAATCACTTTTCTAAAAAAAAAGAATATTTATTTATATGTAGATGTATGTGTCTCTGTGTGTGTACGTACATGTTTAATATGTATATGTGTGTGCCCGTGTACATGTACAAGCATGTGCATACAGGTGCACAAGGAAGCCAGAAGACGATCCTAGAACCCCCAGAGCCTGAGTATCACGTAGTTGTGAGCTGTTCAACAGAGTACTGGGAACTGAAATCTGATCCTCTGTAATACAAGTACTCACATTAACCACTGAACCATCTTGCCAGGCCCTGACTAACCACTTCTCACTTAAAAAAAAACAAATAGTAGGGATGGTGGCACATTCCTATAATGCCAGTACAGGGAGATGGAGACTGGAAGATCAGGAGTTCAAGGCCAGCCTCATTATACGGTGAGTATAAGGCCAACCTTCATTACTTAATACCTTGTCTCAAAACAAAAAGTTGACATAGATAATTGCCACCATTTGGAAAACCCCAGGCATTGGAGAGGGGCCTGGCATCACATCCCTCTGTCCAGCCTCAGACTTGGCAGGGTGAACGGGGCTCAGTCCAGAGGCACATATCTATGACCATATATTGCAGACACATCTCCCGAGAGGCGCCAACTTCCCCTTAACCGCCACTGACGGTACTGCCATACATGGATGGAGCAGATTCTGTTCTCTGGGCTCAACCTCCCCGTAACAAAGCGGCCTTTGCTACAGAGGGGCCTACACACCACCCACTTCACCACACAAGATGGTTTCCTTTAGCATATCTTATCTTTGGACCTCCAGTAACTCGTAAAATTTTGGTTATCTTATGTGTGTGTTGTCTGTGTGTATACCTGCACACCATGTGTATACCTGGTACTCACAGAGGCCAGAAGGAGGCATCTCATCTCCTGAAACTAGAGTTGTAGTTGGCTGTGAGCCACCATATAGGTGCTGGGGATTGAGCCTGGGTCTTCTGGAAGAGCAGCCAGTTCTCTTAACTTCTGAGCCACAGTGGATTTCCAATAACTTTTAAATAGCCCAGACTAATTTTTTCCATTTTTTCCACCATTAATTTTTGTTTCAAACTAGCCTTGGTTTTGCTGAACCTGTTAAGAAAACCCTCCTCTGGTCTGGGATCCCCATGAGCCTCAACTCTCTCAAGCTGATGGCACAGGTTTCTAGCACCATTCCTCTATAGCCCATACCCTTCCCTAGAATTTGCCATTGGGGGCCTTGTGGCTCTTGACTTGTGTATTGTACGTCAGCCAGCCATGTAGGATCCAGCCCATCCTTTTCAATGGGCCCAGTCAGGATCATGGAAGATGATCCTTAGACACCTTATCTATTTACTGTAACACAAGTGGCGTGATTACTCCTGAGATGATCAAGAAGCCATTGACAAACTGGTATTCCATTGCTCTGAGGAAGCAAAGCAGACTCTTGATGGGCCCTGGGCTGAAGCCTCAGGGAGTGCCTTC
The DNA here is from genome assembly GCF_004785775.1 of Grammomys surdaster. Taxonomy (NCBI): domain Eukaryota; kingdom Metazoa; phylum Chordata; class Mammalia; order Rodentia; family Muridae; genus Grammomys; species Grammomys surdaster. The sequence goes on along the minus strand of NW_021621003.1, from coordinate 7,776,167 downwards.
CTGAATAAATGTGTGGATATGAAACTCCCCTATAGAACTTCATGTGTTTCAGCGCTTGGTCCCCAGCTGGTACTACTTGGGGAAATTGTAGACGTTTTATGAGGTAGGGTCTAGCTGGAGAAAATGTTCGGCAGGGTCTTTCAATGATTTTTTTTAATGTATTTAAGTTGGTCTGTGAGGGTGCCAGTACCACAAAGTCCAGAAGATGCATTGGATTCTCCAGAGCTGGAGTTACAGGTGGCTGTAAGCCACTTCATATGGCAAATGCTGGGAACTGAACTCTGCAAGATTTCTCTACAACATTTACATTTATTATTTTTATAGTATGTTGGGAGGAGGTGCACAAGCCGTGTGTATATGAGTGTTCATGGAGTCCAGAGAAGTGACACTGGATCTCTTAGAGCTGGCATTGCAGATACTTGTGAGCTACCAAGTATGAGTCTTGAGAGCCAAACAAGTCCTCTGCAAAAGCAAGAGCTTTTAACTGCCAAGCTATCTCTCCAGCTTCCAAGGGTCTTAAAGTGTATAGCCCTGGCTCTACTTTGCAGTCCATTGAGGTGTACAGAACCTCCTGGGCAGGCTGTTGCCTTGGGCTCTAGTGTGCTCTCCCTTTCATCACAAAACCCTGTAACCTCTCCTCTCTTAACTTGCTTCTGTCACATACTTAGTTACATGTGATAGAAAAGCTGGTACACAGAGAAGGTAGGCAAGGTCTGGAATCCTCCATGCCGGTAGAATTGCAGCTATGACCCCCAGCTCGAAGCAGCTCGTAGGAACCATGGCCTCCCTTTATCACCAGGTCCTGTCATGCCCCATTTACCATCTCAGAATGGAAGGCAGAGATAATATAACCAACTTATCCACATAATTTTTTTAAAAATCGATATATTGACCATACTGTAATATAAAGGAGAAATCAAAGGAAAGCGAGGTCTAATGGGATAATGTATATTCTGATATGTAAATGCTCAAATATGATGAGGAAGGAGAGTGACACACATATATCTACAGGCACTCACAGGGACAGTTGTCAGTGCACATGGCCTTCCACAGGGGTACATGCTGTCGGCTGAGGAGCTGAGGGTGGTGTGCACCTCAGTGGAGTTTCTGACAGATCTAGGTAAGGCTCTGGGCCTGACAGGGGAAGTGCTTCCACCTCGCCCACCCCTGTTCCAGAGGCTGTGCCTCTGGGAAGTTCAGTATCTCTTTTGCAGTCGTGCAAACATTCTTTGTGCCTGTATGTAAAACAGTTTGGTTCAGAGTCAGGTCGCTGTAAACAGGTTTCTTCCACTAGGCTCACTGCCAAGCCTATACCGCCTCTGACCGTTCTGCAAGCTGTCCACCACACAGCCACACACACACACACACACACACACACACACACACACGAAGCAAAGATATTAACTGACTGACTGGTTATCTCTTTGCCACAACCGTTATCAAAAGAAGTAGAAGATAATCCCAGCCCAGGACCCTACAGAGAATCCCAGCAACCCACTATCCCTATCCTTCTACAAGGTCTAGCCCAGGGACTGCTTCAACCAAGGTGGGAGAGGTCACAAGGACTTGTGATACAATACCCAACAATCTTGTTCAGCTCACCTCCCAGCCCTGTCTCCCTAACAGATGCTGTCCCTAGATCTGGCTGTGGCGTGAAGACAGCTTCCATATTCTTATTCTGGGCTGATAGGCTTCTGGGAGAGTCTGGGTGGAGCAATAAATGACAGAGAAGGGAAGTGTGGGTGTGTGCCTGCATCCTGTATAAGAGCATCTGTGTATACACACGTGCACTCACGCGAACACACACACTCGCACATATACACACGCACACAGCTCTTACAGCAGCTGCCACTGCTGACTAGCCCAACACAGGCATTTAATGGTCTGACTGTAGCTTTCACACTGGGGCAGGGACTTGCCCAGGGCTAGGGATTGGGGTGGCAGCTGACCAGGATTGAAGAGGCTGACTCTGAGAATTCACTTTGATTAAGATCTGGTAGGGAAGCAGAGAGGGGAGCCACGACTACCCCACGATAGCTGAAGAGTGGTTCCCCAGCCCCCCACCTCACACCAGGCCTGATTCTAATGTCTTCTGATGGGACAAATTGGTGAGCGCAACTATTAGCTGGGTGACATCAAAAGGCATTAATCTCTGGTTCCCGAGCAAGACCAGCACTGCATTAGTGCCGTGCACCCAGTCATTATTAAGACTTTAGCCCAAGGGTGTAATAAATGTTTTATGGCATGCAAACCAAGGTAATGGAATGCAAATCCCATAATATAGCCATACATTTATTTTCTAATGGAGCAAATGATGATGTATTTTATCTGAGAGGTACTGCCAATAGAACCTGCGTGGGAAATGTGAAGTTAGAGACCCAAAGGATGGGTGGGTGGCCCTATTCTGCGTATCTGGGGACCTGGGGTGGGTCAGGGTGGGAGCTCATGGCCAAGTTTTTCCAGCACACGAACTGCTTCTAGATAATCCATCGTTCTTGTACTCCTACCCCTGACTGCCTGCCTTTTGGGGCATATATTGAACATTCTGAGGCTTAATTACATCCCCTTTGCAGAGTAGCCCCCCTCCCAGGAGCCCCCACCCCCAGCCAGAGCTGCATACCAATAAGCTATTCAGCACATATTGGCTTTCCAAAAATATGGCCGCATTAAGGTGTGAGATGTTAATGGGATCGAGGGCGCGGGGCTATTTCTCCAATGGAGTTAGGGCTTGGCATCGGCGCTGTTTTTATTAAGCAGCCAACATTGTTCAGTTGCAGCCCTGGGGCTGGGGGAGAGACTGGACTGGCTACCCTAGGCTGTCACAGCCCTGGAAAGGGTGACTGAATGCCCCAGGTCTTTCTGACTGTTAAAGTTGCTACAGACAGAATTTTTGGATGATTCCAGTTACCTAAAAGGAGTTTGGGCACTGGGCTCCCTGCAGTGGCCAGAGGGCTTTTTCATCCCCAAGAATGCCCTGTCTTTAGTCCAGGCCCATAGTATCTAGCTGGAGTGCAGCTACCAGCCTCCTGGAACTAACCTGGATGCTTCAGGGCTTTTTCTGTAGTTAGATGAACGGGGGGGGGGGGGGGCATCTAGGAGTCCAAGCCTAAGCTAACCCTGTCTCCAAGGAACCCTTGTTCCAATTAGAGGCAAAGAAATTAGACATTAGAGGCTGAAAGATTGTTTAGTCAGTAAAATGTTTAACTAGCAAGCATGAGGACCCGGGTTCAATTCCAAGTGTCATGTAAAAGCTAGACACACTGGGTGGAGGATACCCAGGTGGGGGCCTATCCAATCAGAGGAGAAGTGGGGAGGATGGAGGGAAGGACTGTGGGAGGGGTGACCAGGAGGGGGCAGTGAGTGGGATGTAAAGGGAATAAATAAATAAATAAATAAATAAATAAATAAATAAATAAATAATTTTAAATTTTCAAAAAGAAAAAAAAAAAGCTAGGCACAGAGGTATGATGAGACCTGTAGTCTCAACACTGGGGAGGTAGAAAAACAGAAGGATCCTTAGGGCTTGCTGGTCAGGCAGTGTGACACTCTCAGAAAGCTTGAGGTTTCAGTGAGAGACCCTGTCTCAAAATTAACAACAATAATAAATAAAGTGGAAAGCAATTGAGGAAGCTATGTCAATCTCTCATGGCCACACCCACATGCACATAGGCATACTCACCCACATTCATACACACAAAGATGTGAACAAGACAGACCATGCACATAGACACACATACACACAAAGATGTGTGAACAAGGCA
>NW_021621003.1:7758890-7772396 GCF_004785775.1 Grammomys surdaster | reverse complement strand
ATACACACAAAGATGTGTGAACAAGGCACACCATGCACATAGACACATATACACACAAAGATGTGTGAACAAGACAGACCATGCACATAGACACACATACACATAAAGACACGTGACCAAGGCACGTGGACTATGTGTTGCCCAAGTGGATTATCTAATGGGTACAAACTTCTTTGCAGAACATATAGAAAATGTGTGCACTGAGGGAGGGGAAGGGACAGAATGCTGATGGGAGCTTGCTGTGCACTGGGTGTTGAAGACCTCATTAAAACCACAGGCTTTGGATCTTCCCTAAGAGAGCTTATAGTAAGAGTTCAGTTCACGCAGGTTTGTTTTTAACATTCTGACCTCACGGACTCTCAGTTCTCAGAGGGCTGGGCTGGGTCTAGAATTGGCTTGCAGTAATTCTTACCTGATAGACGTTGTTTCTGAGCACTAACACAAGTTCATTGAGGATTTAGACCAAGCCCTGTGCTGAGAAACTTGCTGTTTCATTCACTCTTTAGATGTCCCTACCAGGAAGTAATTTAGTGATTCCTACTGAGGAAAATGTTTCCAAATGGGATTCACCTGAGGAGTAACAGACCTAGTAGACAAGAGAGAGAAGAATAAAAGATACACTTCAAGGACATGAGACACTGGTACTAATGACTTCAGGCCTTGACTATACCCAGCACCCCAGCAAACAGAGATGGATCTTGCTGTATTGCCCTAGGAATGGCACCCCCAAAATCAAGCACCAGTCTTGGTGCCCTTCCAGCAGTCTGTGCCTAAGAAATATGTATTTGCATTTTAAGGTAAGTCCCATCATGGAGGAATACAAGCCAAATAAAGATACAGCTGGTTTCACAAATGGATCCTGCCCTCAGTTAGGGTTTTACTTCTATGAACAAACACCATGTCCAAGGCAACCTTTATAGAAGACATTTAATTGGGGCAGGCTTACAGGTTCAAAGGTTCAATCCATTATCATCAAGGTGGGATCATGTCACCATACAGACAAGGCACAGGAGGAGCTGAGAGTTCTACATCTTTTTCCAAAAGCAAACAGGAGAAGACTGGCTTCCAAGCATCTAGGACAAGGGTCTGAAAGCCCACCCTCAAAGTGATACACTTTCTCCAACAAGGCCACAGCTCCTAATACTGCTACTCCCTGAACCAAGCATATTCAAATCACCACAGGTGGCACACACCTTTGATCCCAGTAGAGGTCTCTAAATTTGAGGCTAGCCTGGTCTACAGAGCAAGTTCCAGGACAACAGTGCCACACAGAGAAACCTCATCTCGAATTCAGGTTCTTTGCCTTCAAGGATACCTGAGCTAAAATGAACTACATCAGGCTATACTCTGATTAGCTTTTTAAAACCCCAGAGGAGGTCTTTTTTTTTAAGGATTATTTATGTATTTTATGTATGTGAGTACACTGTAGCTGTCTTCAGACACACCAGAAGAGGGCATCAGATCCCATTACAGATGATTGTGAGTCACCATGTGGTTTCTGAGAATTGAACCCAGGACCTCTGGAAGAACAGCCAGTCTTCTTAACCACTGAGCCATCTCTCCAGCCCCTACCCCCCAGAGGAGGGGGTCTTTATAGAAAATAATATTCTAACGTGTGAAGTATAATTCATGAAGAAAAATGGGGAAATGGCAGCTATCAATTGTGAATGCTTCAGGCTGGCTTGTAGACAGAGAAGTTTGGGCCCTAGCAACCTGAAAGGACCAGTCAGTCTAGGAAGAAGCAAGGGAACACTAAGGTACAACATTTAAGGAAGCATTTGTAGGTTTAGATTTTTTTAAAACCTATTTTAATCATGGTTCTTTAATGCTTCAACCTCCCTCTAGCCGACCACCTACCAGTACAGGGGAAAAAAAGTTAACAGAAAACAGAGACAATCTTCATTGTCAGCAGTCCAGTCCACTAGCAAACACCAAACTTTAGGGTCAAGGTTTGGCCTGTGAGATGCCTGGAACCTATACATTGGGGCTGTATCAGGAGAGGTCTGGCCCTCAGCAGGATGAGCTCCAACCACTCAACACTCTCAGTTATAGAAGGAAGCCTGGTTTCACCCTGTGGTTCAGAGAAACTCACCTAGGTGAGGGCAGGAAGCCACCAGGAGCAGTGGGCCTCCTTCTGGGTAACCCTAGTTCAGGGAAGCTGTCTTAATCAGGGTTTCTATTACTGTGAAGAGACACCATAACCTCAGCAACTCTTAGTAAGAAAAGCATTTCATTGGGGCTGGCTTACAGTTCAGAGTTTGGGTCTATTATCATCATGGCAGGCAGACATGATGCTGGAGAAGGAGCTGAGAGGTCTACATCCGGATGCACAGGCAGGAGGAAGAGAGACTGAGCCACTGGGCCTGACTTGAGCTTCTGAAACTTCAAAGCCTACCTCCAGTAACACACTTCCTCCAACAAAGCCACACCTACTCCAACAAGGCCATACCTCCTAACAGGGCCACTCCCTAAGTATGAGCCTTGAGTCAAACCACCACAGAAACCCAGTACAAAAATCACTATCCCTTTCTGGGCTTTACTGAATATGAGCAGCCACTGTCACTGACTCAGCTCCAGTTATAGGTCCATGGCTGGACCAACCTCTGCTGCCAGGGCTAACCTAGTCTCGTGGTTGCCTCTACTCATGGGCTGACCCGTGGGGACGGCTCATGCCCATTTAGAATGAAACAGATTCAATGGGAAATCTGACATTCCCCGGTGGAAAACCTGGGTATTCTTGGAGGAGGGATGTTTGCTGGGTGGATCATCTGAACGATGAAAACACATTTAGGATCTGTACCCTAGCCTGTGATGTGCAAGTGTAAGCCAAATAAACCCTTTCCTCCACAGACTGCTTTGGTGGCACAGTTTCGTCACAGCAATAGTAACCCTGGCCAGAATAGGCCCTATAGAATCTATCCCCCAGTCCCTGTGATTTGGGGGCATCCTCTGTAGGCCTTGCTAAGACTCTTTTTTTTCTCATCTTTGTCTCCCAATCTCCTCTGAAAAGTCTCGTGCTTGATGCTCACTCGGGAAGAATTTGCTGACATTATGAAAGAATGAATGAAGAATCTGCGATGGTGCTGGCCCCCAAATTTTTATTAACTGTGAGGTTAAAAGCTATCAAGGGTCATGAACACCACAAAGGGGCACAGGGAGTGAGTCCATTAACACCTGCCTTTTTATTTCCAAATCGAACTGTTGCATGAGGTTTGGGGTGATGTAACCACTCGGCAGGGTTGGGCCAGGATTTACGAGGCGGGGGATGTAGAGCCAGGTCTGAGCAGGCAGCTGGTGAGAGGCACTTGCCCTAATGCCCTCACTTGGACTACTCCCGAAAATAATGGTTGTAAGACATGAAGGCAATTTGGCAGGTACACCGTCCCCCTTTGCCCAGGGTGGATCTGGTTGAGTCACTTTTTCCTGGGCCAGGAGAGAAGGGTGCCCAGTTCAGACACAGCTTTGTGCTGAGAGAGGAAAGGAAAGGAATGTTGGAGCCTAGAGGGTACAGAATGGTCTGGACGGGTCACCGGCTCAGCCTCGGGTCCAGAGAACAAGAACATGGCCCATCGGAACCCTCTCCGGCAGGTTTGCACTGTATAGAGAGTGCTGCATTGGCCAGCATGGAGTCCATCTGGGGATGCTAATTTGTTATCGCCTATCTAACATAGGAGGGACTAACCTCGACTGGAAGTTCCTGGAAATGAGGCTGTAGCAGCAGGGACTCACTAACTACTATAGGGCATGAGAGGGAGGGACGGAAGGAGGGAGAGAAGGAGGTAGGCAGCCTTCCCCTCCGGGCCTTCCCACCAGCACTTGGGCTTGAATGATGAATTTTCAACTGGGTCATTAAATGCTGATTAAAGTACCGGAGGAAAGAACAGGAGGGGAAAAAAACAACATCAAGTGCTGTACATACGTACACGCCCCCACTCCAGGCCCCCCTTCCCCGTTCTCAAGCTTCCTCCAAGTTCGTTCCAAGCCCCCATTGGAAATGCTATAAAAGGCCAGGTTAATTAAGTCCTGTATATTACCAGCACAAACACTTCCAACTTTATTCTGGCGGCTCGGTGAGTGAGGAGGACGGGGCCAGGCAAGGTCCAGGCAGCTCGGGGTAATAAAACAGAAGACTCAATTACCTTGTACATTTGCAGTTTTTATAAAAAATCATTTAAAGCCCTTCCAATGAAAATCACAGCAGAGAAGGCTCAGGATCCTGAAACCCAAAGAGAGCATCAGGACCTAGGGGTTGGAGCATGGCCGTGGGCAGACCTCAAGGCCATCCTTGCCACCTCCCTTCTGCCCTAGGAAGGGAACCCTTTGAGAGGGCATCTCCGGGGAAAAGATAATGAGAAACAAAAGGAAAGGGACTCTCCAACTAAGCACTGAGTACCCATGGGAAAGCACCCACAGGGTCTGGAGCACAGAGTTAGTGAGTACTTTCCACAGCTCACTCAGACATTTGCAGGTGCCAAGACTGAGGGAGAAAAGTGAATCTTTGGTGCTCAGGCAAAGGAGATCAAAAACCCTCAGGCCTGCATGGTTTCTCTGTCTGATTCAAGCCTCTTGTCTGAAGCTACCAGGCCTACCATGTGCACATCATGCCCCCATGGGGAGCAGGCTTAGAGAAAATGCACCTAGAACTCAAATCCCAGCTTCGCCACTTCCTAGCCAAATGCCTTTAGGCAAATCGATAGCCTCTCTGAACCTTAGAGAAGTAACTTCCTTCACCTGCCTTGCTCACACCGTATTGTTAAAAGGCTTTAAAAAGACAGTCGTGTATAGTGCTCAGTCCAGAGTGTAGAGGACAGACAGTCTGTGGTGACTTAAATGAGAATAGTCCCCAGATGCTCTTATGTTTGAGTATTTGGTCCCTGGTTGGTAGAACTGTTTAGGAAGGATTTAGGAAGTGTGGTCTTGTTGAGGGAGGGTGTTACTGGGGGCAGGCTTTGAAGTTGCAATAGACTTACGCCATTCCAAATATGTTCTCTGCTTCCTGATTGTGGAACAAGATGTGAGCTCTCAGCTGTTTCTGCTGACATGCCTTTTCTCTGACATCAGAGACTCTAATCTTCTAGAGCTATAAGCCCAGTTAAATGCTTTCCTTTATAAATTGTCTTGGTTATGGTGTTTTGTCACAACAATTGAAACGTAACTAAGACACTGTTCAATGTGCATGCTCTTTACATGGTCATACAAGGGGTTATGGAGATGGATCAGTCAGTAAAGTATTTCAAATGCAGTTATGAGGACCCGGGTTCAGATCCTTAACCACATAGAAAGCTAGGGAAGATGGTATGTGCCTGTAACTCCAACTCTAGGGAAGGGCCAGAGACAGATCCGTGGGACTTAATAACTAGCTAACATGCTGAATTCGTGAATTCCAAATTCAGTGACAGACTTTTTTTCTCAAAAACAACAACAAGCCAAAAAATAAATAAATAAAGGAGGGGTTGACCTCTGGCCTACACATGCATACTCATACATGTGTACATGCACACATACTCATACTCATGTATATACACACACATACACACACACTCACACTCAATTGAGAATAAAAAATTCTCAATTCAACAAAGAATCCAGAAGAGCTGGGTAGCTCCCTTCACCGTGAGAGGATAATGAAATAACTGTCACATCATGGCAGCTGACAGGAGTAGAGACAGCTGTCCCAGCATGGTAGCAGGCAGGAAGCAGAGAAGCTGGGCCTGAATCAAAAGTGAATATCATCCTCCAGGCCCACCCTCAGCAGTCAATTGCTAGCTAGGACAGAGACCCTAAAGGGAGGCCCCGCAGCCTCCCCAAATAGCACCACCAACCAATGACCAAGTGTTCAAATACACCCCTAGGTGTAGGGGGCAGTGGAGGGGGGATATTCTTTCCAACTACAGCAATGCTGTGTCATCCTGGACACCTCCTAGGTTGCCTTGTTTAAAAGCTCCCTCTGAGGGAGGTTAATGAAGCATGTCTATTTTCTAAAAATAGCCCTGGAAACATGTCCAGTCTCCCCTGCTTTCTTAAAACATTACCCCATCAAATGGCAGTCTCTCTGTGCCTTCCCTTGACATCAGACAGGGCTTTGTAGCTCAGCAAATTCAATGTATCTGATGTGATCCTATACAACCTGCACAGCCAAATCACTCAAGGCAATCCAGCCTTCTCCTGAGAAGCCAGCCGCCATATTGTAAGGAGGCCAGAGCTATATGGGAGTCACATTGAGATATTCTAGTCAAAGTTCCAGCCAACAGCTACGCGATGAGTCATATAACTGAATAAGCCTCAGATGATTCCAGCCCTGAGTAGCTATATCACAGACAGCATTGGCACCTTCTAGCTCCTGTGCTTACGGAGCGTAGCTAAGTCAGACTGCAATGGCCTACAGCTGGAATCCTGACCTACAAAACCCATAAGCATAAGTGTCTGTTCTATACCATTACATTCTATCTTAATGCTACATAACCAGAATTTGAAACTATAGTTTTCAATGCTATATTTAGTCCTAGAAGCTTCCAGTCTAGGTTTAGGGACTAACTAGAGAAGCGTCCGTATTTCGGCATCAGGATAAAGGGGCTGGAAGCACAGTGGTTGGGGAATCAGGCATGGCCTTTCTACCTGTGTAAGGAAGTGGGGTTTGCTCTGAGGTGGCAGGAGGCTACAGTGGGAAAGGGTCAGGTAACTCTGAGCTCCATCTCTTTCATCTGTCTTTTGACTTGGACAAGGCAGAGCATTTCTCTGAATCTTTCATGGCTATGGTGACATCTCCCTATGACAATATCTGGGCAGACTAAATGAGACAATGTAAGTGAGTTATTTGGCACAAAGACTCTTAATAAATGTCCTTACCAAAGGTCTTTTGGCAATTCCTTCACACTTACAAATCAACAGGAGGTACTTAAGTGTGGGGCAAGCCTTCTAAACTAAGACAGAGGAGGGGTGAAATTTTAGTTAAGGAGGTAAGGGTCAGCTTTAAAACAAATGCAGTGGCCTCAGAAATGAAGCCATGAATCTCTCCTCTCAGAAACTTCAGCTGAAGAGTCATGTTCTTTGAGCATTACAGGATCCTTCAGACTTTCTACTTCCTCACTTCCTGATGGGGTGGTGTGCCCAGTTTGTAGTCACCACCCTCCATCTGCCTCTCTGACTGGGTTCTCCATGCAGCCCTGGGGCCCCTCTTCAAAGACCAGCAGGCCCTGAGCTCTGCCCCCCTCAAGGACAGTTCCCAGAGAATCCTGATGGCATCTCCCTCCTGCTGGTTCCCTCCTGGGGGCAGTAGAAGATACAAACTCCTGCCAGACTATGTGTGATCATCATGGTCTCTAAAGACTTGAGACAGAAAGGGGATCTTCAGCTAGCCCTGAAACCTGCAGCTTGAGGAGAGATGATCTGGTGCCCATGTAGGCACAGAAGGGTTAAAAGAGGAGGCAAAATATGGTAGAAGAGGGCTCATGGCAGTACTGGAACAAGCTGGCCGTGTGCATGGATAATTAGAACGGAGAATCAGTAAACAATGCCTTCTCCCCTCATTAAGGACAAATCTGTGTGTATAATGTGCCTATTTTCTCTTTCATTAACTTATAAATGGCCACCACTTTAAAGCCATTTAACCAGCAGTTTTGACTTGCCCATAGCCCAGAGTCAGGAGTGTCTTCTTCACACTCTCAGCCCATGGCTTCCTAGGAGATAGACTATGTGGGTGCACCCCAGGTTCTCAGGGTCTCTCTGCCCCTGGGGCTGCTACACACACACACACACACACACACACACACACACACACACACACACACCCCATTGGCCTCCTCTTCACCATCTCTGAGGACACCCTCAACTCTCTTTTCCTAAATTACCTTTCCTGAGCCTCTGAGCTGCAGAAGGCCCTGCCTCTTTCTATAAAGCCTTTAAGAATGGGCATCTGTCACGGTGTGCAGCAACTGGCTGGGTGTGGTGTGCATGACTTTAACCCCAGTACTCAGGAGGAGTTAGAGGCAGGTGGATCTCTGTGAGTTCGAGGCCAGTCTGACCTACAAAGCAAGTTTTAGGACAGCCAGGGCTACACAGAGAAACCCTGTCTTGGAAAAAGAATTTGTGCCAAAACAAGCTGGGACCTGAGATACCAAGGGTGACGTTTCCCACTGGTCTTTGTGAAGTTCATGCCTTGTAGAGACCAATGTACATGGAAATGTAAGGAAATAAGGATCACGCCAAAGGAAGTCCTCACTGACACAAGCAGAAGCCCCCACTACCAGATGGGAAGCGTTCCAAGACGTCAGTGTGTCTATTCCAACAGTCTAGAAACTTCCTTTGGAATTAACACAAGATCTCCCTTACCAGGCTAAGCCCTTCAGAGGACACTGATTAGCTGATCCCCTAGGCAAAGGTGGAAGATCCCCAGGTTTAGGGACTCTTCCTCAGTTCTAATTATCCATAGCTCCCACTTCTTCCCTCTGCCTGTTGCTAGGTAACACCCTAAGACCCTAAACTACCTTGGAACTGGAGCCTAGCCACTGCAGCATCCTCCCCTTCTTTCTTAAAATCCAAAACACTTACCAACCCTCTGCCAAGACTTGGGAGGGATGAGGACAGTGCCAAAGGAGAAAATAACACCTTGTTTGCTCTCAGGCACACTTTCAGGCGACACTAATCCACCCAGTAATAATGAGACCAGGGACAGGGCACAGAAACAAATACTTATACAGAGCTCACTTTGTGGCTCCAGAGGCCCTGTACATTTCCTGTTGTGTGAGCCCTCCCAAAAGCTGACAGTCAAGAGGTGCATAATGTTTTCCTCAGTCCACAGATAAAGAGTTGGAGGTCCAGAAAGGCAAAACAATTTACTCAAGGCCACACAGCCAGATGGTAGGACTAGAAACCATCCATACCTAAAGCCAGGTTCTTTCTACCGCATTCCACCGACAGTGATTTAAAGTGCTCATAAGAGTGAGGCAAGGTGCAAAACAATAAAGAGGACAGAGGTACCAGTCCTTCTGGGAGGTGCTGAGTCACAAATGTAAGAAAGATGTGGAGAGGCCAAAGAAGCACTTCTCATGGTAAAGAGGGAGAAGCTCCAGTTCTGAACCCCTGCCTCTGGGTGGATGTGAAAGGTGTGTACTCCTCAAGCCTGGTGAGGAACCATGCTCATAAACTCAGAGGTTCCTAAAAATTACATCTATTGATATCATCTCAACTTCAGACTGACTTCTAAAAGATGCTGGCTTGTTCCACAGCTTGGATATTCTCACCATCATGAACAATAGCCTCATCAGTAGCAACCTGAATATCCATGCACAAAGGAATGGGTAATGAGAGGAGGCTGGCTCCTATGAAGAATGCTTTAAGCAGCTGGTGGGAATGGAGTAGATCCGTGCCAGCATGCTATGGCTAAATCTTTAACACATAGGCTGAGTGAAAAAAGACAACTTGGACTTGGGTGTAGTTAGTGTTGTATCATTTATGGGAAGACAGGTCCTGCTAAACACTGCTCTCAAACAACTACTCTGTACACAGGCCCTGAGATGCATATGTTACTGATCACACCGGCTACCTCTGGTCAGGGATGGACATAACCAGATAGGGAAAACAAAGGGGACTTTAGCTTTTGCAGGGTGACCACCTGTCCAGGTCTGTCCAGCAGCTCCTATCATCCCTCTCACTCGTGTAACTAAGAGAAGGTCTTCCATTCACTCTGAAATGTCCCCTGCTTCCATGATAAATTGAACTATGCCCATTTTAGTTAGGGTTTCCATTGCTGTGTAGAAACGCCATGACCAAGGCAACTCTTATAAAGGACAATATTTAATTGGGGCTGGCTTACAAGTTCAGAGGTTCAGTCTGTTATCATCAAGGCGGGAGCATGGCAGTGTCCAGGCAGGCATGGAGCTGGAGAAGCTCAGAGTTCTGCATCTTGGTCTGACTGCAGTCAGGAGAAAACTGACTCTTCTGCACTGGGCAGAGCTTCAAAGCCCACCTCACAGTAACATACTTCCTCCAACAAGGCCATACATCCCAACAGTACTACACCCTATGGACCAAGCATACTCAAACCACCACAATGCCCTACTTATCTGTGGTGCTTAATTTGTCATAGTAGAAGCATACACACAGGGGCTGGAGCCATAGCTCAGTGGGTAAGAGTGCTTGCTGCACAATATGAAAACCTGAGTTTGGATAGTAACACTTATGTTAAAAACAAAGACCCAGGAATGGCCATATATGTGTACCTATAGCCCCAGTAATATAGGGGACAAGAGGATCACTGGGACTTGACTGCTCACCTAGCTCTAGCTTCAGTGAGAGAATGCCAGAGTAAGACACCTGATAGCCTCTGGCTTCATGAATACACAGTGCACACACATGTGCACATACATACACACACACATGCCACACACACATCAAATTCTCATGCAATAAATGGATTTTTTAAGAATATAATAATTGAGAGACAAAAAAAGAATATAATGATTCATCATTTGTGTCATTTCTACTAATGCACAGGGTGGGAGATAAAGCCCCCTCCCAGCCTCCAGGCTCCCAGTCTCTCTCCTCAGAGGTGAATATTTGGTACAATTGCCTTGCATCATGTGTGAAACCTCAAGCCCATCTATAACCATGTAGACTTTAAGCACAGGAAGTCATAGGCAATGCCGCAGATAAAACAAACAGTGTTCCCAAACTCTCTTTTGTCACTTAATTTTTCTCTGTCACAGTCCTCAGGAAAACCTGACCGCCTTGCTCCTTGGGTCCTGCAGACAGAGATGCCATTCTCATTATTTCATAGTGGGACCTACAGCTGCAGAGCCCTGGCAAGCCCTCTGGTCATTACCATAACAGTCGGTGAGCTCAAGCTAATCCTGGTTCTTGGAAAATGTGTTCCTTCATTTAATCAATCAGCAATGATGGACTGTGGATCAGGGTTTGGCCCTAACTAATCTGAGACTTCTGATGAGAACGCATATAAGCCCAGCCCTTCAGGATCCAGTTGCCTGTCTACTCCCAGAGGCATTAGTGTTACAGGGAGTTGGTTAGAGTGGTCAGGAAACTGGTGTTCAAGTCCGAGCTCTTCCTGGCCAACCCTCTCAGTAATTATGTGATCTTGATAAAAATGCTTGGCCATTCTCTGCCCCAGTTACCCTTGTCTGTAAACTGGGCACACATGAATCACATGTCAGACTCTTAGTAAGTGAGAGCTAATATTAATAATGCAAACTGACTACAAATAATAAATCCTTGGTAACACAACTCCTGAGATGCTCTGTCAAGAATGCTTAAGGCAAACCCACTCACAGAGAAACAATCGAACTCAAAAACTTTCTGGAGTAAGTTGAACATGGTACTGCTTGCCTTTAATCTGGGGACTCCATGGCAGAAGTGGATCTCTGTAAGTTCAAGGCCACTCTGATCTACATAGCCAATTCCGGGCATGCCAGGACAGTACAGTAAGACCCTATCTCAAAGACAAAAGTAAAAACAAAAAACAGCTAGGGGAGGGGCTCAGAGGACTCACTTTGAGCTGGGGAGTAAACAGCTGATAAATAGTAAATAAACAGCTGATGGTTCCTAGGAGAGTCTGTTTTCCTCAGGGGTTGGCCCTAGTAGGTTACCTGTACTCCAAGTTTACCTGTGTATGGCCTTATACCCATGTGTATTTAGGCAGCCTAACTGGACTCAGGGAGGAAATGGTAAAACAAGATATAAAGTTGAGAAGGGGCATGGTGGTGGGAGAGGGGTTGGAGGAGGGAGTGGAATGGTAGACATAATCAAAGTATATTCTATACACTGTAAAACTCTCAAAGACTAAATATATTGTATGTTTAAAACAAAACAACCTGGAGTCAAATGGCACAGGCCTTTAAGGCCAGTACTCAGGAGGCAGAGGCAAGCGGATCTCTGTGAGTTCAAGGCCAGCCTCATATAAATAGCAAGTTCCAAAAACAAAAACAAACAAGAGTCTGGAAAACTACCCTGTATCTTTTTTAAATATCAATATCATGAAATAATAAACAGTTGGAAACAGATCGAAATTGCTGAAAGAGATATAAAACTAAAGGCAAGATGTGTCCCAAGTCTGGATTACAAATTTTTTTTCTTTTGACACAGGGTTTCACTGTGTAGCTCTGGCTAGCCTCAAACTGTGTGTGTGTGTGTGTGTGTGTGTGTGTGTGTGTGTGTGTGCCAGGTTGGCCTTAAACTCACACAGCTCTATTGCTTCAGATTACTGAGTGCTAGGATTAAAGAAAGACATGTGCCATTACACCTAGCTGTATTATAGATTTTAAAACATACACATACATAAGAACATTATAGAAATTGTTGGGAAGACATGAATATCAACTAATATAGCACTTGAACAGTTCTGGGTTTCTGGAATATAGCGATTCCACTGTATCTGTCTTCCTTTCCTAGAAGCATGCTGAAGAGATTGTCATGTCATCTATAAATAATTGTCAGAATTGGATGCAGAGAGGGAGATTAGGGCGGGTGGTCATGGTAGTACATGCCTGTGATCTTGGCACTCAGAAGGTTGAAGCAGAAAGATTGCTAAGAGAAAAAGAAAGCAAGAAAATAAGAAAGAAAGGAGGGAGGGAGGCAGGGAGGGAGGGAAGGAAGGAGGGAGGGAGGGAAGGAGGGAGGTGGAAGAGAGAGGGAGGGAGAGGGGAAGGAGAGAGGGAGAAAGGAAAGAAAGAAGGAAAGAAGGAAAAATGAAAAGAAAAGGGCCAGCACAGTGGTCCAGTGGATCATGGTGCTTTCCACCAAGCCTGATGACCTAAGCTTGATCCTCAGAATCCACATGGTAGAAGAGAGAACAGACTCTCTCCAAGTTGTCCTATGACCTCTGTATGTGCACTGTGGCACATGGATTCATGCATGCACATACATACAAATATATAAAACTATTTTTAAAAGGAGAAGGATCCATGGGTGACTGTGGGGCAGTGTTAACTGTATTCTAACATTAATAAGGAAGACTAGAGAATTCCTATCCTATTCTTCCAACTTTACAGATTGAGGATTTTTAAAATAAAAATTAACAAAGGAGACCTCTAGTGACATTTTTTTAAAAGTGACACACAGGATAGTGGTAGATTTGAGAAGAAGAAGAAGCTGGATACAAGCTTGCTGGAAGCTCCCACGCTGCTGGGCGAGTCCTGTTGCCTGAATAAAGTATTTGAGCTGGACAATGATGATTTCTTCGCCTCTACTTGTATGTTTAGTGTCGATGAATGCACTCCTTAAGATGGTTGTCATGGGCTGGAGAGGTGGCTCAGTGGTTAAGAGCACTGAATGCTCTTCTAGAGGTCCTAAGTTCAATTCTCAGCAACCACATGGTGGCTCACAACCATCTGTAATGGGATCCGATGCCCTCTTCTGAAGACAGCTAAAGTGTACTCATAAATAAAATTTTAAAATCTATAAAATAAAGACAGTCATCACAAAGCACCATCCACTGCACCTACTCTGTGTACAGTGTCCCCACTGAACACACCTACTCTGTGTACAGTGTCCCAGTGT
>NW_021621003.1:7756742-7758880 GCF_004785775.1 Grammomys surdaster | reverse complement strand
CAGTGTCCCAGTGTCCCCACTGAACACACCTACTCTGTGTACAGTGTTCCAGTGTCCCCACTGAACATTTCATTGTGCATAGCAGCTCCTTAAGCACAGGTAAACAACTCAAAATAGCTTCTAGAAGTCCCTGAAAATGGCCAAATTTTCTAGACCCCTCCCACCCAAGATATAAACAAGCCAAGATGCAAAGAAGACTGAGACCATTCCAGCTGCCTGGAAGAAGCAGAAGCCAGGCAAGCTTTCCAGAAGAGGTTTAGAACAACAGAGGCACCTAGGAAGGACACTCTTCAACCTGTTGAGCTGACTGTAGGCTGTGCAGTGCGCTCCAGATTCCCAGCTTTGTCAGCTGCCATCCATGCTGGGATGGTTGTTAGTGATGCAGCTGTCTTTCAGTCATTTCTGCCCTTGTAAGTAAGTAACCCCTCACACATATTCCTGTAAGTAACATCAGTAAAACTCATTTGTTCAGCAAGTTGGACTTAGCGGTATCCATACTTTGGTCTGTCATGGGTTCCCTATCTGGGGTGAGTGGATGTGCGTGTAGCATGTCCCCAGTAGGGGTTGGTTAGACTCAAGGCTCTGGAGCAGAGACTGACAGAAGGCTAAGGGTGGTCCCCTTCCCTAATACCTGAGTGTATCAGGTTTAGGGGATGATTGACGATGGTCTGGCTCCTGGTTTGCTCTCTAGGGGGAGATACAGGCTACATCCAAGAGGTGCCTCATCTGTACCTGTAAGCCACACCTGATTTCAGCTGCCAATCCCTCCAGAAGTGGGGTACCCTTGATTCCACACTTCCCAGGCCTCTCCTTCTCCTGTGCTGCTCCCCTTGTGTGTGATCTGATTGGCCTCACTGGACGAGGATGTAAATGTCGCATCTCTGTGTTTTATGGATTAGTTGCTGCAGTTCTCACTCACCTTACTTAATACATGTGAAAGCAAAGGCTTTCTCCTGCCCAGGTCCATTTTACATGTTTAAATAGACAGAGCTCACATAAGACAATTCTCTCTGAGGCAGGTAATAGGTTTAGAGCAGGGGAGTGTTTTGTTTTAGTTTTGTTTTGTTTACCAATGTTAGAGATGGGGAAACAGAGTCACAGAGAAATAAATAAGCAGAGGTGGCTACATAATTTTTCAGGCCTCAGGGTAAACATAAAGGCCTCGTTCAAAACGTATTCAGATTTTCAAAATGGTCTGTTAAGGGAGAGGGGGCAAGATGGGAACTGGGAAGAGGAAGGTGGGCAAGCGAGGGCTACAGGGAAGGAAGGAGTAGTCAGAATGGATGCATGGATGTTTCACAGTGAATCCTCATGATTTATGCAATTAATACTAGTGTTTTTTCTTTTAAGACTTTAAGATGCTAAGCATGGAGCCTGTTTCAGGAGAGAGCTCTGTGAGACGCACAGGGTTGCACATCCTGGAGCCAGGCCAGTACCCAGCATGACCAGTAAATAGACAAGTAGAGGAACTTGAATCCAAAAGCCTGACTCTACTCATTTATCTTAGTCACCATATCATGGTGCCCGTCTGACTCTCAGACTAGTTAGATTCCGAAGTCAACTTGACACAGCCCAGAGTTATCTGATGGAGTCTCCACTAGGGGATTGCCTCAATCAGATTGGCCTGTAGGTCTGTCTGTGGAGCACTTTTCTTGATTGCAAATTGATGTAGGAGGACCCAGCTCACTGTGAGCAATGCCACCCCCGGACAGGTGGCCCTGGGCTATATAAGAAAGGCAGCTGGGCTCAAGCCTGAGAATAAGCCAGAAAGTGTCATTCCTCCAGGACCTCGGTTTCAGTACCTTCCTTAATGGGGTTCCTGCCCTGACATCTCTTGATGAGGAACCCTAACCTATAAGCTAAAATAAACTATTTCTTCCCCAAGTTGCTTTTGGCCATGGTGCTTCTTACAGCAACAGAAACAAAACTAGGACACCTTGACTTTCCAAACTGCCCAAGAGCCAGAGAACTTTATACACCAAGACCAGGGCTCCAAAAGCCAGAGGCAAACAGAACAGCCTTGCCTGCTGGCTCACACAAGGAGCTACTGTTAAAAACCAGCTCTGTGCACTTGACACCTCCACAACCACAGTGTGTGTGTGTGTGTGTGTGTGTGTGTGTGTGTGTGTGTGTGTGTG
>NW_021621003.1:7717036-7756732 GCF_004785775.1 Grammomys surdaster | reverse complement strand
GTGTGTGTGTGTGTGTGTGTGTGTGTGTGTGTGTGTGTGTGTGTGTGTGCGTGTGTTACAGCTACTAGACTGTCACCAGCATCCCTCAAAAATCTAAGTTTTCTATTAACTTAGTTCACCTACTCAAACTCCCTAATTTATGAGGTAAGCTAGCCTCTAGGGTCCTTTCATCCTTCCCTGTTCCAAGAGTCTCAGATGGGATCAACTCAAGTTAACAGAGAATCTCCAGTGGCCTTAACCTTTAAATAAGAGACTGCATTAGGGTTTTGAGTCCTGTCCTCCCAAGATGATGCTCATCTCCTATGCAAATCATGTCCACTTCCATGACCATCTTCCCATCAAAACCTTCTTAGACCATTCGCCCTTGTAGCCTAGTTCCAAAGTGCTCTGTGGCACTGAGTGTAACTCTGTTGATATGTCAATGTCACAATCAGGCAATTTCTTAATAATATATGTGGGTAAAAGTGTTAGATAGTGATGTTTTTCAACATGAGGAAATGACTGGAGAGATGGCTGAACAGATAAGAGTGCTTCCTGCTCTTACCGAGACCAGAGTTTGGTTCTCAGCACTCATGACAAGCAGCTTGCAAACACCTGTGGTTCCCTGTACCCCCAGCTCCAGGGGTTTCATCTAAAGCTCTCTTCTGGCCTCCATGGCTAGCTGTATTCATATACATACACACATGCACACATACACGTACACACACACTGAGAGAGAGAGAGAGAGAGAGAGAGAGAGAGTGCATGCTAATAAAAAACAGAACTTTTTTTTTTAATGATGAAAAAATTAAGGTGCTGTTTGCAGAACAGTGACATTCAAATTACTGTTGCTACCATAACCTCAGTGGCTTATAAAGCCTGGAAATGTCTGAAATTGACTCAGTTTTCTGAGAATCTATAATTGGGCTAAGTTTCAGAAACATATTCTACTACAGATTAAAAAAATACCTAACTAACAGTAGCCCAAACAAATAGAGATATATATTTTTCATATGAGAGAAATATACAGGAGATAGATAATAGCATTGGTCTACCAGTTTCTAACATCAAGGCCAACACCACTGCAATTCTCTTGCTTTCTTCAGCCTTTAGATCTTTATTCAAGGCAGAAAGATAAGCATGCAGAGATAGTATTAGTGGCATAAAAACCCTTTCCAGAAGAGAAAAAAAAAACTCTTCTAGATTCTCCAAAAGGTTCTAGCTTATGCCACATTAGGCTGAACTTGGTCTTATAGCCTTCCATAGCTGCAAGAGAGTCTGGTAATATGAGGACACTGAGGCTAGGCACATTTTCACCATGAAAAAAAAAAATTGGAATATCAGAGGAAGAAGAGGAAGATGCTATACTCTTTCTCCTTGTCATCTCATTAGCCCCATGGCCCCTTCCCAAACACACCGGGGACCCTTAAAGAGGACCCCCTAAGACCTCGTGACCATTCTAATATCCCACGCAAGAAATGCCCACCCAAAGAGCCGGGATTTCCCAAGAACTAGAAGGCAAAGCCACCAGCTTTTGCTTGTAATGATTAATGATGTTCTGCAGAGCTGAGGAGAGGTGGCTAATTAACCAGAGACTGATTAAGGACAAGGCAGGCAAGACACAATAAATGTGAACTCTCCATCTTCCTCACTCCTCAGTCCTTCTACAGCAGCAGAAGCCAGGCTGGAGGCAACCCCCAACCTGCCTCCCTAGGGAGGTCATGCAGACCCTCCTGACATGATGTCTCACACCACCAGCCCTAATCAGAGGCTAGTGGCTGGGGTGAACATCTGGAGGTCTTTTGGTAGGGCTTGACTTCTCTTCCAACCTCTGGACTCTAGACCAGGCACAGTTTGAAACGTGAGATTTCTAAAATAAAATAACTTCTTGCCAAAGGGCAGCTGAAGATACAGACACCTAGAAAGGTCCAAACTCAGCATAACCTTGAGTCAATGAACAGAGCTCCCCCAAGGAGGGACTTGGTGAGCAGAAATATGGTCCCAGAGAAAGGAGAAGACACATGCGTGGGTACAGAGGTGAAAGACCAGATAGCAGTCTTGGAGCAGTGAATACAGGTAGGGGTGGCCCAGAGCCAAAGGTAGATAGATGCAAAATAAGAAGTCAGTCAGGATACAGCCCAGCAGTCTCCAGTGTCTGTTCCTTGCTGATGTGGACAAAATGTGGCATCCAAATACAAGATGCTCCTTGGGTGACCTTGGATTAGTTTCATCTCCTTTTCCTTCTGGGACACCTCATCTATGCCTCCCACATCAGAAAGCACAGCCAGGTGCAGCCAAAAACAACTTACAGTAGCCTAGGCTGAGGTTGGGTGTAAATAAGCCCTCCGACACAGGAATCTTGTACAAGATAGGACTGTGATAACAGAGGATCCATTTCAGCCACAGATATCAGGAGAAATTCAATGAATGTAACATCTCAAGTTCTCTCAGTTTCCTCCCAGGAGGTACACAGTAAGGCAAAAAGTAGATGTCCAAGAGAAGTTTCAGATGCATACCATCCTATCTCCCACCTTGCCCAGTTCTTACCTCCTTGGATTTCAGCTCAAAATTCTCTATCCCTAGGAAAGCTTTCCTTGACACAGAATATTAAGTCATGATCACTATTTCCCTCTGAGGAGTGTATCACAGTTTACATTAATGCATTTAGGAGACCACTGTCAACTGGACTAGGTTTAAAATCACTCCAGAGACACTCCTCTGTACATGTTTATGAATGTGTATGCAGGTAGGGTTGACTGAGGAGGGAAGACACCCTGAATGGATGTGGCTTAGTCCCATAGACTGTCATGCCATCATGAATTAAAGGGAATGGAGGGGAGAAGAAGCTAGCTGAACACAGACATCCATCTCTCTTTCTGCTTCCTGATTATGGATACAATGTGACGAGCCACCTCACACTCCTGTTGCCACAGCTACAGTCACTCCTGCCACCAGCCTTACCAGTCAACAATGGTTCCACCATGAGGAGCTTCACTCCTTAAGCTGCTTTTGTCACAAGGAGAAAACATAGTGCAATCTGTCTTTACTACTGTCCATCCAAGCAGTAAATATCAACAGAGCCCCCTGTACTGTGCTAACTTCCAGGGCTTCAATGAGATGTGACCCTGAAATCATAGGCTATGGTTTAGGCATAAATGCCAGTTGGTTCCTAAGCAATCATCTACGCTAATGTCAAAAGTACAACCATCTCCAGCCCCAGCAGGATGTTGGGACAACTGGTAGACCAACACTACACCAAGAAGAAGCCACAGTGCTCAGGCTACCCCAGAAAGGGAGTTCATATGTGCTTTCTCATGTTACACATGCAGAAAGAGGTTATGTGGACAATGGCTAGGTGGATGCTATTGTGTACTGCCAGATTCCTTCTTCAGAATCAAGACACTCTTTCATCTCCAAGGTGTGCTAGCTGTTAACAGGTGACAGCTAGGTCCCTCTCCAACCACTTCTCCCAGTCAAGGGGGGGGGTCTTCTTCATGTAGCCCACATAGAACATATGGTCATTTAGGATGTCAAAGACTTCTTCCGTACCACCTCAATCTAGAACATTTGGAAGGACCATCCAATCTCCAGAGCTTTCCCTTGAGGTTATTCAGAAGCTCCTTCTGCCCTGTCCTGCTTCTCTCGCCCCAGTAAAGGGGAAGCTCCTGAAAGCATTCCCCAGTATGACTCCTACATACAAATTTTGAGTCTTGGAGTCTGTGTCTTTGGGAACCTGACTAAACAACTAGTAGGAGCTAAAAGCTTTTCCAGTGTGTGGCTGCGTGGTATGGAAGAGAGGACTCCTTTTTTTCTGAGCTACATGGAGATGCCTTTCCATACCTTGCCAGGAGCCCAGCCCTTACCAGTACCACTTACACCTGAGAGGCAAACCAGAAATTGAAGCCAGTGCCAGTAAGGCTTTGGCAGTGGCACTGGGGAAGGAATTGAGCCCTGTAGCCAAGTGATTTAGAAGGCTCTGGAGGAGGATATATCAGTGATAAGAAGCCCACCAGCCCCAGAGTCTGATTCCAGCTGATTTAACAGGCACCTAGGGCCTCTATTTCAGCAAGACAACCAGGAAATGAGCTGAAGGAAATTATTAATCCATGTGCCTGGGGTTCCCCACACTGTGGATGGTCCAACAAGCTGCTGACATGCTAACTTGAGCCTAGAGTGTGGAAACTTGTCTGGTGGGAGGAGGAGGAGGTAGAAGCAAGAAGAAATGAGACTTGTACAGACTTCGTAATTGAAATCATTAATAGCGGTAAAATAAGTTGTCCGTCCTACTTGTAATTTGTAGTAATGTTTTGTTACTGAGATTAATTTCTGGTAATGAAATACTAATTAAACCATTTATTGAGTAATGTATTTGCTTGGTGGTGTTTTATGGGTGTTCGCTTATAAATATTTTAATTACTTTTGCTAAGTAATTAGAATTTACTAAATAATTTCCAAGCTATTTATTAATTTCTAGCAATTCTCAGCCAACCAACAAGTAATTGTTTTTACTTTATATCAGTAATTAAAGCCTTTTAAAAAAACTTTTGAATGAAGAGGAAGACAGCTATGAGGAGGTCTCCTGTGCTCTGTTGCTTATAAGGTTGATTGTGTTAAAGCAAAAGGAAAAGTGGCATAAAGATCACTTGTGGGCTGGGAGATGGCTCAGTCAGGAAAATGTTCACCATGCCAGCATGAGGACCTAAGCTGAAACCCCAGCATCCATGTAAAACCTGAATGTGGCGGTTTGTGCTTATAAACCTAGCACGGGGGCAGACAGAAGGGTGCCTGAGACTCACTGGCCAGACTAATGGGCAAACCTCAAGTCTCAGGGAGAGACCCTATCTCAAACAGAAGGTAGATGATTCCGAAAGTTGATCTCTGGCCTCTGCCCATGAACTCATGTACACATACGCGCACACACACACACACCACAGTAACCACACACACCAAAAAAAAAAAGTACAATCATTCATAGCCCAACACCACTCAAACACTGTTAACTGTGATTTATACTTTACTTCTTATATTTATACTTGTAGCTTCTTGCACTTTAAACAACAAACTTTGCTAATTTTGTATTATACTTTCTGTTTGATGAAAATGCCAAGGAGCTGGGGAGTGTAGCTCAGGGACAGAACATAGGCTGAGTATAGCAAGTTCCTCTGGGGACAGGGGGTATTGATAGAGAGCCAGAGCAAGAGAGAAGGGGGAGGGGGAAGGAGAGAAAGAGGGGAGAGGAGAGAGAAAAGAGAGAGAGATTGACAGAGACTGATAGACAGACAGACAGACAGACAGACAGACAGACAGACAGACAGACAGAATTTGAAAGTAATACTTCACTTCTCTGCACCCATAAAACTATAAGCTATCTTTCTAAACTTTATTAAGACTAGGTCTCCACATGGGACAGTCCCCTTCAATAAAATGTCTAGGACAAAAAAATATTGAACTAAATTAACATATCCATTTGTGTGTATATGTGTAAGTTCATGTGTGTGCCCATGTGCACATGGAGTCAGGAAGACAACTTCAAGTGTCACCCTCAAAAACACCACCTATCACCTTTGAGACAGGGTCTCTCGTTGTCCGGGAGCTCTCTAATTAGGCTAGGGATCCCAATTAGACAGGCATGTGCATGCTTTCCTGCCTGCCTGTGTGCATGTACAGATTCATGTGAATGCCTACAGCATCAGAAGAGAGTGTCAGATCCCCTGGAGCTGAAGTTCTAAACAGCTGTGGGCCACCAGACATGGGTTCTAGGAAACAAGATCTCTTAACCACTGAGCCATCTCCCTTTTGCTCTATTAAAAATAAATAGACTCATGATTAAGCGTTTTAAGGTCTACTTTTGTTGCTAAAGGTAACAATCATCTTTTCATAGCATTAAACATACAACAGTAGCAGCATCCTCTGCAGAGGGTGAGCATCATGCCATGAAGACCCTATGTATTGCTTAGTTTCTTATTACAGGTTATTTAGGTTGTTTTCAGTTGTTAATTATAATGACCATAATTATAACAAACATCCCTGTGCCCTAGATCTTTGCTTATTCAATGATTTGCACACACTTTCCTACAAGTAGAATTGCTGGACCAATGTATATGAACATTTCAAAGACTTTTGAGACTGCCAAAATGCCTCAAGAAAGACTGGACAAATTTACATTCCCTTGGCCACCCTACAGTGGGGTTAAAGCCCTGCTTCTGAGCACTGTGTGTAATGGGCAACTATTTTAATTCCCATGTCACTTGTTTTCACTCCCTGTCTATGCAAAGAGGTGACCCAGGGAGACCTACACAGCTTCAACACAACACGCCATATTAGCTTGAGAGAAACACAGTTGATTGACTCACAGAAATCCACAAGCTGTATGTGTATAGCTAAAATAGCATCAAAATGTTTAAAACTATTCTTTAGCACACCATCCCGTCTCACCCAGTGTTTGTGCTCCTCCCACAGTATCACTGGGGACGAATGGCTTGACTCATTGCTGATGGTTCCCACCCCATGTCACCCATAGGTAGCCTATGTGCAAATAATTTGCTTAGCTCTTTATGAAAAGACTATCAGCCCCAGCAACATACAGGGCTGTAAGCTTCTTCTATACAGTAAGCATCTTCCTAAATAGTCAAAACTTAACCTGGGAGGCATTTTGAGATCTGAGTTGCTTGGGTTGTGTTTGGAGAGTGGAGGAAGTATATGCACACACACAGGGATGCCGGAGACCTGCTGGTGTCTTCTTCAATTGTCTCCACATTTTTTTAAAGACAGACTCTCTCTCACTGAACCAAGCCTGAGCTTGCCAACTTGGCTAGACTGGTCAACTAGTAAGACCCAGGGATTCTCGTATCTCTGCCTCCTCTCTGAGATTATAGGCACACACCATTGTGCCTAGCTTTTGTGTAGGTTCTGGAACTCATGTTTCAAAAGCAAGCACATTGCTGACAGCGCCAGATCCCTAGCTCTTAGCTACATTTTTTTGATACTTTCCCATCCTCTCTCCAATGATCTTCTGTCAACTACAGTTAAGTCACTTGGTGCCTTTAGCCAAAGACTCCAGCTTTAGTTAACTAAGTTAGCCTTTAACTATCATATTCAGCTATATCCACAGGTAGGCGGGTGGTCCAGCATCACAAAGCATCTTTTTTATAAGCATGTGTTTTGGTCAATTGTACATCATTGTGACAAAGCAATACTGGATTCTTTGCAAGAGGCCTTCTTTTGGCTCCTGGGTTTGTAGACTGAAAAAACCAAGCTCTAAGGGTCACATGATCAGGACTCCAGGCTATGAAATCACACCACAGATGGTACACATGGGAGCAAGCAGCACACAGCAAAAGAGGCCAAAACACCAAAGATGATCTCTTCATAGTAGCTCACTCTCATGGTAGATGATCCAGCTCCCTGACACCAACTCACTCCCCAGAGAAACTAACCCAATCTCTTGAGAAGAATATAAATTCATTTCTGACTGGAGCCTCCTAACCTAATCATTTTCTTCCTGGGACCCACCACCTCCCAACATAAGTTTTGGTGGAAGCCAAGGTATGAGGATGTCAACTAGAAGATCATCCTCCTCCAAACAGACCAAGAACCTGTCAAAAGGAGAAAACATTTTTCCAGGCTCTGAATAAAGATAGCCAGGCATAAGATAAGAACGACTTGGAGGGAGAAACAGCAAGCAAGCCCTTGAAGTTGCCTTGCCCTCAAAAGAGAACCTCAAGGCAGGTGTGCAGCTGGTGCTCAATTCGAGTTTACTGTTTTCTTACCAAGCTAATGCCTATGGTACCATCTTCTGTGATCTCTCTCTCTTACTCTTTATCTATTTCCTCTCTTCCCAGAAAGCACTGGACCTGAGGAGCCTCTCCAGACCCTCAGGAGTCTCAGGAGAAGAAAAAGAGAATTGAGAGCCCTCAAGCATGACTCACTACAATGCAGAAAAGTCAAAGATAATATGGCCTGGTTGTCTTAGTAGAAATCTCACCCCCAAGCTGAAACAGGATAGAGTGACTTTTAATCCTCACCAACATCTTTTGTGTCCCCGCAGTGTGATTGGCCTGCTGCTGAGCACTCTCCACATATCACCACTCAAATAATACATTTTTCCTGAATTAACTGATGAGAAAGTGGGACTCGTGGAGTTTAGATAAAGAGCTGTGGATTGAGAGAAGCCAGGATCAGAGTCAGGTCTCTTCTTTTCCAGAGCCTGGAGTCCTTAGCTATCATGTTCAGCCATACCCATGGATAGTTGGGTGATCCATCACCGCAAGTGCAAGACAAGAAGAGACAGAGTGGGGAAGGAGGAAAGCTTTCCATCCCCACCATGTAAGAAAACTGTCACTTGCCATAGATGATTGCATTTAAAGATGTCTACCTACGGCCATCCTATTCTACTCCCAGGAAACACATTGGCAGGTTTGATCTGTTAATTTCCTTTCTAGCACACAGATCTAGATCTCCAGGGTTTGAGTAGGTGGTCTTCAGGAAGGGAACTAAATGTTGTGGGTCTCGGGTGTTCGGGTAAATAAAACACTAGGGGCAGGTGCACAGCATTCTTGATCAGTACATGGTATGTAAGTATCCATATCTGGATACAGGCTCAGGGCAGATATACGGAGGGTGAATTAGGGACTTACTTCCCCCTCCCCCCATCCAGAAATGATCTTGTTTATTTTTTGAAGCAGATAAATGGAAGGGAGTAAAGATATTCTAGGCAGGAACAGAGCGCAAAGGCGGGGATGAATATGATTTTGCTGGGGCCAGGTCCTGAGGGTAGCTCAGACTTCATCAGCTCTAAGATCAGAAATGAGGTACTGTGCAAAATGACACGTGACACACCAGGAAATGGAAATGTGTTTTTAAGAGAACAGGGCTCTTCATCTGGTGCAAAATTAGGCGAAAGTGGGGGGAGCTGAGGGAAAAATATGAGAAGAAAAAAAACACATGTGGCATGTGAGGTTTAAAAGCACAAATAAATAAATCTTTAAAAAAGAAATATGGTTCACGCAAACGTTATCTGTGACTATGAATAAGACTGGAGCTATGCCCTCCTCCTCTGGGAAAAGGATACAACATGACAGCATTACGCAAACAAAATAAGCGAAGTTCCGAAAGACAAATGCCATGCTTTCTCTCACATGCAGAATCTAGATTTAAATGTATATATAAATGGTTATATGTATATACATATGCATATGTAAGACACGAAAACACAAAAGAGCCTGTGTAAGGAAAGGAAGCAGTCTAAATGGAAGAGAAGGACAAGAAGGGTAAGGAAATACATGTGAATATGAATCCAGAAGACGGGATTTTTTTTTCAGAGAGGGGAAAGGAACAGTAAGAGGGGGTCATTGGAGGGGACAAGAAAGAACAAAACAAACTCTTATGTGTAAACTAAAAAATGGGCTCTATTGTTAAATGTTTTCTGAAAGATAAAATGGAGGGAAATGAATAAAAATAAATAGAATGGATGACCAGGAATATAGTTCAGAGATAAAGCCCTCGATAACATGCACAAGGCTCTTCCCCCACAACACAGTCAGACAAACAAAAATCAGCTGATGCATCTACAGCTCATACCTGGAAGGAAACAGGAAAGAGGAAGGGAGGAGAGGAAAGAAGGGAGAGAGGAAAAGAAGGGAGGAGAGAAGGACAGGAAAGGAGATGAGAGAGGGGAGGGGGAGAGGGAAGGGCAGGAAAGGAGATAAAGGAAGGAAAGGGAGGGGAGAGAGGGGGAAGGGGAGGGAGGGACAGAAGGGAAGAGAAAGGAGGGAGAGGAAGAGATGTCTACTTTCCGAAGAATTGATACCAGATAGAACCAGTGTCAAGAAAGGAAAGAATAATGATTTTTTTAACGTGTTATTTCAATGAATAGACTGTTGGTGTAGTAAATCCCAGAGAATCTATCCCCCTAAAATCTCCTAGACTAGAAGACACGTTAAATAAATCACAGAACTGAAAGTCAGTATAGAAACAATGAATTTCATTCTACAGGTTAATAAAGACATTACGATCCACATTTTTGAAAGCATTATCATTTGCAATAACACCAAAAATGAGATTTAGTCATACATTTGGTTATGTGATCTAAGTGTATGAAGAGTTTGCATGTCGGAAACTGCAAAATATTGATGAAGGAAATCAAATAAAACTTAAGCACAACACTACAGCGTGTTTATCAACTGGAAGAAACAAACTGTTAAGGAGAAAGTCCCTCTCGAAGTCTCACTATACGTTTTTCAAATCATGAGTGATGAGTTGATTCTAAAATGCATGTGAGGGGCTCAGGAGATGGCTCTGTGGGTAAGATGTTTGCATGAGGACCTGAGTTCAAATCCCCAGAACCCATGTAAAAACTAGGCACATGTATCTGTGATCTTAGTGCTCCTACAGAGAGATGGAAAGTGTAGACAGAAAACTCCCCAGGAGTTGGCAGGCCAGCTATCCAGGTGTACTAAGTTGCCAACAACAAAGAGACCCTGCTTACACAAGCTGGAAGGCAAGGACCAACACACTGTCCTCTGACCATCACACACCATGGCATACATGCACCCATATTTAAAAAGTGGCCACACATACATACATGTACACATGCACATCATACATATACAGAATTTCAAAATAATGAAGAGTGTCTGAGAAAGGCAGGAGCAGATAAGAGCAACAAGGAAGGATTTTACCCACTCAATTTCAAGACTTTTTCTAAGCCGACACTCTAGACTTCAATACTAGCAGATAGACATGCAGGTTAATGAAGTCAAACAGACAGTCAAGAGTCAACCGAAGTTTGACAGACGGTAAGGGGAAATCAAAGGTGGAAAGGGTAAACGGTCCTGGAACAACTGAATGTTCATGCCTCGGCCCCTCCCCACAGGAAAACCTCAACTCACACCTCATGCCTGTAGAAAAATTAACTCAATAGCCCTATACATTCTGGGTAATTAAAAGCACAGGTCCCCCACAAACGCTTGTGTGCAGTACTGCTCCTAACTGCCCAAAGTGAGAACAACTTAATAATAGATTGAGGACTATGTAAATGAAATGTCCATGTGTGGAATAGAAGAAGGGATCAAATATTGATGTATGCAATAACAAATGAACCTCAACGGGTATGCTAAAGGAAGGTCTGGGGGTCTCCCCAGGGATGAAGAGCACTTACTGCATTTGTAGAGGACTCGGGCTTGGTTCTCAGCACCCACATCAGCCAACACAAAAGCACCTGCAACTCCAGTTCCAGGGGATCAGACACCTTCATCTGGCTTCCACATGCACCTGCACTACATGTGATACCCATAAACTCTCAAAGGCACATACATATATACATATAAACAAATACATATTCATATGTGCGTACAGGCACAGGCACACACACACGCACACACATGCACATACACACGCATACACACTAAATGAAAGACTCTATCCAGACAAAACATCAACTTGTGATGGCTCACCATTGCTGGTGGAGGGAACAAGTGGCCACTGAAAATGGGTATGCAGTTTATTTTTTCAGATGATGGTATTCTCTGGAATTAGTGATTGCACAACTTTGTGAATGCATTAAAAGGACATATGGTTTAAGCTAGGTACTGAACTCAGGTCCTCTGCAAGAGCAGTATATGCTCTTAACTACTGAGCAATCATGATAGTTCCCAACCCAATTTTTTAAATGCTAGAAATTCTAAACCCCCATTTCATAAAAAAAAAAAAAAGATATATGGATAGCTAATAAGTACAGGAAAATATGCTCAGCATAATTAATCACTAAGGATACACAAATTGAGGCAACAATAAAATACTATGGCATACCTATTATAGGGACAGAAATTAAAAAGAATGCGTGGCAATGGCACTTATTGACAAGAACAGAGTCTCAGCAGAAGCCTCCGCATTGCTAGTGGGAAAGCACAATAGCGGAGCCTCTTCAGAAAGCCACTTAACAGTGGCTTAAACAATTAAAAGCACACACAATCCAAGTGAGCAACCCACTGCTAGGTATCTATACATGACAGATGAAAACTTGTGCTTATAATAGATGAATGTTTATGAGAGATGTATTCATAATTACCCCAAACTGGAAGCTACCCAGATGTCTTTCATGACAGAAATGAATAAGCACCGTTTAGTGCAACTATCAAACTGAATACAACCGGGCTGTGACAGTAACACACTACATGACTGACAGAGGAACATGTGTCAATCTTAACTGCATTCTGCTATATGAGAAGAGTCAGAGCCATAAGGCTACACAGAAAAACAGACTCTGGAGTTTCCGAGCTTAGAGGTGGGCAGAGCTGATTATAGTGGAATGATACATTGTTGCAAATCAAGCTTGTTGTGGTAAATACAACACTTCACTGGCAAAACTTTATAGACTTACGTATAAAAACAGATAACATTTACAGCATGTAAATTTTCAAAAGTTTACCCTGATTTATAAAAAACCCTAAAGTGAAATATCAGCTGCGTGGCTGGAGACGTAGACTAGAGAGCTATTATGCAAAGCTGGTATACATATGCGTTCACATTTGCATATGCTTAAACATACATATAGAGAGGGGGAGAGGAAAAGAGAGTGATGGAAAGCTGATGTGATTTCTATTAAAACAGAACCATAAGACTGGTGGGAGACAGGCAATGGGTTCAAGCTATGGGTTGCAACCCCCACAGTGGTCGCATATCAGATATCCTGCACATCAGATATTTATATTACGATTCATAACAGTAGCAAATTTTGCAGTTTGAAGTAGCAACAAAATAACTTTATGGTTGGGGTCAGCACAACATGACTGTATTAAAGGCTCACAGCCTTAGGAAGATTGAGAACCACTGGGAGACTTCCCAGAGGTTTAAAGAATGACCTGCAGCAGCTGCATAGAGCCTCCACAACAGCATGGCAGACAAGCACCGGTAATCCAGTTCCAGGGTATCCAACACCCTCTTCTCGCCTCTGTTGGCAATGTGTGCACATACAACACACACACACACACACACACACACTCAAATAAATTTTTTAAATTAATCATTTTTAAAAATTAAAGATGTTAAAGAATTTCAAAGTACTTGCATGGAAAGAACAGTATAAGCCTTATTTCATATTGACTAATAAATAAAAGGTGAAAAAACATCAAATATGTGTGTTCTTGCTGTAAAATAACAAGTAAAGATAATTTTAAAGTAACTATGGGATAACAGAATGCTAAGATACACAAATAGAGATGGTGTGTGCTTTGAAACAAGGCAAGAATTGAAGGGGAGATACAGAAACTAGGGTGTAAGAGAGAAGATGGTGACTGTAACTCCATTGTTTCAGCAATAATACTAAATGCAGCTGAGAAAACGCTCCAACTAAAATATAAGACTTTTCACGCTGTATCAAAGTAACAACATATTGGCATTGACAGGTGTGGAGACAACCTTTAATCCCACACCTGGGATTAAAAGTGGATTTCAGTGATTTCAAGGCCAGCCTGGACTACATAGTAAGACCCTGTCTCAAAACAAAAATAAAAGCCTTACTTCCTTTAGGAACAAAAAACTATCAATAAAGGCATAGGGCTTTTTAATTAACAATAAATATTTCATTAATTTCTATATAATATCTGGTATATATGGTAACATGATTTTATACTTTCATTTATTATGTGTGTATGTGTCTTTGCTTTTCTGTCTGTGTGCCTAGCTCTATTTTTAACTTTTAACTCCTCAATTTCCCACCTTGGATGAACCAGCTTGAATCCCTAGCAATACCATATAAGGATTAGTGTGTTTTGTTTTGGTTTGGTTTGGTTTGGTTTTTCGAGACAGGATTTCTCTGTGTAGCCCTGGCTGTCCTGGAACTCACTCAGTAGACCAGGCTAGCCTCGAACTCTCGAACTCAGAAATCCACCTGCCTCTGCCTCCCAAGTGCTGGGATTAAAGGCGTGCGCCACCACCGCCCGGCAAGGATTAGTTTCTTACTCCATAGCCTAAATAACTCATATCATTTCACTTTTTTGGTAACAACCCTAACATATGTGATACTTCTATCAAAGTTCTCTGCTAATTAGTCACAACCTTTTCGACAGTGCTCGGATGACAGTGTGAGAAAATATCTATTCGATTGTCTTTACCCATTTTAAAATTCTGTTATGTGTGTAGTGCTTTTTAATTGATGTATATGAGCTTCTTATATATTTTGGGTATCAGCCCCTATCGGGATATGCAGTCTGTCGATGTTTTCTCCCGTTCTGGTACAGTCAACTGCTCCCCGTGCCGATTCCAGGAAGGTTTGACAGAGCTGCGCTTGCTTTTCCTGTTACCAGCTGTGTTTCCCTACTGTGTACAAACAATACTGCAGAACCCGATGTCATGGAAACTTTACCGTGTTTTCTAGGAGTTCTGTGGACTTGAATCTCACATTTTAATCTTTACTTCATTTTAACTCCGACTTGGCATAAAATAAAGATCTTGTTTGGTCATTCTGCACAAGACACGAAGTCTTCCCAACACACCCCTGTTGCTGTTTCTCAGGACAGAGTCTTCCTATGTAGCACAGATGGGCTGTATTCACTGAGTGGCCCAAACAGCTCTCCAATGCGTGTCTTCCTGACATCACTGCCTAAATGCCTGTACAGTGGGCATGCACTGTCATGCCTGACTCCCCAGCATCCTTATAGGATCTTTTCCCTATCATGTATTATTGATGACTTTTTGAATTAGTTAATCAAATATGTGTAGATTTATTTCTTACTTTTTGTTCTGGACCACTGAACTATGCATTACAGATTTATGATATAGTTTGAATTCAGAAATTGTAGTCATCCTGTTTTTTATACTCAAGATTGCCTTATGTATTTAGAATCCTTTATATATTTAAGATTGTTTATTATCTCTATGAAGAACACTATTTCATTTTGTTAGAAACTAATTGAGTCTACCACTTTGGGTAATATGGAAAATTTGAAAATATGAATTCTTCTGATCCATGAACATGGTGTACTTTTCCATTTATCTGTGTCTTCAATTTTTTTAACCAGAGTTTTATGTCTTTTACATCCTTTCTTTGTTCCTAAATATATTATTGGGTTTGATGCTATTATAAGACTATTTTCTTAATCTTTTTTCAGGTACCTTAGTGACAAATGTGTAGAAACAATTGGTTTTTGTATGTTACTTTTATATTCTG
Source organism: Grammomys surdaster (assembly GCF_004785775.1). Lineage (NCBI taxonomy): Eukaryota > Metazoa > Chordata > Mammalia > Rodentia > Muridae > Grammomys > Grammomys surdaster. The sequence continues at coordinate 7,741,587 of NW_021621003.1, read as the reverse complement.
CCACTTTATTGAGTATTTTTATTGTGCTAAAGTTTTTTGTAGAGACCTAAAAGATATTGGATAGGTAGGCAGACAGACAGGCAGTAATAGGTAGATAGATAGATGATAGAATATATAGATACATACATATACACACATCTGTGCATATATACATACATAGACACATATGTAGGTAAATACATATATCTGTACATGCATACATATATACATACATAGACACATACATAGATGTATATACATAGGTACATATATGTGCACATATACATAGGCACATATATAGGTAAATACATGTATGCATACATACATGTGTATATACATACATATATATAGGTAGATACATATATACCTATATGTGTACACATGTATGTAAGTATCTACATATACACATATGGGTAGATACATATGTGTTTTATGTATACAAAAGCATGCATTCATAGATATATATACACATATATGTATACATATACAGACAGACATAGGTAGTTACATACATAGAAGACCACATCGTCATCAGAGACTATTCTTCCTGACTCAAATGTCTGTTGTGGTTTTTCTCAATAAGGACTCTGTTGGCAAAAGTATTGAGAATGGACATCCTTGCCATATTCATGATCTTTAAAAGTTATTTCCAGTTCTACTGCTGCTATGTTAGCTGTAGGTTTGCTAAGTGTGGCCTCTGTTAGATTAAGGCAAACACTTAACATACCTAGTTCAAGTTTCCCATCCTGTGACAGGCTGTTACCCCCGTTTCTGCACCCCATGAGCTCAGATCTCTACCCTTCATTCTGAGGTGCACCATCACATTTTTTCACTATGACTGACTTACATGTGTTGAACCCCAGTTACATCCCAAGAATAAATCTCCCTTGAGCATAGCATATGGTCACTCTATCACGATGTCAAATTTTGTTTCCTCACTGTTGAGGAGGTTTGTGTCTACGTCTACTGGGGACACGGTCTGTTCTTCCCTTGTATCATTCAGCTTTGCTACAGGTCTCACAGACTTAGCGGAAGTGCTCCCTCCTTTTAGATTTTTTTTTAAAGCAAAGATTGCTATTAATTTTTCATTTTTTTTTAAAAAAAGATTTATTCATTTTATGTATGTGAGTACACTGTCACTGTCTTCAGACACACCAGAAGAGGGCATTGGATCCCATTATAGATGGCTATGAGCCACCATGTGGTTGCTGGGAATTGAACTCAGGACCTCTGGAAGAGCATTCAGTGCTCTTAACCACTGAGCCATCTCTCCAGCTGAGTTTTCTTTTAACAGCTGAGCTTCTCTTTGATGTTTCTCTAGTCACCTGTTTAACTTTCTTTCCTTTTAGTGATAATGTTAGACTTTCTGCCCTTTGCTATTTACTACCAATAGGTTATACGTTTCAGAGAATTACTCCTTTTTCTTCTAGGCTCTCCAGTTTGCTAGTATATTCTCCTTTGTAGTTTTATGGCTGTTTGTTTTACACTGCTACACATTCGGCCAAGGCTTCACACATGCCAGGACAAGCACACTACCACTGAGCTGCATCTGCCTCCCTGAACCCTGATTCTGTGCACATCCACCCCTTCAACCCTGACCTGTTTGAATCTTTTTCTTTTTCAAAAGATTTATTTCTATTTTATTATGAGTGTTTGCTTTGGGGCCTATATGTGTAGCATGTGCATGTTTGGTGCCTAAGGAGACCAGAAGGACCTTGGATCCCTTAGAACAGAAGTCGCAGGTGTAAGCTGCCATGTAGATTCTGAGAACCAAATTCTTATCTAACACTGCACATAGCAGCATGTGCCTGTAATCCCAGTGCTGAAGAGGCAGAGAGAGCAGCAGCCCTGGGGCTCACTGCACAGCTAGTCTAGTGCATCAGCGAGCTCCGGGTTCAGTGAATGACCCTGTCTCAAAAAAATTAAATGGAGAAGCAATTGAGAAAGATGCCCAGTGTCGACCTCTGGTGTCCACACGCATGTTCACAACAAAAGACTTGATAAGATTTCTACGTTGTTTTGACCTAAGATATTATATCTCCTGGAAATTATTCTACCCACACTTGAGAGGAATGTGTATTCTGCTGCTGTTAGACAGAATTTGGGGGGCATATCTCTTGGGTCTTGCATCGTTCTAAACTTCAACTGCACAACTAGGTTGCAAAACCTGATCTCGTAAAGATTTAAGTTAGTTTATGATTTTTGGTTGGGTCAAATCCATAGCTGTTCTTGGCATGGCAGCTGGAGTCACCTGAGTGATAAGCCTCCAGGCAGACTTGTAGGGGACTTAGCTTCCAGGCATACCTGTGAAGGGCAGTACTCACTAGGTTAGTTGATGTGCTAAGACCTACACCAAAAGTACTGGGCTTGGGTTTTAGACTGAGTAAAAAGGAAAAGAGTGGGCTGAGCACAAGCATCCATCAGGTCCTGCTTCCTGATTGTAGATACCATGTGACCAGCTGCCTTCAGCAGGCTGCCCTGATGTTCCTGCTGTCATGTGCTGTAGCCTTGAACCTTTCTCCTGTAAGTGGGCTTTGTCAAGGTACTTTATCACAGCAACAGGAGAAGACTCTAAAATACCTGTGTGAGACGTTTTCCCTCACTGATTTCTTTCTCGCCATCATCTTCTATTTCACACAGTTTGACTATGATGTGCGTAAAGCTCCTTTGGGTTGATACCAGAGGGACCTTCATAACTTACATATGTCATGTCCTCACATCTGGGCAGTTTGCGACACCTTTATTTGCTTTTGAGTCTCTGAGCACCCCCACAATGGCCACACATCCGTGATCTTCCTACCTCAGCCTCCCAAATCATAGGTGCCACCATGCCTGGGATGCCAGCTTTCCTGCACCTATACCCTTCTCTTTCCTGCTAAGGCTCCCATAACACACAGGTTAGTTTTCCTGGTGGCATCTCTTAAGTTCCTTGGGCTTTCTATATTCCTTTCTGTTGTCTTCTTTCCTCGTCTGGATCCACAGCCAATTTTGCTCAATAACGTTGGCTGTTGTACTCTGCTGAATTGTCTGTTTTGTTCTTCAAAATTTCCATTTCAGATGCTCAGCTCAGCTTTCTCTTTGTATTGAACAATCCTCTTTGTTCCTGTGTTATTTTTCTGATTTTCCTAGTTGTCTGTATGTATCTCCTTGTAGCTACCTAAAAACTTTCTTAAAACTATAAAGTTATTCATCAGGCAATTTATATATCTCTATACCTTTGGGGATGATTACTGGAATGTGATTGTGTGCCCTTGATAGAGCCCGTGTCCATGATTCTTTATGTCGTTTGAACATATCATCATCATCACCACCACCACCACCACCATCATCATCATCTCCTTAACTTTCCAGTGACTAGCTTCAGGCGAAAGTATCCTTGCCCTACAGCCCAGCTAGGCATTCTAGGACTCTATTGGACTTTTTGGGTAGATGTGCCCACTCCTTGCCTCTTGTTCTTTCTTGAGGAGGGGGGAAATTATGAAATTACATGTCTTCTCAGCGTCCCACAAAACAAAATTAGGTTTGGGAACCATCCTGTTCATCTTATCTAGGGCAGTTCCCTGAGGCAATCAAGCATGTTGGATTTCTTCCAACATCATTTGAACCAGGTATCTGCAAGAAGGTACTTTCCCACGCTTTTTGCCAGCGCAAGCTCAAGGAACATGCACAGGAGAGTGGAAGATTTGGATTGCCCAGAGGCCCTCAAGGCCCACAGGCACTCTAGGTCAATGCTCCACTGTGCCGTACACAGCCCCAGACTTCTTCATGCTTTAATGCTTAGAGACTCTCTCACTAAGTTGCCAAATCTGGGCTTGAACCAGGCAGTTCTTCAATTTGTGATCCTCTTGCCTCAGAATCTTGAGAAGTAGGAAGTGCATGCCTTTTCTACAAGGCCCAGGTCTTGTTTTATGTTTGTTTAGGTTTGGGTTTGGGTTTGGGTTTGAGTTTGAGTTTGAGTTTAGAGTTGGGGTTGGGGTTGGGGGTTGGGTTGGATTGGGTTGGTTTGGTTTGGGTTGGGTTGGGCTGATTTGATTTGCTTGCTGAGGAACTGGATCTTCTCCACCAGACTCCCAGGCTTCCACAATGTCTGAAACCAGTGTCAGCATCAGCACTTCTGTGGGGAATAACTTTAGACGGCCCTGTCCATCATCTTGTTGCATCTTTCTGCCTCTATGTATTCTGATGAGAAGCATGCCTGCCGTTCAGATTCCCTTCTCCTATTTGTAAGACACTGCTTGCTATCTTTCCAGTATCCTAAACTTTCAGTAATTTGATGTTGATATGTTTAATTAATATAGACTTCTCTAAGTTTGTCTGAGTTAAAATTCACCATGTGTATATGAAGAGAAAGAGAGAGTACATGTATGCCGGTGCACAGGGAAGAGTGATATTACAGGGTTTTTGTCAGTTTATGTTATGTCTCTCTTTTGTCTGTTTCAATTTAAAGGGGGTGGGGAGCTTGCAAAATCCAGAAGCATCTCAAACTGAATTCTTCAAAAGGCAATCAGTAAATGTCAGTATCAGAAATGCTAAACTTATCTGACAAATTTGAAAGCCATCATGATACAAAAAGGAAAAAAAAAAGCTTCAGTGAACAATTGAAAACATTTTTTAAGCAAGCAGGGGAAAAAATAGAAAGTCTTGGCTAAAAATAGGTTATATAATCCAGAAGTAATAGTATTAGAACTAAAAAGCACACTGACTGAAATAAAAGACTGGATGGATCATATCGGCTTTAGACTGAAGGACAGAAAAGGAACAGGCTCCAGAATCTCACAAAAAAGCAAAAAACACTGTTCAAGTTCATTTCTATGAGGTATCTAGAGTCATCGGACTCCCACAAACAAGAGGTAGGATTGTGGTGGCCAGGGGCCAGGGGAGGAGAGGATGGGGGCTGGGGGAGGAGAGGACAAGAAGTTACCATTTAGTGGCTGGATTTTCCATTTTACCCAATGAAGAGCTTTGAAGACAGATGGTGGAAGGTTGGGGTATAACTCAGGTGAAGTTTATCAAGCAAGAAATTTAACTTGTTTTGTGTGTGTTTGTGTGTGTGTGTGTGTGTTTGTGTGTGTGTGTGTGTGTTTGCATGGGCACGGGCACACATGTAGAGATAAGAGGACAACTTGAGAGAATCAGTTCTGTCCCTCTACCTGTGGCTTCAGGAGAATCAAACTCTGGTCATCAGCTTGGCAGCAATGCCTTTACTTGCTGAGACATCTCACCAGCTCCTTATATTGGAATTTTTGACAACTGACATGCATAAAATGTTTAAATCCAATGGTTTAACAGAGGCCTTCTTTATATATGTGGGGTGTATGTGTGTGTTGGTCTTATGTTTGATTAGCTTACTCAAAAAATAAAAAGTCCATCAATTAATGTTACAAAATAGGGGAGATATATTTTTGTTGTATTATTTAAACAAAGATTCTGTTGAAAAATATACAGAAAACTGACAACATTCAAGGAATGAGAAAGACTCCAATTCAAATATACAGACTACATTTAGGATTGAATTCTTAAGTATTTAAGGTGAGCTAAGGTAATAAATAATAAATCATAACCTTGAGTACTTTAAGGGCAAGTATATTTCAACACCAATTTTGTCTAAAGCTAACATCATTTTACACCCTCAATGTTCTAGAACGTACAACTACCTAGTCTATTCTATAGAAAATAAAATTTTTCATTATTCCTCTGAGTTCTAATTTTTTTTAAGTACAGCAAGAATTTTTTTTAAAATCAAGCAGCAGAAATCTTCCTACAGAAATTATTTGGGTTGTGATTTTTTTCTCCTCTAATCTCTCCTAGATTCCATACATATTCCCAACTCATTGTGGCAGCTTTGATGCATCTCTTCACTGAGCACACCCTAAACATTCAAATTTGTTAGTATAGAAGATATTTGTTTCTTCTTGGGATTGCATTTTTTGATGTTTGTATCATATTTAAATAAATTATATAACTAAAATTATAGGTATAACTTGCATAAATATGTTTGACAGCGCCAACAACTGATCTAGTAGTGACAGTTACAAGTGCTTACTGAGCAGGTGACATCACCCGTGTTTTATAGAGACAATAAAGAAGAGTTGACCAGATGACTTGCTGTCAAAGCCTGCCAATGACCTGAGTTCAGTCCCTGGTGTCTTCATGGTAGAACAAAGGAACCAACTCCCATAAGATGTCCTGTGACTTTCACACACACACACACACACACACACAAATGTAGATATGTCCTACAGTGGTATCATACATCTTTCATCTCAGCACTTGGGGAGGCAGAGGCGGGCAGATCTCTGTCACTTTAAAGCCAGCCTGGTCTACAGAGCAACTTCCAAGACAATCAGTTACTCAGAGAAACCCAAACTCAAAACAAAAAAAAAAACAAAAAACAAATAAAACCAACAGAAAAATGCAAGTGTAAATAAAAGAAAGTAAGAAAACAAAGAAATTTTTTAAATGGAGGTCAATTGCCAGAGCTTCTGAAATCGTATTTTCTCTAATAACCAATTTTACTAAATGGGATTCTCACTTGGCCTATTTTAATGAATAATGATACACATTAGGAACTAGCAAGATTAATATGAAAGCAGAAAATGCTTAAGGCTTTAGGCACAGTAAGTTATTTCAAATAGTTCAAACATATTCTCCACAATCTTGTTTATGTTAGTTTGTTCCCTGGGTAAGGAAAACATTCTCTTCCCAGAGACCAAAATAGAGCAAACCAAGCTGCCTGTAATGATTCTCACTCTCTGCAGTGAGAGGATCTTTAACTTTGATAAGGAGCCTGTGCTCTGTGATGTTAAGAACATGTGGGCCTTGCTTCCAATAGCACTTGCACTATCTAACACACCATCTGACACAAGATTGTGATCATATAATCTGTGGATGTTTGTGTAAGCAAACAAATGCATGTCTGAAGAAAATAACACAGGGACTTTATGCCTCACTCACTTTGTCTAGTCACACCAAGGCAACATGAATCAAAGCAGAAGAGGGATCAGACAAGAGTAATTTGGTCATGCTCATCGTACCAGCCTCATTGTCACCCCATATGGGAATTATGAGTCTAACAGACCTTGGGCCCATTATCCAGACCCTCCTGGGACATATCCTCACAGCCACTTTCCAACGACATGTAGAATTGGTCAGACCTGGGCTGAAACCATAATGAACAAATCTGTGACATACACTTGGCCCTTGTACATGGTTTCTTAAATTTCTCCCCTAAGATTTTTACTATTTTCAAGGCAAAAACCAGGCCACTATCTATAGACTGACTGGAGTGAAAGCTTGGCTAACCCTGTCTAGATGAACACGGTTGTAGCTCCTATAAATGTGAGCCATAAATACAGTGGATATGGGTGTCCAGAAAGGAAAGGTCAGATACTCAAACAAGCAAGCAAAACCATCTCTGACTTCTAATGTGATGGTTAAAATATGTACAAAACCTCATCTGCCAAAATAGGGCATAAAGGTGGATGACATTTATCAAAAATCTAGTTCAGCACTCCGGGACGTTACAAAACTTATACAAAACCTGAGGAAAATATATCAATGAAAACCTCTTGTGGTAGTTTGAATAGACTTGGCCCCATAGACTCACTTGTTTCCATGCTTGGTCATAGAAAGTAGCACTATTAGGAGGTGTGACCTTGTAGAAGAAGTGAGTCATTGTATAGGCGGGCTTTGAGACCTGTGCTCAAACTCTGCCCAGTGTGGTATCAGAGCCTCCTTCTAGCTGCCTGAGGATCAAGAAGTAGAACTCTCAGCTCCTCCACCTGCAACATGTCTGCCTGTGTGCTGCCTTGCTTCCCATCATGACGATAATGGACTAAACCTCTGAAACTGTAAGCCAGCCCCAATTAAATGTCTTTCCTTTATAATACAGAGTTTCCTTGTTCATGGTGTCTCTTCACAACAATAAAGCCCTAACTAAGCCACCACTCATATTCATGTTGCTCCTCACACTTTATTTTCCCCCAGTGGTCTGGGTAATATTATAACCATCAAGCAATGCCAATGGTGCTGGCGGAGACATGTGATTTACATCATTACCAACTGAAATGACTTCAAAACTGGCTAACTAACCCAAGGCCACCAGTTTGTCTCTGCACAGATGAATTAGCAGGGGTTAATGAAGGAGTCTCAAGAGCTCAGCACCTTTCTATTACTGTGACAAAACACCATGAAGAAGGCAAGTTATAAAAGAAAGCATTTAATTTGAGGCTCACAGGTTCAGAGGGTGAGTCCATGACCCTCCTGGCAGGGGAGTATGGCAGCTGGCAGACAAGTATGGTGCTGGACCAGTAACTGAGTGCTCAAATCTTTTTTTATTTATTTTTTTTTTCAGGACAGTATTTCTCTGTGTAGCCCTGACTTTCTTGGCCTACCCCAAGTGACACACTTCCTCCAACAAGGCTACACCTACTAATCCTTCCCAAACAGTTCCATCAACTGGTGAGCAAGTATTCAAACACAGGTACTTATGGGAGTCATTCTCATTCAAACTCCCACACCCAGCAACAGGTTATTCCTCATGCGTCCTCAGATACCTAGTAACCCTGTGCATGTATGACAGAACCAAAACATACCAAAGGAACCTACTCTTCCCTGGCCAACAAAGCCTGTGCACACATGCAGGAATGTAAGGCCTATTAGAGTATCAGCATTTTTTCAGTGCTCTCCAGGAAGAATAGTACTGAGAGAAAGCAGAAAAAAGTATTCAAGGCTGTGATGACTGGAATTTTCCCAATTTTGATGAAGTCCACCTGAAATTTTAATAAACCCTAATTATAATTACTAGAAAGTAATCTATACCTGAATCCACAAAACAGAACTATTAACACCATCCCTAAAACAGAAAACACTTGGAGCAGTGAAAGGAAAATAACTCATGTGTGCAGGAGAACATTGAACAGCTAACTTCTCCTCAGAAACAATGCCGGTCAGAGAGAAATGGATTAACACATTAAAAGCGCTAGAAAAAAAGTTTTCAACTAGAAATTCTGATCTGGCTCAAATAATTTTTTTGCATAGGAAGAAAATAAAGGCATTATCAAATACATAAAGATCAAGAATATTTCTCCTAGCATGACTGCTCAAAATTCTATTTAAAGTAGGCATGGTGGTGTATGCTTTTAATCCTGGAGGTCAGGGGGCAGAGGCAGGTGGATTTCTATGAGTGTGAGGCCACCCTGCTCTACATAGCTTCCCAGATAACCAGAGTTACCTAATAGAAAGTTCTTATCTCAAAGACATACAAAAGTATTTCAATGTATAGTCTTTTCAATTAAAATGTAGTAACATGAATGATAATTTGAATCCACAGCAAGGAATGAGATACCAGAAATATGTGAGCAAACATGAAAGATTCTGTGTATATTTTTCTCATTTCTTCTCTCAACCTCTTTAAAAGTGTAAGTATATAAAACAATGTGTAGTTGGGTTTATATACACAGGACTATGTATGAAAAGAAGAGAAGAAAAGGGGTGTAGTCAAGCAAGGCTCCTTCTTTCTTTTCTTTCTTAGTCTCACAGTACTGGGGATAAATGTGGGGTCATGAATATGCTATGCACCCACTCCATCACTGAGCTACCCTGCACTATGCTATGCATCCACTCCATCACTGAGCTACCCTGCACTATGCTATGCATCCACTCCATCACTGAGCTACCCTGCACTATGCTATGCACCCACTCCATCACTGAGCTACCCTGCACTATGCTATGCATCCACTCCATCACTGAGCTATCCTGCACTATGCTATGCACCCACTCCATCACTGAGCTATCCTGCACTATGCTATGCACCCACTCCATCACTGAGCTATCTTGCACTATGCTATGCACCCACTCCATCACTGAGCTACCCTGCTGGTCATTTTTATTTTTTTTTAAATTATTCTGTACCCTAGGAAGGCTTTGAATTTGCTATCCTCCTGTTCCATTCATCAGACTTAGCTGAGCTAAATTTCTGTATTTCTCCAGAATTAAGGCACTGTTTTTTTTTAAATAGATTATGATAAATTAAATGCAGCCATAATTCCTGGAGCAATTACTAAGAAAATTGCTTAAAATCATGTAACAAAAAAATCTGGAGGAATTAATTTTCTAATATTTAGCTAAAATGCAAGTATCTAATATAAAATAAAGTAATGAAAGAGAGCAAAATAAACCAAAAAGTACCTGAAACAGATAGAAAAAAATGCCAAGTATAAATCTAGACAAGTCAATAACCACATTAAAAGGGAATAGACTTAGCAACTACATTCAAAAGGCAGAGGTTGTCACTGGATTCAAAAGAAAAATCTAACCAAATGATGTCAACAAGATATATATCATAGATTCCAAGACATAAGACTTTAAAAATAAAAGGATGAGAAAATGCATCTTAGCAAAAGAACTGTGAGAGAGCTGTAATGGCCATATTACTGTCAGACAAAATAGATTTTAAGGTAAGAGATGGTAACAGAGACAAGGAACATTTTGTGGTGATAAAATGGTCAGTATATCAGCATGTAACAAGTGTAAGATATCTCACCTAACAAAAGTCCCAAAATGTGACCTCACCACTAGGATGCAGGTGCCTGAGGCACTCCAAGTGCAAGCCAGGCTAGACCTCACGGTGAATAGTTCCAGGCCAGCCAAAGCAAAGCATGATGGTGCACACCTTTTTAGTTTCAGCACTCAGGAGGCAGAGGCAGGAGGATGTCTGTGACTTTGAAGCCTGGTCTATGGAGTGAGTTCCAGGACAATCAGGGCTATACAAAGAACTTTTTTTTTCAAAAGAAACAAAAAAAAAGAAACAAAAAAGGGGGGTCAATAAAATGCTTGCCTTCCAAGCTTGAAAACCTGAGTTCAATCCATAGAATCTACATTAAAAGGCTAAGTGTTTAAGCATATGCTCGTAGTCCTAGTACTGGGAAAGCAAAGGTAGGCAGGTGTGCAGCTAGGTGGTCAGTCTCAAAGAAAAACTAAAAGGGTGGGTGGGAAAGCCTTAGAGATGACATCCAAAGTTATAACCTACACACACAAGCACACACACACACACACTGGATAATTCATTGTATAATTCACTGGATTTTAATAGATAATTCCAGTATAATTCACTGTATTTTAATAAATATATTTCTATTTATAAATACATATAAAAGGCAGAGGCATTTTAAAATATATTCTTATTTAGGTATATTTTATATTTATATTTTTATAATACATATATTTATTAGTTATATAGTAATTATATTTTATATTTATATAATTATATATTATGATGTACAATGTAAACATTATAAATTATAATATATTTATATAATATATATTATGTTATATATTATATTATCTATATTAAGATAAATATATTAAAATATAAAACATATTTAAATAAAAAAATTTATTAGTTATTTCATTTATTTACATTTCAGATGTCACCCCCTTTCCCCATTTCCCCCCCCAGAAACCTCCCTATCCCATGCCACCTCCTCCTTTTTGCTTTTATAACATTTTAATTACATGCACTATTAAGGTTAGTTCTGGTTGAGGAACTAGCAAGACAATAGATGTAAATAGTCAAGGAACAAGCAAGACAATAGACAAAGTTCAGTGATCACTCCCGTGATCACTGTTTCTAAGGGCTTATCAGGATCACCAAAGTATCTGGGCCTACTTCCCTGTCCTGGCCCAAAGTCATTTTCATGTCTAAAGCCTATTTCTTTGTTCTAGCCTAAGATTTAGATTTCTGCCTGAAATTATTTCTTTGTTCTAACCTAATGTCAGATTCCTACCTGAAGCCTACTTCCTTGTCCATGGCCAATGTCATATTCCTGCCAAGCAGCCCATTTCCCTGTCCTTGGCTAATGTCAGATTCTTGCCAATCAGCCCCCAAAGCTCTCTGTCTTTCCCCCTTTTTTATTTCATAAACAAGACTGAACCTGTCTTAGGTCATTCTGACAAGAATGCCTTCCTTACCCATCGTGGAATATACATTATCAAAAGCAATGAACTTATGTCTTAGGTTGGTAAAGCTCTGTGCAGAATCTTACCCGTCCTTGGCTTGTCAGCCTATTAAATTAATAGCCTATTAAATTAATAACTCTTTCTGGGGGTCCATTTTCAGTTTCAAGCCATGTACTTTAGCTGCCAACATGTTGGTGTTTTTAAAGACAAGCTTTAACACGGTGGGCAGGAATAAAAATATTCCCAGGACGAAAAGGGCTAGCATGATCAAGCTATATATGCCATTCTTCAAGCTTGACAAAAACGGAAATACTGACCTCAGGCCATGGGTAATTTTATCAGCAGTACCTGTAGCATCAGAGCTCAGCAGAGCAGCATTTTTTAAATTCATAATCTCACTATGCAAAGTTAAAACATCCAGAGAGGTACTAGAATTATGTCAGATACACTGCAAGTGTCTTTAAACTTTTTCCTAATTATAATGACTATCGTTGTAAATTTTAGAAGTAACACAAATCCAATGGTATTTGGCTTAACACTGCAGATGGCTCCTTACTCTTAAACTCTGAACCTCCTTCCAATAATTTGAATAGGATAAAGAGCATCAATCTGTTGTTCCAAACACCTATCTAAATTCTCCTGTATTCTCAACATATTAGTAACTTTTTTTGCTAAATGATTAACAAAAGTAGCTGTCTTAACTTCTTGTGTCAAAGCAATTGCAGAAGCAGTGGTGCTAGCTATTAATGTAATTAAAGCTGTTATACCAGCAATAATCAAGCCCACTACCCTCTTGCTTCTGCTTAAAACCTGACTCACTTTTTCCAGTACTTGCAAGCTTTTTTCAGAATACCAAGATTCTGTAATACTCAGGGCAATAAAACAAAAGCTGGTTGATAGACCCCCATAACAGACATGCCAGGTTTCAACCCACTAACACAATTAGAAAGTGTATAATCAGTGCAACTTAGAATAAGTACTGTAGAAGAAACAAACGTAATTTTAACTTGACAATTAAAAGAGCCTTAACACATGTACCAACACTTGTTTGAAATTCAGATCCTTTATCTCTTACTAACATAACATCATAGAGAACTGTAGCTAACTTCCAAATACATCTCTGAAAATGTCCAGAACCAGCCTTCCAAATGAAGACTGATATTTTCAGTATTGGATTGATTTCTACACCAGTCCCTGATTGAGACCAAATAACTGGTCACATTTAAGAAAAATACAAGAGTCATTAGAACTTCTCTTTTTGATTCTCTGTTCCACAAGGTCTAAAAACTTGAGGTAAGGCAGCTTGTCCCATCTGGGATATAGGTAAGCAAAGGTGAGTCAAAAACATTTGTCCAATACAGCTTCCCAATAACCATTGTCAGGGCACTCAGCAAGCTCACAGGTCAGCGTCATTCTTTGTCCTGGCATCAGGATGTCTCACTAGTTACTCATGGTGGCAGCCACCATGCTCTTTCACCATCCTGCAGAAAAAACATAAACATGCCCTCTTCCCCATATTAAGTACCTGATCGGGATCATGCCATATGCCAGTAAGTGGATCCTTCCCTTTCACCTATACAAACATACAAACATATATTTATTTTATACATTATAATATATTTATATAATATATGTCATATGTTACATATTATATTATCTATATTAATATAATTAATATATATTAAATACAAAATATATTTAAATAAAAATATTTTTAAGTACCCCCCTCCTTTTTTTTAACCTGTTCAGCCATGTCCATTGCTGCTCTAGTAACAATAGCCAGAAAGTGAAAGCAACTTAAATGTCCTTTAACCAACAAAGAATCACAAAAGTGTAGTACATATACACACTGGAATGCTACTTAGCTGTAAAAAAGATAAAATCATGAAATTTGAAGGTAATGGGATGGAACTAGAAAAGATCACATGGAATGAGGTAACCCAGACCCAGAAAAAAAAAATGTTACATGTTCTCTCTCATCTGAGGTTTCTATCTGCAGGTCTTCAGTGAGTGTATAACCTGGAATAATTACAGAAACTTGGATAGTAAAAAAGGGGCCATTGCAGGGAGGGTGAGCAGTAGGCAACAGCAGGGAACAAGTGGTCTGAAAGGGGGAAGTTGAGAGGTGGGGGAAGGGGCTTTTATTAGTGAAGAAGGAGGGGATAAATACAGAAGGTAGAAGTAGGGCAAAATAACAGTAAGGAGGCCTGAAAAGATCACACGGAATCAGACTGTTATCTGTCAACTAAAAATACCCATAATACACATAAGTCTGTTTATATACATACATATACATTTAAATGAAATTTTCCCATCTTGGCTGACAATACTTCCCACAGAATCTGTTAACAAAACTTAACACCAGACATAAGAAATTTCCTTTGAGTTGTTGGTTAGGGTGGTCCAAGAAACTCCTGAAATATTACATGATATTACTATTGTCCTTGGTTGCCTACTAGAAGCGGAAGATAAGTTTCTATTGCTGAAGAACCATGCACTTTGGAAACAGGACCCAAACAACCTGAGCTAAATTTGTCCTGAATACTTCCTCTCTGTGGACCAGTTTTCATGGTATAGAAGGTGCCATGCAAACTCCCAAAGGAGGGAAACAGCCAATAAGCCCTACCTAGGTATGATGCCAATGAAACACAACAACAACCAGCATGGCACAACAACCCTGAGGGTGCATTAGTGCCATGCATACCTAGGCAGTAACCAACAACTCTCTAATGGACTTAAGACCCACACAGCAGGAGGGAGACCATTCCTGGTACTAGAAATCTAAGCCAGCTACCTAGGACTAGTGAAGTCCTGGATCTTAGAGAAGAGCTTACAATTACCACTTTACTAAACCAGCATACTCCCCAACTATATTCTAAATTTTTGTCCTTATTCTCACAAGGGAGTGTAGTCCTCATCCTCACCAAGGAAACTTCTCTTCAAAACAGATGTGTCCTAGTTAGGGTTTTACTGCTGTTAAGAGACACCATGACCAAGGCAACTCTTATAAGGACTGTATTTAATAGGGCTGGTTCACTGGTTCAGAGGTTCAGTCTGTTATCAAGGTGGAAGCATGGCAGCATCCAGACAGGCATGGCCCAGGAGGATCTGAGAGTTCTACATCTTTATCTAAAGGCTGCTAGAAGACTGTCTTCCAGGCAGCTAGGATGAGGGTCTTAAAGCCCACACCCACAGTGACACACCTACTCCAATGAGGCCACACCTCCTAATAGTACCACTCCCTGGGCCAAGTATATACAAACCATCACAAGATGGAAAATATTCCAGAAAACTACAGCCAATCAAAACACAAAGTTGTAGCGCCCAGGACCAACTGATGTATCTTCACCACAAGTTCTACATCTAAGGCTCAGTGATCACTGAGGAAGAGGGGTTGGAAAGATTGTTGAAGAGCCAAAGGATTAGTAAGTTTGCTGTGAGATTGGTTCTCCTAGAAACATCAGAGATTCTACATGCATGAAGGCTCACCAGTGTGGTTCCCTAAACAAGACCTGAACAAAGATGACACCAATGGACATGCTAACATGGATGAAGGAAAGCTCATAGACTCAACCCTACACAAAGAACAGCAGGCTAGCCAGGATAGTGGGCTTCAATCCCAGCAGTTGGGAGGCAAAGGCAAGTGGATTTCTGTGAGTTTTAGGTCAGCTGGGTCTACATAGTGAGTTCCAGAACAGCCAGAGCTACATATGAGACCCTGTCCAAAGGGGAAAAAAAAAACAAGGAATTTTAAATGCTCAGAGCTGGGAAATAGCCTTAGTAAGAAAGAATACACCAGCTGGTTATCTAATGCCAAATGGTCAGTCCTGAAATGTATATACAAGTAACATTATATAGACTAAATAGGTTGTACTGATATATTTAGGAGTGTGTGTGTGTGTGTGTGTGTGTGTGTGTGTGTGTGTGTGTGTGTTCATTGTTTTGGTTTGCTTTTTAAGAAAAAATGGCTATGGATTTGAAATAGAGAAAGGATGGGTACAGGGGAGGGGTCAGAGGGAAGAAAGGGTAGGAAGAAATGTTATAATTACATTATAATCTCAAAAAATATAAAAAAGATTCTTTTTTAAAGTATGAAAAAGTTTATGCTGAGAAAATTTTTATCCAAAATTCTATCCTCCTTCCTTCCTCTCTCTCTCTCTCTCTCTCTCTCTCTCTCTCTCTCTCTCTCTCTCTCTCTCTCTCTCTATCTCTCTCTCTATCTCTCTCTCTATCTCTATCTCTATATCTCTTTCTGTTGTTGTTTTTCAAGATAGGATTTCTTTGTGCAGCCCTGGTCCTTTAGTTACAGGACACCTGGCTGTTCTGAAACTAGCTTTGTAGACCAAGCTGGCCTCAAGAGACCTACTTGCCTCTTCCTCCCAAGTGGAAATTAAAGACATGCCCAGCCAAAATTCTTATCTAAAAAGAAATAAGTTAAACAGAATTCTTATATAATGACGAATGCAAAAAAATTAGCTCTGTGTAGATTATAATTTAAAAAACATAAAAATAGAATTGGTCTATGATATAGCAGTCTCAATAGTAGGTATATGATAAAGAGAAATAAACATATTCATATGAAATTCTGTACATAAATTTGCACACTGCAGCATTTCTCAGAATAGCCCTCAAAATGAAATCAACTCAGATGTCCATTTGTTGAGAAACAGATAAAGGAAATGTTGCAAACTCACACAATGGAATGTTATTTGACTGTAAAAACAAATGATGTTTTCGTCTGTGTTCTGACATGGACGACACAACATCACACTGAGTTGAAAGAAGCCAGACACACAATCAGCCCCATGTCATACGAGTCTACTTCTCCAAGGTAATCATAAAGTTACTAGTGATTTCCAGATACTAGAGGGAGAGAGACATGGAGAATAACTGTAGACGTGCATACAGTTACATTTTGGTGGTGAAATTTTTGGAATTAGTGGTGACGTTTGTATAACTTTACGAATATACTAAAAATTGAAAGAATTTTATATTTTAAAGCATATATTTTATGATATGTGAGTTATTTCTCAATAAAAAGTTGCTGGGAGCAGTTGTATTTATAATTATAAAGTATGAAAACTGACTGCCTGGGGCTAGGGTTGGCAAACACTGAGTAATGGTTTAAAATAGGCTCAAGGGAATTTTGGAGAATGATAGAACTATTCCAAAGTCAGTCTATGAGGTAGGTGTGGTGTCTACACATGCCTTAATATAGGCATTTAGGAGGCTGAGGCAGGAAAATCATGAGTTCAAGACCAGCATAGGCTATAGAATGGATTCCAGACTGACTCGAGTTACATGGTGTGATCCTGTTCAACACAAAAGAATCTTGTTCATATTTGCACTTTTTATAAAGTAAGGCCATTAAGGACAAAATAAATTGTAGGAGGAAGGTTGAGGTTAGATTTTTTTTTTTAACCATAAAGGACCAGAGAGATGGCTCAGAAGTTAAGGGCACTTTCCGCTCTTCCAGAGATGTGTGTTGAGTTCCCAGAACCCACCCAGAAGACTCACAAAAGGCTCACAACAGGCCCTGGAGGGGTCTATTTCCTGGCCTGGTTGTCATGAGTTCCAGTTTATAATAATTTGTTGAGCTGTACTCATGAGATACATACATTTTTCTATGGTATTTAATACATCCTAAGAAATTTTGTTGTTTTGTTTTGTTTTTAATTATCTTAAAGACTGGGAAGGACAATGAATGAGCCGGTCATAAGTCCCAGAAACTGAGAGGCTCAGTCATATAGTTGCTCTTGGCTCTCATGGGGTCTGTCTTCCTTGCCATCATTTTAGAACCCCCAATCATGGAATTAGCTTGAATGACCTTGTTCTTCAAGAAAGAACTGAATATATTCCATTTAAACAACCTCTACCCAATCCATCCATACCCCCACACAGAGGGTACTAAACAGTCACTTCAAAGGATCGTGAGTTTGTACAGGTTTGCTTAGAGCATGCCTGACACAGGGGAGCTGCTCTGTGCATATTTCTGAAATGAACATTGTGAATCGTGGAGGTTGGATAGAGGAATGGGGGGTATGTAGGGAAAGACTTGAAACGGACATCTTTCAATGCAGCATTTTCATGTTTCATAGGGACATAGTCAAAGAGATGGTGGCAATCTGCACAAAACAGAGCCTTTCATGTCAGGGGGAGGGGAGGGACTCAAGGAGGCCTATCCCTCCCTGAGGAGATACAGGTAGATAAGGCTAGCTTCTGTGGTTTAAATGAGAAATGCCCCCATAAGCTTATGTATTCAAATATTTGGACCCCAGTAGGTGGCACCATTTGGGAAGGTTATGAAACCTTAGTAGGCACAGCCTTGCAGGAAGGGAGGATGTCATTTGAGGCAGACTGTAAGGGTTTATAACCTGGTCTCACTTCCTGTTCATTCTCTCTGCTTCCTGTGTGTGGATGAAAATGTAGTTGGTTGGTCAGCTTCCTACAGCCTGTTGCCAGGCCTCCCTCACCACGAGGGACTCCTTCTCTATGAACCCGTAAATCAAAATAAACCCCACACCTCCCTTAGGATCTATAGCCGAGTAAGTTACCTAAGTAGTATAACTTCTTTCCAACTGGTCCCCTTTGTACTTTGATATCTTCTCCCTCCATCCCTCCCTCCCTCCCTGTCCCCTCCCTCCCTCCCTCCCTCCCTCCTCTCTCTGTGTAGCCCAGTGAATTTTATTAAATCTCTCATCCTCTTCTGCTTCCATGGGTGTCTACACACACACACACACACACACACACACACACACACACACACACAGAAAAGATATCAAAATACAAGGGGAACCAGTTAGAAAGAAGGAGCAAAGGGTTATGGTGTGAAGATGATCCAAATACATTATTTCCATATATGAAAACATCATAATGAAATGCATTATTATGTGTAATTAATACATGCTAATACACATCTTCCAGACAGGGTCTTACTATGAGACTCTGGCTAACCTTGACTAGACTTAATTCAAACTAACAGAGATCTGCCTACCTCTGCTTCCCAGAAAGTACACATTAAAAGTTGTTTAGTGTTTAAGACTACTTTGGTGTTACTTCAGTGTTACTAGTTCTCTTGTCAGCATGACCTGTTTCCTGACAAAAACAAGTTAAAGGAGATTCCTTTTAGTTCAGTTTCAGAAGGCTTCATTCACAGTCACTCCAATGGCAGTGGGGGAATGTGCAGAAGGAAGCTACCCACCTTGTGGTAGACAGGAAGCAAAACTGAAGATGGATCTGAGGATCAGCTATACCCTTAAAGGCACGCTCAGCCGTGGCCTACTTCCTCCAGCCAGGCTCCATGCCGTTTCCAGAGGCTCCCAGACAGTGCTACCAGCCAGATATCAAGTATTCAACACAGGAGTTATGGGGACACAGCCAAACCCTACCCATGATCCAGAGAATGAAGTACTGAAGTACACCATCTAGAGGATGTCCCCAAGTGTGACAGAGTAGAGACATGGGTGCTGGGTCTTTGAATAGGTGTAGGGGGTTTCCAGAGAAAGAAGCAAGAGGACTAGGAGAGACAGAAATAAAATGGGCACAAGCACATTGTTCTATAGGAGCCTGATAATCTTAGGGACACTAAAAAGGTTCATGAAGCAGAAATGTGGGGTTCATGGTTGAGGACAGGTGGAAATAAGACTGGAGAGGCTGAAGCGGCCACTATTACCAGCCAAGGCTTTGAGCTGACTCCTGTGGTGTTCACAGCTGTGGGTTTCCTTCTATTCTTGGGACACCATCCCTTGAAAATGACCCACAACCCTCTCATCTATCCCCAAATGGCTTTCAGGTTTCATCTCCAGGACTCCCCATTTTCCAGGTTGCCATGCCTTCCTTCTTAAGGAAGAAAGTATGGGTTTCCTCCTCAACAACAAGCTTTTCCAGGTCTCTCCTGTTCAGGGAAGTCTGGAGGAAGAAGGCAGGTCTGAGCTATCCACTGCTTGGTCGAAGGGAGTCACCACCTCAGAGGCCCGCCTGGAGTCACTGACATGGAAGGCAGGGATGACATTTTCCACTTCCTGCAAGAAAGTCCAAAGTTACTCACACCTCAGACCTTCTGCTCTGAAAACTGCCTAGCATTCATTGACCCTCCCAAGGGACTGAACAACTGGGTCAGAGAAGAACAAGCTCTCTGCTATGCTGGGCCTGGAACACCTCCCCAGGACAATTCTCTCCCCAGAGACAAGAGATGGTCAAACTGTTCTCTGAACGTGACCTCGGAGATATGCAGCAAGGACCTGCGCCCTATTTATCACTACAGGGCTATAATTAGGTTTGTTAACATAGAGTCGAGTGTAGTCTCCTTGACTAGGGACTTAATCACGTTACTATTGAGTTCCTGTACGCATTGCTCCGGGTGACTGTTTTTACTTGCAGAGTTATAGCCAAGCCCAACGGGAGGAAATTAGCTTTGGACACAAGTTGGGAGGGGGGGGTTCTTTTTCCTCCTGACTCTGCCTCCTTCCCCCACCCTTTCCATGCGAAAATATTTAGCAAACAGTGACAATGATGAAAACCAGTAGGAAACAAAATGTTCTACATTAGTATAAAACATGAAAAATGCAGCAAGGACCCTTAGCGGTACAACATGTGTTATGCTGGCTGGCAGCCCATTAGCTCTGATAGACATTTCACTTACCTAAGTCAAATATAACAGTCTAGTATTCATTAATATAAGAAGGGGCCGTGGAATCAGAGCTACCATCTGGCTGGGCCGACAGAATAATCTACAACTCATGATTAGGTCTAAGGAGTGGGGTTTCACTTTAATCTTTCTCGTTGCTCGAAATTTCCATCTGCGCAGTTCGGCACATCATTTTTCTTCAAGACAAATGTGCTGTTTTTCATGTTCCAAAATTAGATCAGAAGAAAACGATTAATCATGTCAGGCTTGGGAAAGGGAACAAAGCTCCCATATTCCCGGCTCTCCCTACCCGCCCCCCAGCCCTGCAAGTTTGGGTTCCCCACATCACCACTACCTAACTTCAGCATAACTTTGGGGGATACCACTATGCATCCAGAGGAAAGAGAACAGGGAGAGAATTTGGGGTGCTCCCAGGTTTACCCTGCACTCTTGACCCAACATACACTAAAGGGTCACCCCTAGCTGGTCTTGGAGGCACAAGGGCACGGCCCTGAAGCCAGAGTGACAAAAAAGGGTAGGAGGGGGCCTTCTGCAGCCCTTGTCCCCTCCTTGCCATAGCCCTGTCTGTCAGCCCGCTTGCAAGTCATAACAAATCCCTGGCGCTGAGCTGAAGCTGAGCGTTTGCCTGGGCGTCATGGGGATGATGAATGACCCGCAGGCCTTTGAAGTGCTCTGCCAGTTCAGCTGGGTCCGTGGTGCTGACAGAGAAATATACACAACAGCGTAACCAATAATGAGAACATTAAACATTCCTGCGCCGTGACAGGCTGACAGAAAAACCCGGGCTCGCATCAATCATCCTGCAGATAGAACCTTGACAAGGGGCCCTCGCCATGGCCCTCACCCGCCTCCCTGGCTCCCTCCTCTTCCGCCCAGCCCCTCTGTCCTTGCCAGGCCTTTTCTTCCTTCCTCAGGACCCCTCCTCTGGGGCCTCTGTCCTCTTGCGATTTTTGCCTTTGGGGCCTCTCTGAGGTCAAGTGAGGTTTGGGCCCCTGACATTTTAGTGAGACAGCCCGTGAGTGACACCATGAGGAGACACCACAGCAGTGACAAGACTGTGAAGGCTTTGAGCTTCCAGCACTTGCAATTACAGCTTTCAGGTCCTGAGAATGAATACAAACCACTGTGTGTTGGAAACTGTATCTAAATCCAAAGCCAGGTGCTTGGGGCCGGTGACCCAAGACCTCCAGCTCCCTGTATGACTTGGGTAAAGGCCCCTTTCATAGTGCTTTTGCCTGCTGCCCCTCCGCCCTCCACCCATCCCCCTACTCCTCCACGCCCCCCATCCCCGCCCCTGCCCTGTCAGTTGGACTTATCTGGGGGAAGGGGGATAGCATCTGAATTCTGATCTGTCTGAAAGAGAAGAAACAGCAGAGAAACAAATCGTTCTTCCTTTTCCTCCAGCAGGAAAGGACGTCTGTCCAGATAAGACACTCTGGATGGACCTTCAGCCCCTTTTCTGAGGAGATGCTGGCAGCTCCTCAGCCCCTGTCAGGATTTGGCTTGAGCCACACATCCCTAGGCCTGGTCTTTACTCCCTCTGTAAGTTGAGGTAACCCCACACACCTTTCACACAGAGACTGGACAGGTTTATCCCGGGATTGGCAGCCAGCAGCTTCATTCCAGTCCCAGATTTGAGGCCTTGGGCAAGTCCAGAACGTTTCTGGATCACAAAATAAAAGTAGAATCCTTGCCCAGAGGCCCTCAAGTATTTGTTTATAGTCTCCAAATGCAGAGAGTTATTTGCCTGCTCTTAACCCTGGAGCTCTGAGGGAGAGGGAGTTCTTTCTGTTTATTTGTGTTCCCATCCTTGGCTTTTTAGCATGGAGAAAACATGGCTTTCAAAAAGTCATGAAAACTGCTGATAGTTTATCCTGACACAGAGGGATGGCCATTCTGGGTCATCTAAGTAGACTGATGTTTTCAGAGGAGACAGGGATGACAGTACTGAACCCCTCTACTGCAAACTTCCTTTCTACCTCCCCAGAGGCCACTATCATTCTTGCCGCCTGCGGTCATCACTGGCCTTACCCTCCTCTGATACCCTGTGACCATTGGCCCCAGTCAATGTCAAATTAGGCTTGAAACTACTTGAGGACAAGACAATGTGTGTTATAGTCCTCTGCGCTCCCTGGGACTTGCAAGCCGTCTTGCTCTGCAATACCTACCCCACCCCCAGCATTTTTTCTTAGAAACCGATCCTTCTAGGCCATGTCCGAACCCTGTGACAATATCCTTTACCACTGATGGCAGCTCTGGCATTGATTTAACACCTATCTCTCCATCTCCAGCAGAACAAAATCAATAACAGTAATAATAAAAAGATAGCGCCTATCTCTCCAGCCAATCAGATTCTCTCTTCCTTGAAATATGAACTCAGCCACAGGTTGTTGGGTTCCTAAAAGCCATGTGGTGTCTGGAGACTGGGGGAGCCATTTTGATCCATACACATATACAATGAGGAGGGAAGTAAAGGCTGATGTTTAAGTACAAGCAGGAGAATGAAGACGTAGGTGAGAGAAGTGTGTGGTATACCAGGTAGACCCCAAGAGAAGACAGCATAGCCTCAATTCTCTTACTGTCTGATCATAGGCCAAAATGCCTGGTTTCATTGGTTTCTTTTCTCCTGACATAATGGTGAGACAGCCAGTCCCTGGAAAAGGCATATGACTTAGGGCTGGTCAATCATTTTATCCCATCCTCCCACCAAAATGATTGGCCCAGGGATAACCACATGACTCATGCAAAGCAAATCGTAGACCTTTGATACAATTTCATAGACTGATTCTGAGAGAAGCATTTCTCAATCTCTTCAAATATCTATTGTTATCGTCGTTTGTTAGCTTGGTCATGGTTATCTGAGACAGAGTCTCATCTATCCTACGAGACAGAATCTCATTTATCCTACATTCAAGATTGACCTTGAACTTCTGGCCCTCCTGCCTCTACCTCCAGACAGCTGAGATCACAGGCACGTGTCACCATACCCAGTTTTAAGAGGTCCAAGGCTGGGGCCACTTGCATGCTGGGCAAGTGCTGTATTAGCCCATCTTCAGACCTTTTGGATTGGGTATTGTAAGGCTACGATTTCCATAGCTTCAAGTGCCACAGCTACTGCCTGCAAGAAACCAAGCTACACAAGCACCAGTGAGGCCCAGCAGTGAACCCATTGGCGATGGGTCCCAGTGACCTGTCTGGTCTTCTTATCTCATCAATACTGTAGCTCCATACAAAACCTTCATAGAAGGTATACTAATACATTCCCTATCTTGATAAAAATAGATTTAGATTGATTTCTCTTTCTTGCAAGCTGAAAAAGTCTTCATACAAGAGTTCAGGAGACAGGCTGATTTTAGGAGGATTTAGCTATCATCCATAAATGATTCTCTCTCTCCCCCCCCCACCTCTTTCATTGCAAATGAAAATAAACAAGATCACTGGGATCACAGTAGAGAAGGCTGCAGACAGTCCTCTCCTGCAAGACCTACCTGTACCCATCCTGCCAGACAGTTAAGTCTGAACAGCTGCATTCCTGGATCTAGATGCTCCTAGATCCAGCCCAGGTGATGGATTGCTGAACCCCTCTAAAATGGCTCTTTTCATTCTCTGATTTGTTTCTCTCCCAGCTTCTACAGGTAGCCACCTGACCCAATCCCCAAGCCACCCCAGCAGGAAGCCAGGCACAAGCTTGTGAGAGAAGAGTTTTTTCTCTGACAAAGATGACTATCACCAAGGGCCAATATCCCCTACCTTGTAAAAGTTTTATGCAAATCTTTAATCTCCTCTAGCTTATAAAACTTTTATGCAAATCTTTTAAGCAGACTCCATCTTATAAAACTTTTATGCAAATATTTTAATCTCCCCCACCATAAAACTTTTGTTTACACAAAGGCCTGTTGCTTTCCTGGAACTTTTCCCCTAAGTGGCCACCACTCCCCCTCCCCTCCCTCTCCCCCTCCCCTCCCTC
>NW_021621003.1:7707280-7716936 GCF_004785775.1 Grammomys surdaster | reverse complement strand
GTCCCCTCCCCCTTCTCCTCCCCCTCCCCTTCATTCCTATGTTACTTTCCAAATTAGCCAGTCAGGAGTGTACTGTGAATCTGAACCTCAGCCAGTGAGGAACAGCCAAGCGCCTCTCATGAATATAAGACACGTGTGCCACTTGCTAGCCAAGTGTGGGCCATTGCACATCATTTTTTCAAAAAAGAAAAAGAAGAGAGAGAGAGAGAGAGAGAGAGAAGGCCAGCCTTGCTATGTTCCTTAATTATGCTTTATTTTGGGTGTTTCTTTGTGTGACACTGAGAATATTCTTTTCCAACAAGCTGACCCTCCGTCCACTTCATAGTCCCAGATCCCATTCTTCAGGTGCCACTCCTCCTTCATCCTCAAGACAGGGTTTCACTATACTTCCTGAGCTGCCCTCAAACTCCTAGGTTCAAATAATCCTCCTGCCTCAGCTTCCCAGGTAGCTGAGCATGACCAGCCAGTTTTTATCTTAGATACTCTTTTCAGGGCCAGTGGACCAGTTCTATCCCTGGACACATGGGGGAGACCTGGCACAACAGAGGAGTGAAAAGCAACTGGGAATTTTAGTTAACTATAAATGTAACATGAACCAATCTTGTGACATATGATATTGTTTCTGGAAAAAGAATAATACATTTATGAACCAAGTTGTGCTACGGTGTCACATCTGTCACATTCAAATGATGTCTTAAGAATCCTGAGGAAGATTAAAGGGAAAGAAAAAGGAAGGAAAGTCTCAAGAGGAGGAAGAGACAGACAGACAGTAGACAGGCAGGCAAGTGGGCATGGGCAAGGAGGAAGGGAAAGGGCTGTGATGGTTTCTAACACTCAGAAGGCTGAGGCAGGAAGGTGGCAAGTCTGGGATGCTAGTGAGACATTACATTTAAAAGGAAGAAAAAATAAACAAACCAAACCCCACAATTATTTATTGAGTGCCAGCTGAGTATCGGGAGTTTCTAATTGTTTGGGGACGAGCTTACAGCAAGACAGAAACTCTGCTAAGGACTAGGGAAATCTAGAGGAAAAAAAGAATTCTGAGAAACTAGCACAGACAGAAGTGCTGAATAGTAGGATCTGACCTTTGGGGACAAGAAAACCCATCTCTATCAGCACCTGGACTAGATTCTAGGGCGCTGGTGTGAGCTTGCTTCCCCTGGAATGGTTGGGAATCCTTCGGGCCCAGCTGGCACTTAGTTTCCTTCTGTCCTGACTCATCCTCACTCACCAGGAGGCTGACTCAGAACCAAGAGAGATCTTACAGGAGAAGCAGTTTGCATCCTAAGGGTTTCCTGACATTTCCAACCACATGCAACTGGAAGTGGCTCTCTGAAAGGTACTGAGCTCCACATCACTCCAAAGCAGAGACTAGATGGATGGCACAGAATGAGCCACTAAACTGAGTGAATGATTTCAATTCTGTGCCACTACAGCTTCAGTTGTCCTTCTGCAGAGGCTATGAACAGCCCCTGTCACCTTCCTGGCAAGAGCGCCTCCTTCCATCCCATACAGGTCTGTCCTATATAGTACTGTCTCTCCCCCCAAGAAGAGAAATGGGCCATTCTCATAGTACTTCTGATCAACCAGGATGCAAACCACCTTCAAATAGACCATCAGAGAAGTGACACCAATGACTTCTAAGGCTGGGTTCAAAGAGCCATGTTGCTCTCTGGCAACACTTGCTTGTAGAGCCCAGACATTATGCTGTGAGAAAGTCTAAACTGACTCCCATACGGAATTCACATGAAGAGACCCACAGAAGTATCCAACCCCTGCCTCAGACAAGCCAAGGTTCCAGCCCAGATCTGGGCTATCAGACACCAAAAGTGAATGGACACTTAGTCATAACAGCAGCACGCATAATGATGGGAGCTGGCAAGATGGCTCAGTGAGTAAAGGTGCTTGCAGCCAAGCCCGAACCTCAGGAGGAGAAAATTGATTCTGTGACTGTCCTGTGACTTCCACACGCATACCATGGCACACATGCCCATTCATACAATAAGTAAATGTTGTCTTAAAAAGTTAAAAATCTACTCTCAGTGGCGAAAACACGGACATGACCCAAGTCATCTGCCAACAGATGAATGGGTAAGAAAACACACACACACACACACACACACATGAAAGGAGAGAGAGAGAGAGAGAGAGAGAGAGAGAGAGAGAGAGAGAGAGAGGAATATTACATAGTCTTGAAAATTAATTACAATACATGTGGCAGTATGGATTAGCTTTCAGAACACTACACTTTAAGTGAAATAAGCCATCCAAGGGAAGATTCATATCATAGAGTCTACTTCTCTGGGTTTCTAGAATAGTTACAATCATGGAGAAAGTTGGAATGGAGGATGACTGGTGAGAAAGGAAACAGGAATTAGCTGCATCCTAAATGAGTTTGGTACCTATACTGGCTGGTTTTGTGTGTTAACTTGACACAAGCTGGAGTTATCACAGAGAAAGGAGCTTCAGTTGAGGAAATACCTCCATGA
This sequence comes from Grammomys surdaster, assembly GCF_004785775.1. Classification (NCBI taxonomy): domain Eukaryota; kingdom Metazoa; phylum Chordata; class Mammalia; order Rodentia; family Muridae; genus Grammomys; species Grammomys surdaster. Next base: position 7,714,447 of record NW_021621003.1, on the reverse strand, counting down.
GATCCAGCTGTAAGGCATTTTCTCAATTAGTGATCAAGTGGGGGAGGGCCCATTGTGGGTGGTGCCAGCCCTGGGCTGGTAGTCTTGGGTTCTATAAGAAAGCAAACTGAGCAAGCCAGGGGAAGCAAGCCAGTAAGTAACATCCCTCCGTGGCCTTTGCATCAGCTGATACATGACCTGCTTGAGTTCCAGTCCTGACTTCCTTTGGTGATGAACAGCAACGTGGAAGTGTAAGCTGAATAAACCCTTTCCTCCCCAACTTGCTTCTTGGTCATGATGTTTGTGCAGGAATAGAAACCCTGACAAAGACAGAACCAAAGAACTGTGTGCTCAAAAAATGGTCACAGCTGGGCGGTGGTGGCGCACGCCTTTAATCCCAGCACTTGGGAGGCAGAGGCAGGTGGATTTCTGAGTTCGAGGCCAGCCTGGTCTACAGAGTGAGTTCCAGGACAGCCAGGGCTATACGGAGAAACTCTGTCTCGAAAAAAAAAAAAATGGTCACAGTTGGGCTGGAGAGGTGGTTCAGCCTGTACAGTGTTTGTTTCACAACTGTTCCCAGTACTCCCTCCCCAAAAAAGGCTGAATCACGTGTCTGCATTCCCAAAACTGAGGATGCAGAAACAGGAAGACCCTAGAAGCTTGCTGGTCAACCAGTCTAGTTTAATCAGCAAGCTCCAGCCTCAGAGAAGACTCTTGTCTCAGAAGAGTAAGGTAGAGCATAAGGTAGAATACGGCCAAGGTAGAGGTCAATGTCTACCTCTGACCTCCACACTTATGCACACGCAGGTGCAAATACCCATACGCACATGCTCACAATGGCAGATTTTATTACATGTATTTAGCCATATTTTAAAAAACAATTGAAGACAAGCAAATGAAGACTGTTTAGATGATCCAAGAACCAGCCACAGAGACCCTCCCAGTCTTTAAATTGACCCAGGTGAGATCTCAAAAAAAAACAACCTCACTGTCTAAATATCTGACCCACTGGAACTATGACTCAATGAAATAGAGGGGTGTGTGTGAGAGTGTGTGTGTGTGTGTGTGTGTGTGTGTGTGTGTGTGTGTGTTGTACATGTGAAGGTCAAGGGTCAATGTTAGGTGTCTTCCTCAATTACTTCCCTACCTTATATTTTGAGACAGAGTCTCTTACTGAACCTAGAGCTCGCCAGTTGACTGAATCTGATGGCCAAGAATCCCTGGAACCATACTTTCTCTGCCTCTCTAGCGCTAGGATCAAAGCACACCCCACTGTCCCTAGTTTTTCATGTGAGTGTTGGAAATCAAACTCAGGTTCCCATGCCTATACAGCAAGCACTCTACTGAACCATGAAGTAGTTTAAAATAACTTCTCATGCAACAGTGGTCATTGAGACAGTTGGAACAAGATGACCAGGTCACTGTCACAGGTCTGTAGTCATAATGAGGTAGGTATAGGGCTGAGATTCACGAATGACTGAGTTACCCTCCACTGGGTACACTGGATCCAGGCTTTTCCATTAGCATAACCATCCCTGCTTCTGGCTCTTTGGCTTCACAACCCTTCTATTGCTCACGAGGTAGCAAAAATAATTAAGGGTGTGAGAGCCATGCCAACAGAGAAGGAACACCCCTGAGGCCCTCCTTTCAGAATCATGGGTTCATCTGTCACTATTTACACCCATGGAAACTCACACAGGAGTTAGGCTTAGTGACATTTGGGAGGAGGGCTAGAACAGGCTGCTGAAGACAAAGCTAGACCATCCCTTTGTGAGCCACACAGTCCCAGTGTCCTGCTGTCCCCTCTACAGACATATCGCAGAGAAGACACAGGCCTCTAGGAAGCGGGATAGTGATATTCACGGGAAAGGTTGAGAAAGCAATATTTCTCTATGTGATGCTCATGTAGACCCTGCCTATGCAGTCAAAATCTGAAAAACATTTCCCCCTGGCCTGATTCCCTATGGAAAAGTGTCCTATATTATCATAGGCCTACACCACACTTTCTCCAAATAGAAACATATAGAAAGCTCACACTATAAAGGACAAGTTTCAGCACTCAACTAACCCCACCAGAATTGATGGAATCAAGGCCAGTTTATTGATGTCACATTCTGGGAATTCATAGTTTGAGTTGTCTCTGTAGGCATAGAGGACAGTATGGCACTCTGGAACTCACAGCCTCACCACCAGTAAATCCTGACCATCATCTCTCAGCTCTGGGTCAAAAACCCAGACATACTCCCTCAGACTTGCTTCCTATGTGTCAGCCAGTGCCTGGCATCTGATGGGACTTGAAGAGATATGAGGGGGGAAGATCTTGTCCATATTGATCACCATTGTTGTTGTCTTAGTTAGGGTTCCCATTGCTGTGAAGAGACACCATGACCAAGGCAACGCTTGTAAAGGTGAACATTTAATTCGGGTTGGCTTACAGTTACAGACGTTTGATCTATTATCATCATGGTGGGAACCATGACTGCGTGCAGGCAGACATGGTGCTGGAGGAGTCAAGAGTTTCTACATCTAGATTCAAAGGCAGCCAGGAGAAGACTCATTTCCACAGGGAGCCAGGTGAAGGCTCTTTTCTGCACAGAGTAGAGCCTAAGTATAGGAAGAAACCTCAAAGCCCATCCCCACAGTGACAGGCTTCTTCTAACAAGACCACACCTACTCCAACAAGACCACACCCCCTTGTAGTGCCACTTTCCAGCAGCCAAGCATATCCAAACCAGCACAGTCCTCATCCCTAGAATGGTATGTGACACTTATGTTGCTGGAGTACCCTCCTTCCTTATCTCTTCTGCCCAGTACTAGTTGGAAAAACATCGGCCAGACCTCAACTATAGCCAGCATACTGGCAACTTCTGTACAGTAAATAATTCTGATTAATACACACAAATGAACAAACACCATGCTTCAACACTCATTCTCTGAAGACAATCTTCTATGGGGCCTGTTTACCAGTGTTGGAATCTAATGTTTTCATACTGTGCTTGTTTAGATGAAAATGGTCCTTGTAGGTTCATATATTTGAATGCTTGGTCCCAGTTGATGGAATTGTTTGGGAAGAATTAGAAGACATGGCCTTATTAAAGGATGTGTGTCACTGGGCTTTGAGGTTTCAAAAACCCAGCCATTCCCTTCCCAGTTAGTACAGTCTCTTGTGCGCTCTCTCTCTCTCTCTCTCTCTCTCTCTCTCTCTCTCTCTCTCCCTCCCTCCCTCCCTCCCTCCCTCTCTGCCTTGTGCCTGTGAATCAGATGTAAACTCTTACCTACAAGCCTGTGTGCCTGCTGCCGTGCCCTCAGACAATGTGGTCATGGATTCACCCTCTGATACTATAAGCAAATCCCTAATAAACTGTTCTTTACTATTTCTTCTAAGCTGTCTTGGCCATTGTGCCTCTTCACAGCAATAGAAAAGTAACAAATATATATATATATATATATATGGAGAGAGAGAGAGAAAGAGAGAGACAGAGAGAGACAGAGAGAGAGTCAGACTGACTTACACATGTCACTGGTGCAAGGCTATCCAGCCCATCCTTCACATTTGCAGTACAATTATCCTTTCCTTGCTCAGCATCTCCTCTTCCTTCCTCTAGATGCTAACCACACTTGACAGTGGATACATGGCCCCACAAGACCCATCACACTGCCCCATATTTGAACAGTTAATGCCTCAGGGTGAAACATGAGTACCCTGATAAACAGACAACTGGAGTCCTGTCCCTGGGAACTTTTAACTAGACTCAAAGATGAATCTAAATGATAGACTTGGATGTGTGACCAAGCTTTGGTATCTGAGCCTTTAATGTGAGGAGGGGCTGAGCATTAAGTTGGCACGGACCATCTCTAGGAGGGAAGAAATATGAGCACTGGTTGTATTGGGGCACACATCCTCTCCCTGTCAAGTTATACAATCTTCTCTCTGCTGTCTAAAATGAAGTGGAGGAAGAAGAGCAGTCAACATGAATAGAAAGCTGAAAACAGAAGTAGAGTTAGGCCTAGGAAAGAAAGGAGTGCAGGTGGTTTGGAGAAGAAAAGGGCAGAAAAGGGCTCAAGAGAGAGGAAAGCATATGCAACCAAACTGGTAGACAAATCTGTCCTCTAAGATTGGCAACTGGATGGGAAAGAAAGAATCCTTGGTATTTGTTTGGATATTAGGAGGAGATGCCTGGAGTGGGGAGAGGAACAACGTCAGGGCACTGACATGTCCCTAAGCCAAGGAGTTACAGTGCAAAAGGCAGAAGACAGAAAGCAAGTGGCAGCCACCCCATAAGTAGCTACAACAAGAAATGGAAAGAGAGTACAGGCTCTCACCTAAGAACCAGAAGCCATCTGCAAAGAATGATGCTCTGACCACATATAGATAGGAAGAATGGAGGTGAGGAGTTCCACACACCTGTTCAGTGTCCTTCCAGCAGTCTGCTTGAAGAGCCCATGGTCATGTTTCTTCCCCTGGAGCCTACATACCAGAGGACATGAGATGTCATCATTATACCTTGCCATGAGGTTATGGAACATGACATCACAGGTTAAAGAACACAGCTACTGTGAACTGCCAGACTGTGGGGCCTCAGCAGTATCTCCTTATAAAAATGTCAGGTGGACCTGCCTATGCTCTGGCCCCCTGTGCAGCGCTCTGGCAGGTGGGAAGGGGCTATGAGACATCACCACAGACAATATAGAAAGAGAATGGCCATCTCGTTAGCCAGGGATTGGGCATGTCCTAAACATTAGCCAGTGTCCAGCATCTGATGAGACTTGAGACAGCATGAAGAAAACAATCTTATCCATCATCTGACTATCACTATCACCACACCTAGAATGGTATGTGACAGGCATCTTGGCTGGGTACACATTCAGCAAGTACTGTTTTCATGTTGAGTACTATGAATATAGCCTGTGGGGCTATCTAAGTACTGAAATTTATCTCTTGCTTTAACTGTATTCACTGCTTTAAAAACAGCCATCATTTACCCTGGATAATAGTGATTATAGTTTTTAAGTTCACCTCAGTAGAAGTAAGAATAGACCTTCCCTATGGCCTTGGAAACTCCTGTTGTAGCCTACAACCCAGATCATATGTCCAGTGGTAGCAAGACAATCAAGCTGAAGGCAAAGGGCTCAGACAAAACCCTTTCAGTATCAGCTCTACACTCCCCGTCCTTTGAAAGGACAGACATGGCCAAGCCCTACCCCAAGTCCTCACTCACTCCTCCCATCCCCACACAGCAGGCCAGGAACCACAGAAGAAAATTCTGGAGCTGGGTAGAGGTTAAGGGATTCTTTTTTACATCTTTATTTTTTTTCCAAGACAGGGTTTCTCTGTATAGCCCTGTTTATCCTGGAACACACTCTGTAGACCAGGCTGGCCTTGAACTCAGAGATTCATCTGCCTCTGCCTCCAAAGTGCTGGAATAAAAAGCATGTGCCACCACCTCCTAGCTCTTCCTTCCGTTTCTGTTCCATTCTCTTTCTGTCCCCTCCTCCCTGTCACTTTGCCTTGTCCCCTTCCCCACCCTTGGCATGTTCCCTCCACAGGCCCTCTCCTCACCATTCCAGACTACACAGACACATTGATTCCTACAGCATGGAAAATAACTACAGAATAAAGATGTCTGCCCACGGATGAGCACGTTGGCAGACCGCTGTCAGAGATCCCTGGGCTTGGGTTGTGCAGTCTTTCAAAAAAGTTGTTTCTCTCCCGTTCCTGTCCTCCTTCCTTTCTCCCTGTCCCCCAGCTCCCTGACCCCCCTCTTTGCTTACTTATTGGAGGAGTAATAAATATCAGGTCGACAGGCCCTTCTCACAGTTACAAAGCTACCTGTAAGGGAGCTCAATAATTAGCAGTCTTGAAGATGATATATGACTTCCATTACCCTTTGGGACTGGAGACTAAACGAGGACAGAGCTAATTGCCGTGCAAAGCAGTTTGCCATGAATGAGGGAAATGCAGACCCTGTCTCCTGCCAAAAAAAAAAAAAAAAAGCCCTATTGCTGGTCTGATCTCCAGGCTGGTTTCTGCCGCAGGAGTTCACTCGGTGTCCATAAATCATGGGCTGCTTACAGCTGAGGCTGCCCGGAGTAGTCAGCGGCTGTTCGCTGAGTGACAGATCCCAGCCGACCGAATTAGAGCTTCAACTCACTCCTTTCTTCTCCTGCTCCTCCTCCTTGTCACACTGACCAGAAAATTAAAGCCAGACTCCTCCAAGAGGGCAGTAGAGGCCCACGATACGTTGGGGGCTGTGGACTCGGGTTGATTCCCCATTTTCTATGTCCAGCTGCTCCCTCCACGCACACGCTCTCCTTTCAAACATACCCTGGTCCCTAAAGCCAAAGGACGAAGGGGCCTGCTGGCCCTGTTCTGGAATGCTCCAGGCTGGGCGTTTGTCCTTGGCTTGTCATGGAGACAAATGTGGCCTCCCCTCTGGCCAGCATCTCTCCTCCCCCGCCGCTCTAGCAAGAACTTCTTTACTTCACTTAAAGGAGGACAGACAACAACCACAAGTGTGTCCACAACAGACAGACTGCAGGAGCCCTCCATCCCCTAACTCCCAACCCCCATCCCCCAAACCCCACCCCTAGGTAGAGCATTCTCCAGGGAAGGCTTTCTTCTCTCTCCTTTACACCCACTCCTAGGGCACTCCTCAAAAAGCCTTGATTCTGAGGTCCCAAGGTGGGATCCACTGTGGATGTGCAAATCTCTGGCCTGCCACCACCTATTACATAGCCTGGAGTACCTGTGGAGGTCCCTCCCAGCCAGTAGACACCACCTTCACACTCAGAGCTAGGCTCCTGACTTTTCTAATAATGAATTCTTAGTATTGCCAAATTGTATTTGACACTCCATTCAAACCTCAGGCTTTCGTAATGCAAACTGCCTTCTGGCAGGAAGGGAACCTGAACCTCTCAAGATCTGTGCAACCTGACAGGTCTGCCCAGAGAGATATGTGATAGGCTGCCAAGTTGACAGGATCTAGAATCATCTAGGAGAGAAGAAGCCTGTGGGTGTGCCCAAGAGGGATTATCTAGATTAGGTTAATTGAGGTGGGCTAATCCACCCTAAACATAAGAGACACCATTCCTTGGGCCCTCCTCAACTTCATGAAAAGAAATCTGAACACCTCTCTCTCTCCCTCTCCCCAGCCACCCTCCGACGGGATCGGGGGGGGGAGCCGCCCC
>NW_021621003.1:7635452-7706880 GCF_004785775.1 Grammomys surdaster | reverse complement strand
TCCTCTCTCTGTCTCTCTCTCTCTCTCTCTCTCTCCTTCCTAGATGTGGATATAATACAACCAGCTGCCTCAAGCTCCTGCGGCCATGACTTGCTTATCATGATGGGCTGTACCCTCAAAGCCAACATAAACCCTTCCTCTCTTCAACTGCTTCTAGTTGGATATTTGGTTACACAAGAAAAGGAAGTCTTACAGGGTAGGCTGTTCCATGGGGGCTCTCAGAGAGGAAGGGAAGCTGACTCTTACTGCCAGCTGCTTTCTATACAATACTGTGCATTTCTTATCCCCACTGCTTTCCATCAACCCCATGAGTAACTGTCACCGCTGCCTCCATTTTGTAGCTGAAGAAACTGAGGCCCGCAAGGTTAAGTCACCCAAAGTCATGATGTCAGCGACAAAGGGCAACTTGGGAGTCATGCTCTGATGGACTCCCAAATTCTTTATGTCTACCCCTGAGAATAAAATAACAGCTCTGCACCTTCGCCTACTAGTAGGTGACCTGTCACCCCAACATTATTATTAATGTGGTGGCTTTCCACTCTCAACTGTTGCTAGTCTGGGTGATAAATCACAGGGTCACCTTCTCAAGCATTTGGTTCCAAGTGTCTCCAGACTCCTCTCCTCCAGCCAGACAGGGAAAGTCCTAAAAGGAGCTGAGTTCTTGCTTACTCCGCCATGCTCAGACTTGCTACCCAGGCCTGTCTCTTCCCTCACTCAATTTCCACTCAGCTCTCAGGACCCCCTGAGGTTCTGGGTCTTCCTTTACCTACCCTCCACGAACCATAAGCTGGGTCCTACCTTCATTCTATCACACAAACACTGATTGATCTTCCCAGAATTACCACTGGTGATAACATGTTTATCTGTCTACTATCCATTTCCCCCATTAGACTGTGAAGGCATCAGGAAAGCCACAGGCATCGTATCTGCAGGCCTGCCTTGGAGCTGTGCCCACAGTATGTGATTTATGAATGAGTGAATGAATATATGACATTTCTCACAAATGCATATATCAACATACATATGTACTCCGGAATTCCTAATCCCCCACAATCATCACTAAGGAAATGGAATTCCGTTCTGGAACAAGCTGGGCCTTCCCTACAGCATCACAAACCACTGATCTTCCCATCAGAGGATCTCAGTAGCCGTGTCAGGAGAGGATGCCTGTGGGATGTGAGACATGACACAGCAAGGGCTTCCTCAGCCTGCTTCTCATCACCGCAGATGGGAGACAAGCCATATTGCTTCTAGTTCCGCATCAGCCATGTAACCTACATTGAGTGTTCTGATACAACCACCCTACTTCCCATAAATGAACTGTTAGGGATGTATGTGCATAACTGAATGAATCTTGCTTTTTTTTATTGTTGTTTACATTACTTTGTGTGTGTGTGTGTGTGTGTGTGTGTGTGTGTGTGTGTGTGTGTGTATACCATGATATGTATGTGGAGGTCAGAGGACAACTTATGGGAGTACGCTATCTCCGATAGGTCCTGGTGATAGAGTTCAGGTCTTCTGACTTTCTGGCAAGTGCCTTTACCTCCTGGACCCTCTTGCTAGCCCACTTCTTGGAGATGGGGAGATAGGTCAGTCAGTAGTGTTGGCCTTAAAGGCATGAGAACCTGAGTTAATCCCGAGCTTTAAAAGACGGGCATGATGGGGTGTGCCTGTAACCCCAGTGCCAGGAAGATAGACATGAGACAACCTCTGGAGTCCGATGGCAGCCAGCCTAGCCAGATCAGCAAGCCCCACACCACTGAGAGGCATTCTGAAGTTAGCCTCTAGCCTCCACAAGCATGCATACATACATACATGTACACTTGTACACATATTCATATACACAGTAAAAATAAATGCAAACTTTCTCTTATCTTAAAATAGACTTAATACCTATATATATGAGATATATATACATATATATTGTTTATATATACACATATATGTATATATGTATATATATATATATATTAGAATTTCAACCCATGAGTAATATATATATTACTCATAATTTATATATATTGTTCATATATATATTTCAAGTATGAAAATGTGATTTGAGAAGTAAAACCCTCATAAGAGAGGCTTCACTGAGACCCATTGCCCCTTGAGATATATGGAGTTATAAAGAGATAGTTATACAAGAGAATGGATTGTCATCAGTGGACACAAGCCTGCTAGCACCTTGACCTTGAACTGTGAGAGATAAAGTTTCTATTATTTATAAGGCCTCCCATCTATTGGTATCTTGTTACAACCTGAGTGAACTAAGACACAGTCCTCCCAGGCATTGTGGGAGCTTCTCTCATATTGCAGAGGCATCCCTGTGTACCACTGTCCACCCTTGGAAAGACAAAGACTTCAGACTGGGCTGGGCATTCTGATGGGAATCTGAACGATGTCTGCATTTGCCCCTCCCTAGCATGAGTAAAGGATACCCTAGTGAGGGGAAAGTTACGTGTGGAACCTCTGGTTGTGATGGCTACCCTATAGACCTTAGGAATGTCCACTTTTAAAGCACTAGGCCATGTTTTTCTGAAACCTGGTTTAAGCCTAGCCTGTCTCCCATGCTAAAGGAGACAGCATGGAAGCAGGAAGCACAGAAGGATCCTAGAGCCTACCTCTTAGAGTCATTGCCAAGGAAGGAGAAGAGGAGTCAGGGCTCCATAGCAGCATAGCAAACTCAACAATAAGATCCTTCTGCCCCAACAGAACTACCAAAGCCAAATGTCTCCTTGGCTGATGGACTTGGGTATGAATATAGACTTTGAAAGCAGCCTATAACTTCATCTGAACAGAAAAAAATGAAAGACCTTGTTCTAGAGGGCAGCTACAGACAGCTCTCCAGTCGCCAGAGGACTCCATGCAGACATGCAGACAGATGAGCTGATGGGATAGCAGATAGATGCATAGAGGTGTACAGAGATGCACAAAATGTACAGCAGAAGGTGACAGCTGCACAGCTGTTGGCACAGAGACACGTTCGCATACCAGCTTCTCCAGCCAGCCAGGCCCACCAAACACCTGTCTCCTCTAGATCTGCTAACTGAAAAGCCGGGTCAGGTCACACCTCAGTAGTTGAGACAAGCCTAACTATGAAAATCTTCTTTTAACATTGTTGTGGCAGAAAGCAAGAAAAGCAAAGAAGGTGGCCTTCTACTGCCACAAAGTGGGGTTGGATCTGCTGTCCCCTTGAAACAACTAAGAGCAGGTGACACCCTTAAAACGACTCCCAAGATGTTGAACATCAAGCAACACAAAAGAAATTTAGGTCCTCGGTTCTACATAGTGGTAGAGCATTTGCCCAGCAAGCATGAGGCTCTGGCTTCAATCTCCTATACCACAAAAGAGGTGGTGTTACAACAAGATGAACCATATCCTGTTTGTAACTCAGGGCCTTGGGAAGGTTTCCAGTATGTGGCAAAACTAACATGAATCCCACACAGGATTAGCTAAATACAAGGAGTAAAGCTGGGAATCCAACCAGCCAAGGCATCAGCATCCATAAGGGAGAGCACTGGGGAGGATCCCTGAAGCATTTGGCAAAGTACCATTCAGCTTGTGGTTGCTGCCCAAGGCCAGGGGGAAAAACTACCATGGGAAAAGAGAAATCAATCAACTATGCAATGTGCCATATTTATAAAAGGAAGGGCTAAAAACAAATGACTGCCTCAACAGATAAAGAAGAAATGCTTGGTGAAATCCAGTGCCTAATCATTGATGAAAGTCCTTAATACACTATAAATAAGAGGAAATGACCTGCTATGGAGCCTGTAACACTTTCTACTTGACATCACTGCTTTTCCCTTAGGAACAGAAATGGGATACGAATGTCCTTTCTTGTAACCTTTATTTAACATTGTATTAAAGGTTATAGCTAGTGCAGTAAGACAAGAAAAGGATTTTTAAGGCATCTATTTGCACAGGCCATAAACATCCAAGATAACTTTAAAAATATATAAACAAAACATGGGAGAATCTAAGACACTATCTGATTTCGTCAGTGTTCTGTTGCTGAGAAGAGTCACCATGACCATGGCGACTCTTATGAAAGAAAGCATTTAGTTGGGGCTGGCTTACAATTTAGTACATTATCATCATGGCAGGAGCATGGTAGCTTGCAGGCAGACATGGTGCTGGAGAAGTTGAGAGTTCTACATTCTAATATGCAGGCAGCACGAAGAGAGAGACACTGAGCCTGGATTAGGCTCTTAAAACTTCAAAGCCCATCCCCCTAGTGACAAGTTTCCTCCCAGAAGGCCACACCTCCTCCAACAAGGCCACACCTCCTAATCCCTGTCAAGTAGCTGTACTCCCTAATGATGAACCATTCAAATGTATGAATATTCATATTCAAATATATGAATAAGAATGGGGGTCATTCTTATTCAAACCACCACACCATCAAATGCCTAGCCCTCAGATTATGGATATAGAAGGAGAAATAGTATAGCAAAGGCACAGAGAATATTTTCAATAAAATCCTTGCAGGAAATTTCCCAGACTAGAAAGGAGATAATCTACCTTATCTTCAACAAGAGGCCTACAGAACACCAAATAGACAGGACCAGAAAAGAAACTTCCTTAAAACATAATATAGTTATAACATTTAAAGCACAGAATAAAGGGAATTGAAAGCTGTAAGAGGGGTAGGTCCAGTTACCCATCAGGATAACACCTGATTATTCAGTGGAAAAGTTTTTAACCCCTAAGGGCCTGGAAAGATATAATCTAAGTTCTAAAAAAAAACAAGTTTCAAACCAGACTATAACAGACAACAAAACTATCTAAAATTGAAGGTAAAATACTGTCTGTTAAATAAAACTTTAAAAAAAAAATCACCCACAGGTTGGAGGGCCAGCTCTACAGAGGTTATTGGAAGGTATTCTTCAGTCTAAAGAGGATAAATACACCCAAGAGATCACAGGAAACAAATCCAGAACAGTTTTATCAAAAGAAGCTAAAAACAAAAACAAAACAAAAAAAAAACAAGAGGCTAAAGCAATGGGTTAAAAGCACCTTCGGCCTTCGCTCTTGCTTACAGAAGACCCAGGTTCAGTTCCCAGAACCCACATGATGGCTCTACAGCTACAGAACACTGAAACCCAAACACTAGAGAATACACATTCTTACACATTCTTATCAGCAGCCCATGGAACTTTCTCCAAAACTGGCCCCATATTAGGACCTATAGTATGACTCAACAAATATATGAAAAGGGAAATAACAACCTACCTCCCATCTGACCACAAGGAAATAAAGCTACAAATACCAATAGCAATGGAAACTACATAAGCTACACAAACTCATAGCGACCAAACAACATGCTACTGAACAGTAAGTGGGAAGAGGACATCAAGAGAAACTTTAAACTCCTTGAATTGAGTAAAAATGAAAATACGGCATTCCGAATCTATTAGACAAAATGAAGGCAGTCATAAGTTGGAAATGTATAGTGCTAAGTACCTACATACATTTTTTTGAAATTTAAAATTAATAGCTTAATGATGCACCTGAAAGCCTTGGGGGGGGGAGCAAACAACATTCCCCCAACATTAGATGTGAAGAAATAATCAAAATGAAACTACTTAAAACTATATACCTCTTCACAGCTATAAAAACCCAAACTAAGACACAAACATTAGCCAAATAACCAAAAGAAAAAAAGAGTTATGACCCAAATTAATAAAATTAGTGATAAAAAATGAGACATTAAAGCAGATATTTGAGGAAGTTCTGAGAATCGTAAGATCATACTTTAGAAAGCTGTGTTTCATCAAACTGGAAAGTCTAGAAGAAATGGATGCATTTTGAGATGTATATGTCCTATCAAAGTTAATATGAAGTAAATAATTTAAACAGACCCATAACAACCAATAAGATAAAAAGCAGTAACTAAATATCCCCCAACTAAAAAGTGTCCAGGGCCAGGTGAATTCTGTGAAGAATTCTACCAGACCTTCAAAGAATAACTAACATACATAATTATTCTATAAAATAGAAAAGGAACAATTCCAAATTCTTTAATAAATATTAATTTTTAATTTTATGTGTATGAGAATTTTGCCTGTATAAACATCTATGTACTATGTATACACCTAATGCCTCTAAAAGCCAGAAGAGGATATAGAATCTCTTAGAACTGAAATTACAGATAGTTGTGAGCCACCATGTAGGTGCTGGGAACCAAAGCAGGGTCCTTTACAAGTGCTCTTAACTGCTGAACCATCTCTCCTGTTTCACTTCCAAATTCCTTTTATGAAGCTGGTTGTGAATAAGAGGTCTCCCATAGTCTTAAGCATTTGAATACCTGGTCACCACTTGGTAGCACTGTTTGGGTAGGTTTAGGAAGTAACACCAGATAGAGGAAGTATATTACTGGGATGGGCTTTGAGAGTTTAAAATTCTATACTGTCTTAGTTAAGGTTTCCATTGCTATGAAGAGGCACCATGACCAAGGCAAGTCTTATAAAGGACAACATTTAATAGGGGCTGGCTTACAGTTCAGAGGTTCAGTCCATTATCATCATGGCAGCCACTAGGCAGTCACAGTGTTGGAGGAGGAGCTGAGAGTTCTGCATCTTGATTTGACTACAACCAGGAGAAAGTAGACTGACTTTCAGGAAGCTAGGAGAAGGGTCTCAAAGCCCACACCAACAGTGACACACTTCCTCCAACAAAACCCACTCCTATAGTGACACACTTCCTCCAACAAGGCCCACACCAACAGTGACATAATTTCTCCAACAAAGCCCATCCCCACAGTGATACGCTTCCTCTAAAAAAGCCACACCTACTCCAACAAGGTCACACCTCCTAATAATCCCACCTCTGCAATACTTGCCCATCCATACTCACTGCTGCTCTATTCACAACGGCCAGGACATGGAACTAGCCTAGATGTCCATTAACTGATGGGTGCATAATGGACATATAGTACAAAATGGAATATTATTCAGCTATAAAGAAAAATATAATTATGAAATTCATAGGTAAATGGAGAGAGCTAGAAATAATCATATTCTGTATAAGGTAAACCAGACTAGAAAGACAAATGGGACAAGTTCTCCTGCATCTGTAGATGCCAGATATGAATCTATAGATTTATGTCTCTAAATTGGGTGATCAACAGAAGTCAAAAGAAACTAGTGGTGTGAAAGATACAGGGACATGAGAGGAAAGGGAGTCTGAGGAAGGATAGTAAACACTGAAGACTTTTGAAAAGTCATATTGAAGTCTATTATCACATAAGCTTCCTAAAAGATATACATATCTAATAGCTATCCACTGGGTGTGAAAACAGAAGGATTCTAGAGGCCTGCTGACCAACCAACCCAGTTTAATCAATAAGCTATAGTAAGATTCACAGAGAGGCACTGTCTTGAAAACCAAGGTGGCAGGTAACAGGGCAACATCTGGCATTGCCTCCAGCCAAAACCCAGGGGAGAGTCTATCAGAAAATATAAATTAAAACCACAATGTGGTGGTGCATGCCTTTAATCCCAGCACTTGGGAGGCAGAGGCAAAAATCTCTATGAGTTCCAGGACAGCCTGCTCTACAGAGTTCCAGGACAGCCAGAGCCACACAGGGAAATCCTGTCTCAAAAACACAAAGCATGAGACACCATTCCAAACCTATTAAGATAGTCAAAATTAAAGAGATTGATCATGCTGCATGCAGGAGCAGTTGGAGAGAACCTAGATCTACTGCTGTCAGGAATGCAAAATAGTTTACTAGCCTCCTTAGAAGATGAAGCATACATGGGACACATGATCTGTCCACCCATAAGTATATGCCCAAGGAAAGTGATGGCACATATCTTTACATAGCTATGTAGATAGCTATGATAGACATGAAGTACCCCAAGCCTCCATCAGCAGATGCAAGGATAAACACATGTTCTAAAAGGGCAATTCACCCGATATCCACATGCCTAGCTTACAGGAACAATAGTCACAAAAGCCAAAAGCTGGAAACCACCCAAGCATTCATTGACAGAAAAATGTGTAAGCAAAATACAGTGTGTGTATATATATATATATTGAATGGAGTATTTTTAATGTATATACATTAGAAATGAAGTGAAGAAAACACTACACCATGAGTTGTATTTTACACAATGTGTTTTATTTTACTATCTTTACAAAAATTTCTTTAAAACTTAAAAAAAATGAATTATGTACATATGTGTATGAGAACAGAGATTTGGGCGTGTGAGTATAGGGCCCATGTAGGTCAGAAGAGACCATTGGATCCCCTGGACCTGAGGTGGTTGTGAGCCACCTAACATGGGTGCTAGGAAATCAAACTGGAGTCCTCTACAAAGCAAGTGGACTCTTTCTTCTAGAGGACGGGAAGTGGGTGACCCAGGCAAAAGACTGCTTGGAAAAAGGCAGAGAAACTGAGGTGCCCTTCAGGGTAGTGTGAGAGTGAACAAAGCAAAAACTTACCTGTTGAAAATACACGTTACAGCTGTTTGTGGTGACTCAGGCTTATAATCTACCATGGTGAGACCCTGCCTCAAAAAATTAAAGCAGGCTAGAGAGATGACCCTGTGAGTTACAACACTTGCTACTCAACCAAATCCCCAGCTTCCACATAAAAGGCCAGGCAGGACAACACACCTATAATGCCAACAGAGACAGGAAGATCAATAGTCTCCTGGTCACCAGCCTAGCTCCAGATTTAAAGAGAGACCCTGTCTCAAAGAAATACAATGGAGAATGGTAGAGCAAGACACCCAATATTCAGCAAATTCTCAATTTGTAAACCAGGCTATCTTTGAATTATAAATTCTCCTGCCTCAAACTCTTGAATACAATCTCAACTGTGTGCCACCATGCCTGAATGCACTGAGGTTTAATTGTGTGTGTGTGTGTGTGTGTGTATGTGTATAGTTGGTTGGTTGGCAGTAGATAGGGTCTTGCTATGTAACACTGGCTAGCCTCAAACTCATGATCCTCAGCTTCTGAAGTGCTGGGATTACAGGAATGTGTCAATATACTCAAGGTACCACTGACACACATACTGGTATCTGACACACATACTCCACTGTCTTCATATCACAGATCTTATACTAAGGGAGGTGGCATCTTTGTTCTTTCTCTCCTGGGAGATCCTGCATTTTGATGCCTTCTTTAAGGAGAGAAAACTCATGGACCATTTCCTCACTAATCCCTGCCCTGTGAAATAATGGATGGCAATCTTCCAGAACAAACCAGAAGAACAAAGGCCCTAGGAAATAATGCTGTGGGTCTGGGACCCAAAGGAACTCTTTCTCACTCAGTAGTGGATATAGAGGCAACAGAGATGAAAATTTCCAGCTGGGCCCCAAATCCCAGGGGCCTCTGCCAGCAGGCCTATGCCCATCCCCTGTCTCTTGCCCACTCTTTAGGCTCAGCTCAGCCCAGAGCCTACAGAGCACTAGTTTCCTAGGCTTGGAACCAAACCATTTCCACTGCTGGCCACCCAGGATCCTGTCTCCCTCCATTTCTGTGCAGGGAAAATTGTTTTTAAATCTTATCTTCCTAGGAACAACATGAATGCAAACCAACAGTAAATGTGTCTAGGGTAAAGTCCACCTAGAATTCACCTCTACCTCACCTGGTCAGAGCCCCACCCTACACTACCTATGACCAGAGCTCTGTGGTAATGATTTGACTGCAAAGTCAATCTCCTCTGCAGATAGCAGCAAGAACTGGAAGACTCCTTACTACCTTCTCCTGCCCTCATCCTAGCTGGGAGAGTTGTTCTTGCTCTACTGGAGTTAGAGCCCAGATATAACATCTAGAGAAGTGGTATGCTAGGGTAAAAATATTTCAGGGCTGGAATAATGGAGGATGTTTGTGATGGATTGAATAAGAATGGCCTCCATTTGCCAGGTGGTGGTGTGCATTCCTTTAATCCAAGCACTATCGAGGCAGAAGCAGGTGAATCTCGGAGTTTGAGGCTACCCTGGTCTACACAGCGAGTACCAGAGCAGCCATGGCTACACAGAGAAATCCTGTCTCAGGAGGCAGGGGTTGGGGGAGATAGGACAGAAATTGATAAAATGGAAATACAAGAAACATTACAAAAAGAAAAAGAGAAGACCTCCGTAGGCTCACAGATTCGAATGCTTAGTCATCAGGGAGCGGCACTGCTTGAGAGGGGTTAGAAGATGAGGTGTTGTTGAAAGAAGGGTGCCACTGAGGGTGGGCTTCGGGGTTTCAAGCCAGTCCCACCGTGTCTTCTCTCTTCCTGCTGCCTGTGGATCCAGATGCAGAACTGTCAGCCACCGTGTCTGCCTGCATGCCACCATGCTCCCTACCACGAAGATGATGGACTAAACTGAAACAGTAAGCTGGCACCAATTAGACGCTTTCCTTTAGAAGAGTTGCAGTGGTCATGGTGTCTCTTCACAGCAATAGAAGACTAAGACAGTGATCTTCAAGACCAGGCCCAGCATGAGCAAAGTCCCCAGGTATGAAGAGTGAGACCCATAGGGACCCTGGGCCAAGTGAGCCTCACTGGGCTCTCTCTGAGCCTCAGTGTCCAAATCAGTAAAACCAGAGTTAATAAACAGAAGTAAAGATTAAATGAAATAATGGCCTTCAAAATTATGTTTCCCCTTGTTTCCTGGGCTCTGGCCAACCTTGTTTGTTCCAGCTTTGCTCCTACCTTGGGGTTTTTGCACTTACTGTTCCATGGTCCCATCTCTGAAAACTTCCCCCAAACATCTACAGCTTGATGGTGCCCTCACAGACAGGCCTTCCTTTACCACCTACCTCCCCATCCCTCTCTACCTTTCACTCCACTTTTATTTTTCCAAAACCCTAAAACTACCTACCACAGTAGAGGGCAATGAGTTTGTGGGCTACCTGTCACTGAACTGATAGAAATGGCATTTTGGTGGGGCAGAGACCATGTCTGTTGTGTCCCTGGTCCTAGGACAGCACCAGGCATATAGAATTCCATGAGTATGTGACTGAAGAAGCACCAGCTGCTGGGATGACCTAGTCGCCTTGCCTTCTCTGGAGCTCAGGAAGAGCAGGTGCTAATGTTTCTGCCTTACAGGAGCCAAAAGGACCAGAAAGGAATTGGGCTGGTGTCCTATTGAGATAAGCGCTGTATCCAAGCTGTAGGAATACATGCCTTGGGCTGAGCCCAGAGTGTTTCCTTCTCTGCTCTAATTATCCCTAGACCTAGGCCTAGAAGCTTCTAGCCTCTGTACAATCTACTCTTCCAAGTTGACTGTTTCAATCCAACTTCTCTCAGCTTCTGACTGAATTGCTCTGCTTGGCCTCATACTAACTTTGGCAATTTGGTGTTTGTTTGTTTGTTTGTTTGTTTGGGTTTTTTGGCAATCTGTTCTAATTTTCTGACCCCTTCTCATTCTCTTGATAGTTCTGTCCTTACCTATGTCTAGTTTGTTCTCTCTGTAAAACTGTCATACACAACATACACCAACCACCACACCACCTTTTCTCTCTATGGCAGATCTTAAGTAGTCTCTTTTTCTTTGCTGTTCATGTGAGTTGGGCATATCCTATCTCTGACTCATTCTGTCAAATCTTTCTCTGATTTGTCACTTTGTCTGCCCCTCAATTAGACATCATTTTCTTTCTTTTTTTAAAAAAAAATATTTATGTATTTTTATGTATATGAGTGCACCATAGCTGTCTTCAGACACACCAGAAGAGAGCATCAGATCCCATTACAGATAGTTGTGAGCCACCATGTGGTTGCTGGGAATTGAACTCAGGACCTCTGGAAGAGCAGTCAATGCTCTTAACCACTGAGCCATCTCTTCAGCCCAACAAGAGTGCTTTTTTTTAAAGATTTATTTATTTATTTATTTATTTATTTATTTATTTATTTATTTATTTTATGTATCTAAGTACTCTATCTGAATGTACACCTACATGCCACAAGAGGACATCAGAACTCTGTATAGATGGTTGGAAGCCATTGTGTGGTTGCTAGGCATGTATGTATTTCAGCCAAATCATACAGTCACCCAAGGTATGTCTGCATTCCGGCTGACAGGTTGTTGTTTCTTACCACTTCCCAGCTCTCTGCTGAGTTGCTGAGTTCATGGTGGGGGTGGGGTGGGGATGGGGATGTTACCTTACCTTATTTGCTCCCCAAAACCATTCTAACAGGAGAGGTCTCTATTCCAACTTCAAAGGAGGAAAGTAAGTGGTCAGAGAAGGTAGTAACCAGTCCAAAGACACACAGCTAAGGAGAACTGGGATAAAAATGTACCCAAGTCTGCCAGTTGTAAAACTAGTTTTTACTCCTCTACATTGGCACCTTCAACTCCACGTCAGACACACAAAGATCCCTAAGTAATGAGAAATATTTTCTCCTCCCCTAAACTTGATATCTCACAGCATATGATGACTGTAGTCGGTGGAAGGGCCCAAGGCTCTAGACAGAGATGGCGTCAAGGCACCCCCAAGCTCCCAGCCAAGCACACCAGCAGTGTGGGCTGGCCTTTCTGGCCCCACACCTCCTCTCCAGCTCTGGCAGAGTGGGGTAACCCCATAGCAGAAGTTTGTCAGGGCTGGTTCCACTTCTGACAGTCTCAGAGTGATCCCCTGTCACCTCTCCACTCACCTCGGGGTAGAGAGACCCCTGAAGACCCTGCCCACCCAGGCACTGCCAGGCTAAGCTGCCACTGGCAGGGAACTCTCCAAATAAGACAGCCCTCACTCACATGTGAGCCACGCCTATCAATGGGGGGGGGGTGGAGACATTCATAAATCCATATCAAACGGTCCCCAAATTATGACAGATGACACGGCAGTCATAAAGTTGCCCAAGCAAAACTCACCAAGCCATTAATTTCATGGCCGTAGAAAATAAACAGACACATTTTTCCTCGGCCCTAATAAATTTTTAAAAACTCAAAAGAATGGTCCATCTGCTTCAAATAATTTTTAATTTCCTATTCTGTCTCATTCCCATTAGCTATTCCACAGAGATATTTGCTAAATTCTTTCATTTACCTCCGCCCATCTGTATTCAATTACCTGACTCCCAAATAGACCGAGATTTTGTTTCTCCTATGCACGGGACAAAATGCCCTCACCTGTCCCCTAAAGCAAATGTTATGTGTGTTTTATTATCTGCTAGACTGCATGAGTCATTCTAAACTCGATTGCCCGCTACAGAAAGGCTTGGAGAGCATGTGATTTTGATGTTTTCTGGCTTGGGTGGTGAACACCTGCCTGGTTCTCAGAGAGAACCTATTAACGTGGTAAAAATGCTGTAACAGATGTTCGTGAGTGAGCAGGCCTGTGACCAGGCCCAGTGTCAGCCATGCAGTGGAAACGCTCAGAGATCAGAGGCCGGCAGCACCATGAGGGGCCAGCCTGTCAGAAATGGTGCTTTCTGGCTGGGCTTCTCCTTCTTGCTACCTGGAGGCCCTCCCTACCTCCCTGGGCTCCCAGCAGCCACTGGGCTTGTAAGGACTTTTCAAACTCACTTTGGAATCACAGAAAACAAACTGAGGATCAGAGAGGACATGGGCCTTGGTCAAAGTCACACAGCACACTGGAAAAGAAGAGCATCCCAAAAGGCTGCAGGTGGATACCGGGACCAGAGCTGACCTGTGGGCACAGACTTCTGCTCAGCAACTACCAGTGAAAACCATGTCTTCCACTGTGTTTCCAATCCCCTGCCATTTTTCCTTCTCCTGTGGATGTTGGGTCAGGACTGTGACACAGTAAGGAACTCAGGACAGAGCTGAGGGCCACAGCCTGGCTCTGGGTGGCCTGCTCTCAGTGTAGCCTCCCTGTCCTTTGAAGTACTTTTACAAGGTCCCAGGATCAGGGGCTTCCAGAGTAGTAGGGTCCACGGGTCCACTCACCCTCAGGGTAGATGACCCGTTTCCCTCAACACATCCAACTGTCACTGACCGCGATCTTCTCTCCCTGTGCACCTGAGGTACTGTTCAGATACTTTCTTCTGATGAAGACCATGTTTAATTGACTCTCAGGATAGCCCAGGAGCATAGTGCCTTGAAAGTCCTCAAAAGCAACCCTAAAATAAGGATAGAGAGCTAGGAACTAGTGGCCCATGCCTTTAATCCCAGCACTAGGGAGGTAGAAGCAGGCAGAGTTCGAGGCCAGCCTGGTCTACAGAATGAGTTCTAGAACAGCCAGGCTACACAGAGAAACCCTGTCTCTAAAAACAAATAATGAGGAAGAGTACCTTGCCTCTCGGGTGGGATGATACTGAGACACATCCTACCATGCCTTGGCCAGGGATGGTTCTGCTCCCATGGGAAACACTTGGTACAGGACTTTTGTTTGTTTGTTTGTTTTGTTTTGTTATTTATTTACATTTTAAATGTTATCCTTCTTCCCAGTTTCCCCTCCAAAAACCCCTTATCCCATCCTCCTCCCTCACCCCGGCTTCTATGAGGGTGCTCCCCCACTCCCATCCCCAACTCCCACCTCACTGCCCTAGCATTCTCCTACAATGGAGCATTGAGCCTTCCCAGGACCAAGGGTTCTATCGATGCCCGACAAGGCCATCCTCTGCTACATATGCAGCTGGAGCCATGGGTCCCTCCATGTGTTCTCTTTGGCTGGTGGTTTAATCCTCTGGTTGGTTGACATTGTTGCTCTTCCCATGGGGTTGCAAATCACTTCACCTCCTTCAGTCCCTTCTCTAACTCCTCCATTGGGGTCCCCATGCTCATCTGCATCCATATTGGTCAGTCATCCATTTCAAAAATATTAATCCAGCATTGCTCCTATCTAAAGGAAATGCAGAGACAAAGAGTGGAGCAGAAACTGAAGGAAAGGCCATCCAGAGACAGCCCCACCTAGGTTTCTATCCCATCTGCAGACACTAAACCCAGACACTGTTGCTGAGGCCAAGAAGTGCTTGCTGACAGGAGCCTGGTATAGCTGTCCCCTGAGAGGCTCTGCCAGAGCCTGACCAATATAGATGCGGATGCTCACAGCCAACCATCAGACTGAGCACAGTAGGGACCTTTTTGTTGGCACCTGAGGTAAAGGCCAGGATGATGCTAACACCCAGCAATGCCCAGGATAGCCTCCCTGACAACCAAGAGATGAGTTGTCAGTAGTGAAATGGGGAGAAGTCATGACACATCCTCTCCCAGAGGTCCCCAAAGGGTAGAGCCCTAGAGCATGTGACGGCTCATCTGCTCATCACAGTCTTCCACTGCTCCACCATCCCTGGCTCAAGACTCAGGGCCCCTGCCAACATCACTCTGCATTGCCGTCACATAACTGCTTTCACACAATCCTGGTCTCACATCTGCTTCATGGGCCACCCAACCTAAGATCACCCATTACAAAGGGTCACACAAAAACCTTAGGAAGGTCTTGTATGCATATCCACCCTGTCAACGTGGCAACACAATCTCCTATACAGAGTTCATGTTTGAGAGTTATGCAATTGAGATATAAAAATAAAAATTAAAAATTCACCCCCATGTTTTATCTAAGCTTACAACTTTGTGTTGAACCACATATGTAGCTATCCTGGGCTTTCTGCATTCTCGTGAAGCTCACGGGAGATCCACTGAGCATGCCTGGAATCCTTGGGCTTCCATTTCAGCCATCTAGACTCTTACTGGACATTCGGTCCCAGTGTCAGCCGCACCAAATCATTATGAGCATCCACGGTGATCAGCTGGCTGAAGGTGGACTCGCTCCACAAAGACTGGAGTAAAGTCCAGTGTGGTGCCATCAGAACATGGATTCTTTGCAGCAGTTGGCAGGCTGGCTATAAAATTCAGATGTGTGTGCTGAGAGCCTGGCTCAGCAGAAATGATCCTTAAAAGAAGTCTGACAGAGACTCCCTGACTTGCTCTAAAACAACAGTAATCTAGAAAGCAGAGCTGGCCCTTGACAGAAAGCAATGGATGAATAAAGGTTAGCTCAAGATGGATCAAAGACCTCAACACAAAACTCTTAGTGAAAAACATAGCTGGGCCATGCCTGTGATGCTAGCACTTGTGGGAAAGATTTCAAATTTGAGGCTAGCCTAAGCTAGATAGCAAGACTTTGTTCCAAATGGGAGAAATAACAAGAAGGGGCTGCATACGTAGCTCAGAAGAACACTTCTCTAGCATGCATGAAGCCCTGGGTTCAGACCCCAGCACCACACAAACTGAGCGGTGCACACTTGTAATCTCATCTCTCAGGAGGCAGACACAACAAATTCAAGGTCATCCTCCATCGTAAAGTGAGATTGAGGCCAGCCTGTGTTACATGAGACCCAGAGGAGAGAGAGGGGGGAGGAAAGGAGGGAGGAGGGAGAAGGGAGGAGGGAGGAGGGAGGGAGGGAGGGAGGGAGGGAGGGAGGGAGGGAGGGAGGGAGGCAGGGAGGGAGACAGAGAGGGCATAGAAAAAGGAAAGGAAAGGAAGACAGCAAGCAGGAAGGAAGAAAAAAGAAAAGTTAGTTTTTATAATTTTGGAATTTAGTACAGGTTTTTAGGTATGGCTCCAAAAGAATGAGCAACAAAATCATTGTAATTGAATTTCTGGTTTTAAGAACAGTATCAATAGAGTGAAAATACAAGGGCTGCCTGGCGGTGGTGGCGCACGCCTATAATCCCAGCACTTAGGAGGCAGAGGCAAGTGGATCACTGAGTTCGAGGCCAGCCTGGTCTACAGAGTGAGTTCCAGGACAGCCAGGGCTACACAGAGAAACCCTGTCTCAAAAAAAACAACAACAAAAAAAAAACCAAAAAACAAAAAAAAACAAAAAAAGAGAATACAAGGGCTGGAGAGATGCCTCAGCAAGTAAGAGTAAGTCCTGCTCTTCCAGAGGACAGAGTTTATTTCAGAATCCACGTGGGGTGGCCTGTGACCCAGCTCCGGGGCATCTGACACCTCTGACCTGCATAAGCATCTACACTCACCTGTACATACCCACACGGACACATGATAAGTAACAAATAATCAAAATAAAAATGGATAAGATGAATCTGATGAAACACAAACTGCAGAATAGGAGAAAATGTTTGCAACACGTATCTGAAGAGGTAAACCTTGATCTAGTAACTTTATCAGCTTAGTACAGCAAGCCTCTGGGTCTGGCTGTGAAGGTTTCCAGACAGGATTAACTCCTGTAGTGGCGGAAACCCTTTCTGAATGTCCCTGGTACATCTCAAAGGTTGGAGGCTCAGGGAGAATAAACAGGGGAAAGGAGGAAGCCATGTAGATAGGCATTCATCCTGTCTCCTCCACCGTGCAATGGCCTAATTAATCTGGCAGAGGAAATCTCAATACAGTCCAACGTTCAAGCTGTTCCATTGTTAATTCTGGCTGCTTTTGGCCAGGTTTATAATGAGACCCTGCAACAAAAGTCAGAATAGAGATATTTTTATAACTCAAATTGTTTCTCTCAGGTATTTTGCCACAGTGTGGTGGTTTGAATGAGAATGGCCTCTACAGGTCCATATATATTTGAATGTCTAGTCATCAGGGAATGGCACTATTTGGGAAGGATTAGGAGGTGTGGCCTTATTGGAAAAAATGTGTCACCAGAGTTGGGCTTTCAGATTTCAAAAGCCCACAGCCTTACAATTGTAATTTTCTCGTTAAAATTTAATTTCATTATATTCACAGTCTCTAATAATGCATTTTGTCTTAGCATCTCTTTTGCCCAACATTAACACAAGGTTAGTTTTCTTTCAGTTAGTGATTCCTTGATATTTTTTTCCACTGTTCTACGTCTTACATCAGTCTTCCACTTGACTCTCATGAGTAGAAGGCTAATCTGTGTGTATGTTTATGTATACATATGAATACAGGTACATGCAGAGGCCAGAAGGGGAAAGCAGGTCCCCCGAAGCTGGAGGTACAGATGGCTGTGAGTTGCCTGATGTGGGTGCTGGGAACTGAGCTTGGGTCCTTTGGGAAGGCAGTACTCAACTGATGAACCACAGAATCTTTTTAAATCCACTCTTGTGGTTTCAGCTTTTTACATTTATTAATTTTTTTAAGATTTGTTTATTTTATATATAAGTACACTGTTGCTGTCTTCAGACACACCAGAAGAGGGCATCAGATTCCATTACAGATGATTGTGAGCCATCATGTGGGTGCTGAGAATTGAACTCAGGACCTCTGGAAGAGCAGTCAGTAAGTGCTCTTAACCACTGAGCCATCTCTTCAGCCCATTTATTAATTTTTTAGTGAACACACTGATGGGTTTTCTTGTGGCATTTGCCAACTCACATTATTATTGTCCTTAGCCTGTAGTCACATGTTCTGACCACTCCTCCATCCTCTCCTGTCCTTACTGATTGGCCTTCCTCCTCACAGACAACCCCATTCTGCTTTCATATGTACATATTTAAATCTCAGTGCTTTTATCTGGAAGACCCAGTCTGTTTTTATTTCTACAGGTCACAAGTCTATTTGGCTTTATTTTCATGATTTGATCTTGGTGTTTGGTGGGGATGGTGTTCTATTTTCTGAGGATTTCTTTTCTTCTTACATCCTTTCGAACTGATTGGAATTGGAGTGGGTTCTTTGGTTGGATGGTTGGTTGGTTTCCTTCTCAGTCTGCTTCCTCCACTCCCTGGCTTGGAAGATGGGCTTTTGTTGTCATTGCTGATGATCAAACCCAGGGTCTCACACAACTAAAGGCCATTTGAATCATTTCCAATTCTCAGCCATTGTAAATAATGTTAATATTTATGTATGCTTTCATGTGGAGAAATGTTTTCAATTCTCTTGAAAATATGTATTTATTCCTAGAAGTTAGTTTATTATGGTTAAAACCTCAAATTGCATACTTTTTTTTAAAAAAAATGACATTGTTATTTATTAATCAGTTATGGGTAATTACACTTCCAGACTTAATTATCATCATTTCTGTGTGCTGAGACCTTCCTAGGTCTTTGGTAGTTTTAAAGTATGTAATTATTATAAACCGTAACTGCCCCATTGTGCTATGGTAGCACTGGAAATTCTTCTCCCTGTGTGTTTGGTACCTATCTCTGGTTCTATTGGATCAATGGTTTTGGCTCCATAAATTAGGACAGATATATACTATTTAAATCTCTATGTCTGACTTATTTCACTTAACATAGTGTCTTGTTCTATTTATTTTACACAAATAATAAATTTTCACTAGCTTTTTATAGAGGAATAAAATTCCCATTGTACGTACATACTTTTTTTTTTTGGTTTGGTTTTTTGAGACAGGGTTTCTCTGTGTCCTGGCTGTCCTGGGACTCACTCTGAAGACCAGGCTGGCCTCAAACTCAGAAATCTGCCTGCCTCTGCCTCCCAAGTGCTAGGATTAAAGGTGTGCGCCACCACTTCCCGGCCACATACTTTATTTATAATCCATTCATCCACTTGTGTCTTGGTTGACTCTGTGTCTTAACTATTATAAATAGTACTGCAAAAATCAAAAACCATATGCATGTGGGTATCTCTTTAATATAATGATTAATTTCCTTTGTGTATATGCCATGAAATGCAGTTGGTAAATCAAACGGAAATTCTATTTTGAATTTTTGTTTGTTTGAGACCATCTTGTTATTTAACCCAAGCTAGATTCAAATGCCCAATCCTCCTGCCTCATCCTCTTGAGTACAAACCTGTACAACCACACCCAGCTAGCTTTGTGTTTGTGAAGAACCTCCATAGTATTCCCAGGATGGCTTAACTAATGCACATTCTTGCCAACAGTGCGGAAATGTGTCCCTTCCTCAGCATCCTGCCAGCCTCCCTTACTTCTCATCTTTTTGATAAGAAACAGGTGAGGTAATCACTCATGAGCTTAACTCCCATTCCCTTTGTGATTGGTGACGGGGAGCATTTCCTGCATTTGTTCATGATTTGTGTATCTTCTGGGATATGTCTATTCAGATCATTTAACCCCCCCTTTATTTCTTTTCAATTTATTTGTTTAGTGGTACTGGGGGTTAAACCAATGACCTCTTGCATGCTAAGCAAGCACTGTGTTCCCAACCCTCATCTACCCAGTTTTGAAATCAGATTATTTGATATATGTTTTTTTTTTAAAGATTTATTTATTTATTTTATTTATGAGTACACTGTCTTCGGACACACCAGAAGAGGGCATCCAATCTCATTACGGATGGTTGTGAGCCACCATGTGGTTGCTGGGATTTGAACTCAGGACCTCTGGAAGAGCAGTCAGTGCTCTTAACCGCTGAGCCATCTCTCCAGCCCTTGATATATGTTTGTTGTTATGCCATAATCAACATTTTTAACTCCCATAAGCGAGTGGAAATGTTTGTCTTTCTGTTCCTGGCTTATTTCGTTTAACACAGTGTCTTGTTCCATTCATGGTGCCACAGATGACAGGATTAAAACACTTTTATGGGTAATATTTCATTGTGCATAGATAACATATTTTCAATGCATTTGTCTGTTGATTTAACGTCACTCTTTTGTTGTGGTTTGGTTTTGTTTTGATTTGTTGATACAGGGTCTCACTGTTTACTCCAGCTAGCCTAGAACTCAATGTGTAGAC
The DNA here is from genome assembly GCF_004785775.1 of Grammomys surdaster. Lineage (NCBI taxonomy): Eukaryota > Metazoa > Chordata > Mammalia > Rodentia > Muridae > Grammomys > Grammomys surdaster. The sequence goes on along the minus strand of NW_021621003.1, from coordinate 7,686,389 downwards.
TAGGCTGATCTCAAATTCACACAGATCCTCTTGTCTCTGCCTCCCAAGAGCTGGGATAAAAGTCCTGTACCACTAGCCTGGCTTAACATCACATTTAAAAAAAAAATCTTGTTTCAAAGTTAATATTCTGAGGATGGAGAGATGGCTCAATGGTTGAGAGCACTTGCTGTTCTTGAGAAGGGCCTGGGTTCAGTTTCCAGAACCCACATGGCAGTTTACAACTCTGTAACTCCAGTAACAGAAAATCAACACCCTCTTCTGGTCTCTGGAGGCACTGTACACATATGGTGCATATCCACACAGACAAATACTCATATACACAGAATAGATATAAATTTGTTTGTTTTAAACTTAATATCTTTCTTTCATTGTTACAATAGATATTATTGTTATTTAATCAGCCCTCAGTCTAATCTCTTCTAATCATAAAAGTTGTAAACATTTTTTTCTCATGCCTTAAAGATCTTCCATTTTCTGGTATTCTTATATGTAACTTATATGTCTGCATATGAATTTACTTTCATTCAGCTTGCCTGAAATCACTGGAATTCCCATGGATGAGGACCTTTCTTAAGCCAGTCTCATGTAGTTTAGAGTGGCCTTGGACAAAACATATCACTGAAACTGGCTTGAACTCCCAATCCTTCTGCCTCTACCTCCCAAATGTTAGGATTACAAGCATGTATCATCACACAAGGTCAAGATTTACGGGGGTTTTCATGGTGTTTCTTGTTTTGTGTTTAGTTGTGTATGTGTACGATGTGTATGTACATACATGTTCATATGTGTGAGTGCAAGAATACACATGCCATGGTGTATGTATAGAGGTCAGAGGACAAACTCGGATGTCAGCTTTCATTTTTTACTTTGTGTGAAACTGGGCGTTTCTTCGCTGAGCTCTGCACATGAGCCATCAAGCTATAGTGAATTCTCCCATCTGCAGCTCCCATTTTCCCATAGGGAAATTATATATGTGTATGCTACAGCATCTGGCTTTTACATAGCTTCTAGGGACCCAAATTTGGAATCAGGCTAGTGTGGCAAACACCTTACCCAATGAGGCACCTCCCCAGACCAGACTTACATTGTTTAAATAATCTGAAAAACTGTGAGCTACTGTCATTTTAAATATTACCTTTTCCCCAGTATTTCTATAATTCCTTTCAAATAATTTGATTAGATTACATCTTTAAGCTTTGAATTCCAACTTTAATATCTCTTAACTCTTGTAGAGTTTCATCTGTGTTTGCTATAATTTTCCAAATCTTTCACTTTTTAAATTCCATCTCCAGCTGTGTCTATTCTGTTTACTGTTTGAGTTTTTCATATGAAATTAATTTAAATCTGTTTTACCAGATCTTTCTGGTGATTGTTGTAATCTTTACTTCTTTCTTATGCACAGAGACTCAAGCTGTGGAAGTTCAATGCTGCCCAGAGAATTCCTGATTTCCTGGTAACAATGATTTTCATCTGTTCCTGGCCTCTAGTAATTCTGTCTTTTACAGACTCTTCCCATAAACAAAAGGAGATTTCAAAAACATTTTCCCTAACATTGTTTCATGCTCTGAAGCTAATAGATTTTTAAATCCATAGTCATTATATAGATGTTTAAAATCCCTTCGTTCTTTTTACAGGGTTCATTCTTTGAGATGATAGCTATAAGGCACCTACTGTGTGCCAAGAACTGTGCTGAAAATTTGATAGAAAATAAGATAGAGTCCGTTTCTGCCCCCAAAGTTGTGTAAAGTCTCCAAAGAAGCCAGACACCCAACCAGGACACAGCACCTCAACATCAATCTTGTTCCGTTCGATGGGGTAAGCAATGTCTTACACAAGCACAGGAAGCCAGAAAAATCTAAATCTCGGATTGTCTTTAAGTTGCCAACATTTATTTGAAGGGAAGGCATGTCCCACAAAGGAAAACCCAAGTTGATTTCCTACCTCAGGAGGCATCATGGAGGCAGCCTGGTTTTATTCAAGTTCATTTTGTTACTCGAACATTCATACTCCAGGAGAAGGTCTAGACTCCGTCACAACCCCAAGCTTCCTAATAAATCAATAATTCCAACCACACGCAGTAGCCTCCTGGAGGGATGTTCTCGAAAATATTTTCTATCTTGTTACATTTTCAATGGTGTTTTAGTTGCAGCTCCAGCCATCCCATAATTCTAACACTCTAAACAATCATCGCCACATAGCAAGTGGCGTTGAACATGGTGGCTTGAACAGTGTCCCACAATGGGATAGCTTGAAGTCCTGCACAGTACTTCAAAATGTGACCTTATGACAAAATAAAGTCATTGTAAATGTCATTAGTTAAAAGGAGGCAGGCCAGAAGAGGACACCCCTCACCCCCAAAATCCAACTTGGATGACTGGTGTTCAGATGAGGGAAGGGAAACCTGGACACAAGAAAGCCCAGTGTAAAGGGCATTGCATGGAAAGAACACTACAAGTCAGGGGTGCCAAGCATTGTCCAAAACATCCAAGCTGAGGGAGAGGCCAGGAGCTGACTGTCCCCTGGACACCTTTCCAAGACTATGATTTGAGCACGAGTCCCAGCAACTCTGAGCCACTAAGTTTCTGTCTCCCCTATCATGAGTTACCTAGGAAACCCATGGACCCAGATACACCATGTTTTGCTCAACCTGGAGTCTGCTGGATTCACAGGCACCCCCCTCTCTGTCTCCATCATGCACTGCAGGCATTTGATGGAGAGAGGAGGTACTATAGAGGCTACCGATGTACATGTCTAACGTAAGCAGCTAGGGCTATCCGTGCATCTCTTAGCCCATGAATCTGTGACCATGGAGGCCTTTTCTAACATATCCTGAGGCCTCTCAGTAACACTGCCCTGTGTTCTATTCATGACCACTGTCCTAGATGGTTGACCATAAACAAAGCTATCTTAGATCTTCTAGCTCCTAAGCCAGAGGTCCCAATCCAACTATCATGGTAGTCTTGAAACATGGAGCATTCTAAGAAAGCAAAGCCTGCCTGCCTGGAGCCAGGGACACAGAGGGGTGGGCAAGTGAACAGGGCAAGCAGGCCCCAGGGACTAGCATAGCTCCCCTGGCCCAGCCTGAGCTTCCTGGCTACTATGAGAGAAGCCACCCACTCTGTCCTTCAGCCAGCTGCACCTTGTCCTGATGAGGTCCAAAGCCATGATGAGGTACTGCACTGGACCTGGACACAGATGATGACCAAGCTGGTCAGCCCTGGCCTACCTCTGCCTCTGCTCAAAGGCGGCAGAGGGGCAATGCCAGGCTTCTGTGCTCAACAAAACCATCCCTTCCATCCTAAGTCAAAGGCCCACATGCCTTGCCTTATCCAGAGTCCCTAGTCTCTCAGAGAAGGGGCCCCACACAAGTACAGCAATAATCTCCAGGGGCTTGGGGCTAGAGTATGTAACAAGGCTACTGTCCCCTTCAACCCTCAGCTGTGGCTCCCCAGGTCTGTGCCTTGTGGAATCTTCACACTGCTGACCAGCAGGGAGCAGTAAGACATCTCTGGGGTTTCCAGAAGACCAAAAAAACACTTACCTAGGAAGAGGCCTGTGAGCGTGTGAGGCAGGGCTGGGTAGGATCAGCGAGAGCTTCCTGCTCCTCAGGTCATACCTTTTGAGCCAGAAGAGACCCTGAGAGCCTCCTCTTACCACCACACAGATGGGAAACTGAGGCCCATTGCTGACAAGACTTCTGATGCATAGCAGAGCCAGGGCCAAGTATAGTGGTCTCTGAGCTCAGGCCAGGGAAAGTGTCTTTGTGCAATGCAGCTCCCCACAAACAGAGCCTCAGGCAGAAGGCAGAGAGGGAAGGGTGAGCCTGAACACCATATTCAGAGGAAGGACTCACAGCTGAAGAGCTTCACAGAACTCATCATTCCTCCTCCAGGCTAGAGACTGCTTTCTCAGCCATTCCACCCCCTCTCCAGTCACGTTCTACCACGGTTCAGAGGGGAGACTCCTTCCTGTATGCCTGCCTGCCTGCCAGGTGGAGATGGTTATCTCCAGGGAGGGATGCGTGCAAGCCATCCGCAGAAACCTTCCACAACTGGGAACAGGTGAACGAGTTAGGAGGAAGGAAGCTGGTCTCCTCTCCAGGGGCTCACAGTCACCCCAAAATTCCCAGTACAGAACAGCGACAGGGCTACAGTACCTCAACCTGATTTACCTCATAAAGAACCACGGCACTTGAGCATGTAGGGGGCATGGGTTCCCACCCATATCTGCTGTTCTCTCAGGTTCTACTCCCCATTAAAAGTCCCACCAGCCCTCTTCCCCTACCATGCTCCTCAGCAGGAGGAAGAACTGGAAAGACCCAAGTGGGCTTTCTACTCCATCAGGCCGAGTTCCCTAGGGAGGGTTGGGGCAAGCTTCATGTTAGGACAGGCCTCCCTGCCTGCCTGCCTGTGTGTCTGCCTGCCTAGTGGGCCTGGGGATTCAGTATTTCTAGACTACAAGTACTGCAACCACGCTGGCTTGTCAGTAAATTCATTATCCCATTACACAGGCTTGAATTATTCAGTGTTCAGGAGTCAGCCACAGAAATGCAGGGAGCACAGCTGATGTGGGCATTAGTGGGATGGATGGAATCAGTGCCAGCCATGGCTGGTACCATGATGCTGGTTCTGGGCCAGAGAGGTGGCTGGGACTGGAAGACACTGGAGATCTGACCAGAGGCCCTGGGTAGTCCTAGAGGCTGGGAAGTCTACTGAGAGGTCCTCCCCTCTGAGGACTGTTCTGAGCATGTCTCTGGGTCTCTACCTGCTTCACCCAGGAACAGCACATCTAAGCTCCACCCTTTCCCAGCCGTGTGACCTCCAGACCATTATTGGTCTTCAGTATATTTGTATATAAAATGTGGCAATGTGCTAGGTGTTCCCAGTAACCATTCTTTCCTTCAACTTTACAACTGATTTGTCATAATTACAAACATAAAAACAATTTGTTGGCACAAAGATGACCATGTGGCTGTGGTCAAGAGGACTAGTAGATGTCTATAGGGACCCTTCAGGACGTTGTTCTGTTTCCTGAAAAGAAGGAAGTAAGTCTCATTTTGTCCCTTCCTATTTCCTGATTATCTGAGGAAGGGTGTAATGGTTGGCGTTCAAGCAGCTATCTTGCTCCAAAGAGAAGCCACGTGAAGAGGATGGCATTTCCTGCAGGATAGTGTGGTCCTTAAAACTGTTCAGTCCTGAAACATGAAGATCTGGGTTCAAATCCTTACTCCACCACTTACAAGCTGTGCAATGTGGAACAAGTTGCTTTATCCCTCTGTGCTTCAGCTTTCACATCTATGAGGTGGGACTAAAATGGTACCCGTCACTGTAGATTAACGGTGTGAGGATTAAAAGGGCCAATAGGAAATCCTAAGGAATGGCTGGGACAGGTAAGACTAAGTATTAGCTGCTTTATCCTGTGTACACACCTGGCAGGGTTCCCTGTATGGCTGTGAAATTCCACTTCAGAAGACGGTGCTCTTGGAAGCCTTGTCAGGGATACTGTGAGGTCCAGCTAGGGCAGAAGCAGCTTTCTCTACAAGGGAAAAAGAAAAATCAAGGGCCCTTGTCGGGCGTGGTGGCACACACTTTAAGCCTAGTATTCAGGAAGCAGAAGCAGGTGCATCTCTGTGAATTCGAGGCCAACCTGGATTACACAATAAGACCCTGTCTCAGATGAGAAGTGGAGAAACGGTGGACGGGTAGGATCAGGACCAGAGAGAGAAAAGGAAAAAGAAAACGTAACCGGAGCAGTTGCCAGCAGGGGGCGTGCATGCTCCTCTCTCTCTAGTCTAGCTCATTCCCGCTGCTGTGTTGCAATCACCCCTAATATGGCTAGTTTTGGTGGGCACTTTGAGTGGGCAAGACTTCCTGGGGCGCTTAGAGCAGTAGCACTGAACCTCCCGGCAGCTCCTCTCTCCACGTTGAGATGATGCTGGCCTCTGTCTGCATCTTCCTTCCTAGCAAAGGCGACACTTCTCTCAGAAACTCAGGAAACTACAGGCACAGGAGCTGGCTTCCGCCAATCAGATGCACTGTACCAGCAAAAACGTGGAAAACCTGTCAAGTGTTGATCCAGGAGAAGGGCAATGTGACTGTTTGGCGGTGGTTGTGGTGGAATCTCACCGAGACATGGGGGCTGTGGTAAGTACTAGGTTTTAATTAAAGCAGTCTTACGGTAGGACCGGTGGTGCTTCCGACATCCCACCCTGAGCCTCTGGGCCTCTTCCACGTGCTGTTTGGAGAGATTTTGTTGTTTGTAGTAAAGTCGAACCTGATGTTTGCTACAAGGTGGCGCTGTGGCTTGTCATCAGAAGACCCTGCCTGGCACTCTGTCCATTCCGAATCTGCTTATTGGAGGAAAGAGACAAGGGGAAGTCAGCCTCCTAATAACCATTCGGGGAAGCCTGGGCTTTTTGCCAGGCAAAATTTTGGCCCCATTGCTTCTACCATCGATGTTACTCTTTGGATCATTATCTTAATCGGCTAAAGATGCTAAAGTTCCTAGCCAGCTCACCTGAAAACAGGGAGATAATGAAGACTCCACGTGAGCCACTGGAAGCAAAGGGAAAGGCAGAGAAATCAGGGGCACCAGAAGATGCCAGGCGTCATGACTGGCCTTTAAAGTGGATGACTCTCAAAAGAAGGACGTGGATTGTGCAGACAACTCTGGCGCTTGGGAGAGGTCCCCTTACCCAGAGAACTGCCATCCTCCGGAGGTCCTGAGTATACAGTACTGACCTCACAAGGCTTCCTTCCCTCACAGATTCAGGTCTGTGCACTGGTATTTTTAAGCTACTGGGTTTGTGTACATTCATGATACAGCAATAGAAAACTAAGAAGCACCACACCCATGGCAGTCAGTGGCAATACACGTAAAAAAAAAAAAAAAAAAAAAAAAAAACCTAGAGAAAGCAGCATGGTGGTGGCCCCTGTAATTCTGACACTTGAGAGTCTAAGTGTCAAGTCTAAGTGAGAAGAACAGAAGATCAAGGCTAACCTGGGCTAAACAGGGAGAGCCCATCTTGAAAGGGGGGTCAGAAAGATGGTTTATTTTGGCTCATGATTTCAGAGTTCTGTGTTCATAGTCATTCAGCAAGTTGCTATGTGTGAACATGCTGGCCCAGACCTCCTGGTGGCAGGGGAAGTTGCCAAGGGCTGTTTATTTCCTGAAGAACAGGAAACAGAGCAGAGGGAAAGGTGGAGTCTCAATATCCCCTTCGTGGTCACACCTGCCACTACCTAGCTTTCTGTTTCTAGCTCCACTTCCAGTACCCCACACTGGCTCCTCTAAGATCCAAACCATAACGATCCCATTTTATCCAACTGAGAGGTTCTGAGCTCAGGTGGTCACTGATGGGTCCCACAATTGAACCCAGGTCCATCTAACTCTGGAGCCCATGATACTGCTTCCAGATTTGGCCTCTCAGACAAGAAGGAAATTGAAGCCCTTTGGGCACTGGCAGTGACAGCTGCACAGTATCCAAGCACAGGTGACCCAGTCGCTGGGTTCCTCCCCAGTCAGTTTGAGGAACCCCAGAAACCCAGTTTATGGTCTACCTCCTCAGTCCACTGTCTTAAATTGCTCTTAGGGTCCCCAGAGTCTCAGCCTGACCTCCCAACGCCTCAAGTTAAGAGGGGACGTTACCTTCCCTTCTGAGTTGGCAGTCCCTGCCCAGACATGGTGAAACCAAGCTGCAAGTTTCACTGGGAACAGGAACAGGGATGCCCTGGGAATCCACCCAAAAAGGTCTTCACAGCCTAGGATAAAGGGAAGCTAACCAAATACAGAATGGGCCCCGGAGAGCCCAATGGGAAGAAAACGGTTCCCTCTCACAGAGGGACAGGGAGCTGGCAGCCCTGAGGGAGTCTACTTCGTGCCCTGACTGAGTAGGAGCCCCTGTGAGCTGGATCAGACACAGTTCAAAGCTGTGCACAGGTTTATGACAATGTTTAAAACACCAAACTCAGATGTTTGTAAGAATTCAAACCAATACCCAAGAAGCACCAGCCACGCTAAGCCATCTTTCTATCTAGCAGTGAGTACTGAGTAGCTACAGTGTCCTCTGGTGGAACAGAACATTGTAGCAACACAGACCCCATGGAGCCCTATCACCTTCCCCTGACTTACCTCACCTGCCTGGCTCCTGGAGACACAAGTTTCCAGTCCTTCGGTTCAATTGAATCTTCTGCCTTCAGTTGGTGCCCTGTCCTAGCCAGGCTACTGGGGGGGCGGGGGGGGGGGGAGGGAGCCGCTGGGCGCTGGCTCTGAAGGAGATGACAAGCCCATGTGATGTTAGCAGGGCTGGAAGAAGTAGAATTTGGAAGGCATCAGGCAGAAACACGAGGGTCTGTCCCAGCTCCGTGTCTGTGAACAGCTGTGACCCAATTTGGCCAAGAATGCCCATTTATCTGCATGCACCCAGTTCCTAACCGACTGCCAAAGAAAAGGATCAAACCCTGCCTTCACATCAGGCCCAGCTTCTTACAACAAGGGCTGCCACAGACCAGGAGGCACTGGCCCTGCATCGGAAGAGACAAGAGATGAGGAGCAAAAGGAGAGGGAGGTGGGAAAATTAAATTTTGCGTGATCAGCAAGGTTTCAAACAATCGCTCGCCAGCTGAAGTGGGTGCCACATGTATAAGTCATTCTGTTTTATAGACCATTAGGGTCTCCAGAGAGAATCTGCATAGAGACCAGTGCTTTCTGTTGAAATTAAAATGTCAGAGAAAAAGAAATAGAACAAAACAGGGAATCTGCAATTAATTACCAGGCCATAAAAATTCAATAATCAGGAGGCAGAGCGGCCGCAGGCCCAGAGGTATCAGAGCCAGCGTAACAGGAATGGAAGGCATTAATCTTTTCAAATTAGTTTTTTAATCTGACTGGGATATATGGTGACATGGCTCCCTCCTTGCCCACTTCCCCCACCTCCACTGCTCCTGCCTGGAGCCAGGTTGGGGGAAGAAGGCTGTCGTGTGCACTGAGAACTTGCAGACCACCCGGATCCCCAGATATAGGACAGAGGGCTCCAGCTAAGGACAAGGACCCTGTGCCACACGCCTGCTGGGGTGGGGGGGAGGACTAGAGGGGACAAGGCTGTCTGTTCCCACTATGCGCGTCCCGGGGAGGTACCAATAAAGATGGTGGAAATTTAGGTGGGCAAGGCCGCTAGGCAGTGAGCTTGGAGACATGAGTTCAGGACTTTCCTTCTCTTGAAAATGGGAACAACACTGCTGCTTCAAGGGACGCTGGGTGTACAGCACCCAGGACCCAGTAGGTGCTAAGTAAAGGCTTCCAATTGTCATGTTTTAGCCACTGGCTGCTGTGTGGCCCTGCAAGCACACATTTAGTGATGGCTGTGTGCTCAGCCCTAAGTAACTTAGTTTTCTTCGGGCTTTACTTGGAGAATATGACCCAAACTCAGAGACATTTTCAGGACTGATGGATATTGAGAATCAATGAGAAGAAAGAGCTTGTCTAAAGGGCCTGTTCCAGGAGCAACTGAGATCCCACCATGCACCTAGAGAAAGTAGGTTCCTATCCTGTTTGACTATGCCCAGGGACAGACTCTGAGAAGACAAGAAGCCAACCTACCCTGATTGTGATTGGAAACCTGCCCTTACCTCCAAGCCCCAGGATCCTACCAGCATTGGCTCCAGCTGGCCAGGCCTAGGGTCTGTCACTGATCCTGCACCAGTCTGCCTGCCTTCAGAGGGTCTCCAGGCTTAGCCAGTGTTGTTAAGAAACAGACTCAGGGCAGCCACCTCTGGGGCCCTGTGGATTCCATCTCTTAAAGACAGCGCCAATAGCCTACTAGGCCTGTGTGTACAGCACACTGTGTGGGTGTTCTCAGCTGGAACTCCATCAGGTGTCATGTGCAGTGAGTGTTAGGAAATACAATGCTGCATTCTTGGTGGCCCAAGGCGAGATGCATCCCTGAAACATTACACTATGCAACTGATCTGGTATAAGGGGGGGGGGTATTGGGAAAAGGAGAGAGGAGGGAGGACCTGAGGAAGGGGGAGAGGCAGGCAAGTGGACATGTAAATGTGAGTAAGGCCAGGAGGGCACATAAAGGAGGGCAGAGAGGGAGAGGGGATGCTGAGAAGAGGAGGGAGGGGAAAGGAGGGAGAGAGAAAGGGAGAGAGCTAGAGTGGCAGGGAGTCCTTTTATCTGCAGCACACACCTGTCACACCTGGAGGGCGGGTCAAGTGACGCCTTAAGGAATTGCTAGGTTCCTGGGGGAGGTCAGCTGAGTCGCATGTTAGGAAGGTCTAGTGAGGATTTCACTGTAAAGAGGGATAGTAACTCTTGAGCTGCATACCGGTTGTACCTGTTCAGTTGTTTCCAAGCCATAAACTACCACCATCTTTTGCTTCCACCAGAGTTCAGCATATAGTAGGTATTCAGGAAATGTCTAGAGAGCACAGGTCTAGCAGATTGCCTTGCAAGGGGGAACTCAGCAACTGCCTGCCAAGATGTCACCGCTTCCAAATTACCCTCTCTAGCCATAACAGCAGGTACCACTATTGAGCAAGGAACCACTATTTTGCAAGGAACCTCACGCCTTTCGTAGTAAGACTGTAATCCCAAACAAGCTACTGACCCAGCATCCCAACCACTGAGGATACTCCGTGTATTGGAACCCAGGTGACTCCAAACCAGGTTTTTGGCTCCTTTAACTTGGGCACCTCTCCAGGAAGCATCCCCGAATCTCTTTGGGTTCCTCCATTCGCCACACTCATTTTACCTCCTCTCCCCATGCTCACAAGAGCCCCGGTGCAGGGATGACTCCACGGGCTGACGCAGTTCCGCATGCAGCCACCGGGTGGCGAGATGTTCTCAGCCTGACCTTGCAATACGGCCATGTGTCACCAGATGGTGCCCGAGGCCGCGGCTCTGAGGGCTGGGCCCGGACAAGGTGGAGCCCAGCCGGCTTACTGGTCCCAGTCCCATCCCCTCTACTCCAGCACACGTGACCTCCGCCGCCGCTAGCCCGCACCATGGCCCAGCCCGTGCCTCGGCTATCTATCCCCGCCGCGCTGGCCCTGGGCTCGGCCGCGCTGGGCGCCGCCTTCGCTACTGGTCTCTTGCTGGGTGAGCTGGGCTGGGCTGCAGCAGCCCCGGGAGTGGGAGGGCGCGGAGCAGAGCCGGAGAGCTCGGTCAGAACTGCAGGCCCTGACCCGGCACCCTCTCCCCGGCAGGGAAACGGTGGCCTCCGTGGGGATCCAGGCGGCGACAGCGCCTGCTGCCACCTGAGGACAATCCCCTGTGGAAGTATCTGCTGAGCCGCTCCATGAGGGAGCACCCAGCGCTGCGGAGCCTGCGACTGGTCAGTAGGACTGGGTCCGAGAACGGGCTCCCCGCTTCCAGCGTGGTGGATCTCACGTGGCTGTGTGACCTTGAGCTAGACAGAAACCCTCTCTGGGCTTCCGGGTTCCCTGTGACCCCTGTCCCCTCCAGACCACACCCGTCACCCAGCATATGAATTATTCAAAAGGAAGGGGGAGAATGGGGGGGCTGACTGGAATGAATGGCACCACCCTCTCCCTACACGCAGCTGACCCTGGAGCAGCCGCAGGGGGATTCCATGATGACCTGTGAACAGGCCCAGCTTCTAGCCAACCTGGCGCGGCTCATCAAGGCCAAGAAAGCTCTGGATCTGGGTAGGAACACATGTTCTCTGGAAACCGGGGACACTGGGCCGTCCCGCAGCCTGTGCTGAGCTTGCGGGTGTCCCGGTCCACAGGTACTTTCACGGGCTACTCGGCCCTGGCCCTAGCTTTGGCGCTCCCCGAGGCTGGCCGCGTGGTGACCTGCGAGGTGGACGCAGAGCCTCCGAAGCTGGGACGGCCCCTGTGGAAGCAGGTGAGAGCCCCACACCTGCGGCCGTTCGGGCTCCGGCTCGGGGGCGTGCCGGCCTGACCGGCCTCCTTCCGCAGGCAGAAGTGGAGCAGAAGATCGACCTACGGCTGCAACCCGCCCTGCAGACTTTGGGTGAGCATCGGCGCGGGAGGGGCCCAGCCAGCACTGTCTAACCCCGGGAAACAAAACTGGCGACCCTGAGCGGCCCGCTGACACCGGAGCTCAGCTGCACCTGCCCTCTGTCCCCATAAGATGAGCTCCTGGCAGCAGGCGAGGCTGGAACCTTCGACATAGCGGTGGTGGACGCCGACAAGGAGAACTGTGCCGCCTACTACGAGCGCTGTCTGCAGCTCCTACGCCCGGGAGGTGTGCTCGCCGTGCTCAGAGTAAGGACTAAGGCAAAGCTTCTTCACGTGGCTGGGTCCACAGGCTGGTCTCAGCTCTCTCCCAGCCCCGTCCCAACACACACACCCCCGCCCTAGTATCATAGGCCCCGCCCTTCCCAGCTAAAGTCCTGGGTTGGCTATCCCCCCACTTCCGATGGCCCCACCCTTCCATCTGTAGGTCCTGTGGGGCGGAGAGGTGCTGCAGCCCCAGCCCAGGAGTAAGACCGTTGAATGTGTGCGGAACCTAAATGAGCGCATCCTGAGGGACGCCAGGGTCTACATCAGCCTCCTGCCCCTGGATGACGGACTCTCCTTGGCCTTTAAGATCTAGGGTTAACACCAAACTTTGGGCTTGGGTGTGAGAACCTAAGAACCCAATCCAGTGACCCAACTTTTAAACCTGACAATAAAGGTACTGGAACACACATCTTCTGATCATTCATTTCCAGAGTTCATTTGGTGAAGAGTTCTCTCCCTGCAGGAACACAGGCAGCTTTTTCAGTAAAGTGGTCTCCCTGGCACCAAAGCTTGTGGCCCTATCTGACTGGGTAGTTTTAATAAATTGTCCCAGCTGTACACAGTGTATAGAGTTCCAATAGGCTCCGACCCTCCCAGCCACATGCCAGAGACCACACCTTGTCGAGATAGGGGCTCTTAAGAGACCAACCTAGTCACTGGTACTTCTATAGCTAAGTCAGGTCTGTTGGCAGTCTACCCACATTTCCACAGGGATGTTGCCTCCCCAGCCTCACCTGTGTGCAGTATAAGCCATGACAGTGGCCATTACCCAAGAAACAACCCTCTTGGCCCAGACCAGAGAAACTAAGTTTGGCTGGTATTTCTATCTGCTCCCTCACCCCATTAAGTCCTAAGGGAGGAAACCTCATTCAAGAAACCTCAAGAACTTGAAGCTTTTCCAGCATTGTCCTTTTGGGGGACACTTAAGGAGCCAAAGACCTGGAGCCTGGTGCTTTGCTGCTCTGGAAGAAGGCTAAAGTTCTTTGTACTGAGGCATAAAGGACAGTTTCTGGGACACCACAGGTTTGCCACCCAGAGGTAAGACCCAAGTAAAGCACACCTAGCAGCTGCTCCAAGTACAGCTCCATGAGGCCACAACTGAGTTGGTCCAAGCCCCATGGGCCCTGCCACACATCACTAACCCTCTGGGAACTAGCTGTGCCCTACCCCTTCTTCACAAGTCAGTACATACCGAACTGCACACAGGGGACCTGGTCCGATCCATTTTGAGAAATACTTTTGATACACTGGTAACCCACATGTGTACACTAGCCCAGGGCAGAGCCAGCATCAAGTGCACTTGTTAGCTGAGCAGTACTAGGCCACAGAGGGCCATAGGGCAGTGACATCTGCCATTTCTATTGGGTTAATTCCCAAAGTATCCATTTTCTTAGCTGTCCCCACAAGTTTACAGCTAAACCTCAGAAGTGAGGCTCATCGCTCCTCTTTGACTCCCCTCTCACCTGTGACATACCTCCTCCCCCTGGGGAGCTTGCACTGTCCTACTTTTCCAACCAGAACCACTAGGTAATGCAGATCACCCACGTGATGGCTAAAGGGGCTTAGCTTTTCAGCATCTGTCTGTAGAAAAGAACTGGTGCCCATTTCCTCCTCTCGGCCTGCTGCTGCCATGTTCTGTAGCCTAGCTCAGAAGGAAGGGCATGCTTGCCTATTTAACCACTCGGCACCACCACTGCATTTCCCTTCATCATCCATGGGTTAGCAGTGATTCACTGTAACTTTGCACAAACTTAGAAACTGCAGAGTATTAAAGTATGTATCCTTGTATTTTATTGTAGTCTCAAAGACCTCGTGGATTATGCTAGGGACACAGGGAATTTGGTTGCACAGGTTTAGGTAAAGAACAAAATGCTCACAAGAAAAAAGTATTTACCAAGAAGATTAGACCCTAGGCTGGCAATCTGTAACTGCACATACGTGAGCCATTAGTTATGTACACTTGTTTTATTCATAATTTGTCATGTTTGGGATTACCAAAGTAATTCTACTGATGGGTGAATATAACAAAAAAAATCTTTTACCTCATCTTAAAACATCCACTGATCCATCTCATTCAGTACAACAGTCACTGTTAAAGGAACATAAAACAAACATGCACACCATGGCACGGTTTTCATAAACATCTATTTCATCATTGGTGGGTAGCACATTTAACAGTTAAATACATTTAAATAATGTATAGGAGGCTGCACGACAGCAGCACTGATAACTAGATAACCATCCAACTAGGAACCAGCCAACGGGTGACTGTCTAAATATTTAAAATACAGCTCTTGCTTAATCATCCTTTGATGTGATCACCTTCTGGGGGGAAGGGGAGCCTGCTGGTTGCATGGAAATATATTAAGGCCAAATCTTCTGATATCCGTTCCCAGAGGTTTCTTTTAACTGGATTAAGCTTCCAGTTCCAAGGCAAGCCCAAGTTTGTGGCCTCCAGCATTAAAGCTCTTCCCGTCTACCAGAGCGGACAGTGTCAGCTTCACACCTGTAAACAAAGCAAACCACCATGACGGGCCTGAAAGCGCGCAGCCCTGCCAGGCCCTTCCTCAGCACCCAGAGAGCATTAGGATGAACACTGATGCTAAAACCTCTGATGGTATATGTAATCTGAGGGCACAGAAAGGTTAGTAATAAACAAGTTCAAAATGGCCTAAAATTCATTTTCACTGGACTAAATAATACTGGAGACCAGATCACAACTGAACTCTAAAGAAGAGGCGCCTGGGGACCAGTGGGAAACCACACAGTAGGTAAGTCAGTCCTCATCTGAAATTAGTATACCAGGAACTTGCCCCTTCAGTGTTCACTGTCACTCTTCTTTACGTTTTAAGTCTAAATAAAAATTAGGTGGGGGAAGCAGGTGCCCCATTAGAAATACAAACTTCTCCATCTCAGACCTACTGGATGGGAATCTGCACAAGACCCAGGCCACTCCCAAGTCTGGAATTGCTCTGGTATCCATTACCTGAAGGGAACTGCAGAGACTTTTGACCTGAGACAATATTTAGACACCAGTGAGGAACTACATGATGGTTAAATGTTGAGGAGTGAGGTTTTTTAGAGTGAGGGCAGCCATGCTTATTCAGAGCAGGCCACTCCCTATAAGGAGTAAGGGGGAGGGGCGGGTGTGAGAAACTCTGAGGCTTGAAAGGGTCACAAAATAATAAACTAAAACTGTAATCTTGAAAATAATGTACAAATGGCGATATGGCTCTGCAGTTAAGAGAACTGGGTGCTCTTCCAGAGGTCCTGAGTTCAATTCCCAGCACCCACCCATCTCTATCTGTAATCCCATGGGATCAGATGCCCTCTTTCCATGTGCAGATGTACAAGCACACAAAACATACATACACTTAAATAAATGAATCTTTTTAAAGGGAGGGGAGGCTGTAAAACAATCCTTTATCAAAGATACTTACCAGGCCTCAGAGTCTGAGTATAGCCCACTCCAATTAAACTAGAGTTGTTGACCTTTGCCTAGAAAGAGAGAAAGACATTTCTGAAGGGAGACAAAGTTCTTGGGTAGCCCCATCATGGAGCTATCAAGCCTGTGCCTTTAAGTCAATGAGATACTAAAGTTTAGTATCATGTATTAAGTAAACACCAAGTGCCACTTAAATGTTAGACATGATCTTAAAATCAAACTGTCAGCAGAGCTCAGTAACATTCTTTACACACCTTAGGATGTGTATACAGACCCCTACATGATCCACACAGCACACACACACACACACACACACACACACAAAAAACACACTCAAAAAAGCTCACCCTTGTGAAACTCACAAAAACACATAAATATGTAGCTGATGGCACCTAGGCACCTATCAGACTCACTAAAGGTGAGAGCCACCTTTGAAATGCACAGTGAGGAGTTTATAAGCTCATGGCTTAGATCCACACATGAGACTACTTCCTCACTCTTCCCTCTAAGCTGCTGTAACTAGTTGGGGCCTGATGAGGAGCATGGTTTATCAATTCCTTATGTACTTTGACAATTTAAGATTTAGGTCACAGACCTTCAAGAGCTGAGAGGAATGCTGGAGAGCAAATATGTTAAGCAGCATATGGGGAATTGGTTCCAATGCTTTGTCTTATTTCGGCTCCCAAAAGCCGTGCTTCCAGACCTGAGGGTTCCTGCTCCCAGCTGCCTTCAACTGATAATAAAGAATTGCCATACAGCCAATGGCTGGGCAAGGAGACGAGCAGGATGTTTTAGACTTCGAGAGCAAGGGACCGAGGGGAAGAGAAGAGAATCACCATGACTCAGAGGGAAAGGAATGAGATTTAAGAGCCGCAGAAGAAAAGTCCTCCAGCAATTTAAGTGGAATGGGAAAGCAGCCCTATGGGGGTTGGCAGAGGGCTGCCCAGAAGGTAACAGGACAGCAAAGATAAAACATAGATTCAGAAGGTGTTATGCCAGGAATACCAGAGGGAAATGTGTGCTAGCCACAGGAAGGTTTAGATACGCCCAGCCATTGAGCTAGTCAAGGCATATCAAAATTTGTTGGTGTGTCTTTCACTCTTGAATCCAAAGAGCAGGTGCAAAAGGCAGGTGCAGCAGGCAGGTGCAGCATGTATGCATGACCCGCATACCTTCCAGCACCAGTCCTCCACTACCTTGGCTAACATCTTCACTAAGCCACCTACCCGTTAACAGAGGTATCCACACTCTTTACATTGTACCCTGACATCTTTACCTACAAATGAGGTAGGCCATTTATAGCTATATAAGACACAACATAGCCTGCAAGCCACAAGATGGATAAATATGCCTGGGGGAAGTGGGGGTGGCGGCACATTCCCCTCAATTCCAGAGCTCTTTGGCATCCTGGGGCTACAGGTATAAATAGAACAGCATGCTGTGAGACCAGATATGCAATGATTCAGTGGCTCTATTCTTGTTATATGTAAGGTAACACAAGATAAGCCAATGCTTCTAGGCGCTACTCTACTGGGACATCAGCAGCTCTACTTGGGTAGGAATGCTGTATTTGTTTCTATAATGACTGTGAGCTGAAAGGTGTTTCTGCTGGCTGACATACCATCTGTCATGGTGCCACAAGCAAACAAACATCTGTCGAAAACACAATGTAAAAGAGACCAGTGTGCTGGCAAGAGTGCTTCACCTAGTGCAGCCAGTCACAGATGCACCACTGGCTGGTCAAAGGGAAAAGCATTCTGGGTACTTTTTACACTATCTCTGATTATAAATCTTTAAACATAGAGAAAAAGATAGGGCTAAAACATTAACAGCTTAAGGTTTCAAAGCACAGGGCAGGAGAGAAGGCTCAGTGGCTAAGAGCACTGGCTACTCTTCCAAAGGTCCTGAGTTCAATTCCCAGCACCCACATGGTGGCTCACAACCATCTGTAATGGGATCTGATGCCCTCTGCTGGCCTGCAGGTGTGCATGCAGATAAGAGTACTGATGTATAAAATAATATTTTTAAAAACATATCAAAACATACTCTCCTTGGGGATCAAGAGTACTTTCTATAACAGAAGTAACTCTCCTGAGTGTTTAACTTCCATTCATCCCTAGTACACACAGTACAGACAGTCCCTGACACAGAGTAACCACTGCTGATCTGCCAGAAATGGAAGCCAATTCCCTGGCCCTCACAGCACACTCTCTTCTATCTCAAGCCACTATGACTGAAGACAGAAACCGAAGAAAGGGCCAAGAGTCAGACCAGAGTGGCCATCTCACTTTACCCTTAGCAGAGGGGAGGAAGTCCTGGAGGTGCAGGTTTTTAGGCAACAGTCCCAGTAAGATATTCTACTCACCCTGGACAGGATTAAGGTCAAAACACTGAGTCTAGTCCTGGCTTTACTTACCCCCCCCAACCTCAACAGTAATATTTAGTCCTCTCTCCCAGCCAAAGTCCAATCTCTTCGCCTGTAAAAATGGTGTCAGACCAGTGACCTCTCAGATAAAATCTGAAGGTACTTCATAAACTATAAAAAGACAAAGACAGTACTATTATTCCCCAACAAAAATGCAAGCCATCTAAGGCTCCACATGCTGGTTACCTGGAGCTTAGGCAGGCTTGGGGGCTCAGGGATATTAGCCAAACTAATTCAGCAGATCTCAAAGTAAGGTGAACTTCTGTGACTGTGTATTACTATGCTATGATTATTAGTTATATTTTTCTATTGCTGTGATCAGACACCATGGCCAAGGTAACTTATAAAGCAAGCTCTTAATTCGGAGCTCCTGATCCAAGAGGGTGAGTCCATGACCATCATGGTGGGAAGCATGGCAGCAGGCAGGCAAGACGCTGGAGAAGGAGCTGAGCTTACATCTGATCCACAAACCTGAGGCACTACAAATGGCTGGGCTTTTGAAACCTCAAAATCTGCCCCAATCTCCTCCAATAAAGCCACACCTCCTAATACATTCTCAGCAAGTAAGGAGCCCCCATTCAAATACATTAGCGGGGGGGTCGGGGGGGAGAGTATTTCCTCATCCCAATCACCACAGTGATCTAACCTGAAAGTCAAACCTCTATCACAATTTCCATAGGAAAAGGAGGATTCTAATTCCAATCCCAGGACATCTATAAATGTGCACTGAGTGAATCCCAGGCAAGCTTTCCACACTATCCAACATACCCAGAGTAATTCCCACAACCAGAAAACCCCACCCTAAGCCCAAGAGGTACTCACAGAAATGGAAGCAGTGGGATCCAACTGGTATTTAGCTGCAATGCCAAAACGAGTGCAGTTGGTACCTGATGTCCAAGCAAGGTTTACTGAAGTGTCAAAATCTTCACATACTTTCTGATAAATTGATCCTCCAAATTCTGTCCCATTATTTCTATAAGATATTTTGAATTAGAATCTAGAATAGACAATGTAACCACTTCTAAGGCACTGGGTAATACTGTGTAGCAGGTATAAGCTACTACTAGAACTGAGCAGGTAACACAGTACAATGCTTGCCTAGTATGCCAGAAACCCTAGGTTCATTCCCTAGAGCTGAGGAGTGGGGAAGGATGACATCGCTCATGCTGGTCTATAAAGCTCTACTGAAAACTGCCAAGTTTTCTTGCATGGTTGAGACAGGGTGAATCTTACTCTGTAGCCCAGGCTAGACTCCTTCCCCACAATCCTTCTAACCCCACCTAATTTTTTTAAAGACAGGGTCTCTTTATATGGTCTTGCTGTCCTGGAACTCACTATGTAGAACAGGCTGGCTTCAAACTCAGAGATCCTTCCGCCTCCGTCTCGGGAGTGCTCGGATTAAAGGTATAGGACACTCACTCCCTCGCTCATTCACACACATGCACACTCACACACACATGGGGGTTGTGGTTCAATGATCGAATGCTTCCTCTCCTAGATAAATCCCTGCATTCAACTCCCAGCAGCACCACACACATACATGTGCACATACACAAAAGTGATCAACAAAACAGAAATAAAGATTACGTATATCTACGTAGTGAGTTTCAGGAAGGGCCACACAAGAGACTTTTTTTAAAAAACTATGTTATCTAGGAGCAGAGAGATGTCTTATTGGGTCTTAAGGTCCTTGCCTAAGGACCCAGCCTAAGGACCTGAGTTCAATCCCTGGGACAATCAATTTCCCACAAACCTCCAAGTATGTGCTATAACAAACAGATAAACACATGCAAAAATATGTAAGACGGTGGGTCTAGCTGGCAGGGTTATGAGAGACCTTCCTTTGCGCTCTTGTTATTTACTAGTACACTATTTTGTCGGGACTGGAGAGATGGCGCAGCAGTTAAGAACACTGGTGGTTCCTCCAGAGGTCCTGAGTTCAATTCCCAGCAACCACACTGGTGGCTCACAACCATCTATGTGATCTGATCCCCCCACCCCAATTCTGGTATTCGGGTATATATGTAGATAGAGCACTCACATATATAAAATAAATAAATCTTTTAAAAATATATAGCTTTGTCAACGAAAAAACCGTTTAGTCCTTTCTATATTCTCTATCTTGAGTTGGGTAAAACGTCATACCCTGCTCCCCTTTGTAAGAAAGGAACTTACTCTGTCGTTCTAGCCAGCCTAAACTATGTAGACTAACATGACTGACCTCAATCTCAGAAGATACAGCTGCCTCTGCCTTCCAAATCAGGATTAGCCGGGCGGTGGTGGCGCACGCCTGTAATCCCAGCACTTGGGAGGCAGAGGCAGGCGGATTTCTGAGTTTGAGGCCAGCCTGGTCTACAGAGTGAGTTCCAGGACAGCCAGGGCTACACAGAGAAACCCTGTCTCGAAAAAAACAAAAAACAAAAAAACAAAAAAACAAATTAGGATTAAAGGTGTAAGGCTCCACAACTGGCCAAGCACCATACGTGACAATGGTAAGACAATCCTATCAACCCAGGACTCGACCCCACAACCCCCCCACTCCCAGGTCATTTTGTCAGAGAAGGCACTGATAGCAGCCTGCCAAGGCTAACACCTCTTCTAAAGGCATAAAACACCCCAAGCCTGACAACATGGGCATGCACTCAGTATCCATACCACATGCTTCTGAGGACCACCCATGGCAACAGAAATCCTTCAAACTAAAAATAGATCAAAAGAAATGACATCACACACCATCTTCTGAGAACCTGCACCTCAATAGCCTGTAAAGAACTTACACATTTGTATGTAGCTGGAAGTCCCCAGTCCTGTAGCCGACTGCAAAGTTACTCCTTGTCAGCTTTGACTTGGCACTGTCAAAGGTCATTTGGTACCCAGCAAGCCAGCCCTCATAACCAAAGACAGCTGACCCATGGATGGCAGGTCCAGCAAAATCAAAATCAACATCACAGCCAAGGTTTATACATTCCCTCTTGTAAGCAGACTTGATTTTACCACTTTTCTTTCTGGAAAAAAGAAGAGACTGATTAGAAACGGATGCCAATGACAAAGATTTATACATATAACTGCATGGTGGGCATGAAACAGATTTAAACAAACTGCAGTGTGACAATTATGGGGTTAAAAACAGCCAAATAAATTAAACAACCCACATGGAACAACAGGACTGTCCCATCACAGAAGTGTTGTGTACAACCCACAGTCACAACAGCCTCAGAAACAGTAAGAAGCACAGCCACAGTGAAGAGGCCATTTCTGAAAGCAAGCCCCTGGCAGTGGAGAGCAGCGCTCAAAGGCAAAATCGATGCCGCTGTAAGCGAGGGAGGCACTGAAACAGCTGCTCCTTTCCTGAGCAGACAAGGCCTGTAAGCTCAACACCCACGAAACACCAGCACTTACCCTGTGTTCGGTGAAAAAGTGGTGTCAAAGGTCAGTTTCAAACCTTGACAAATCTATTTCAGAGGAAAAAGAATTCATGTTCAGAGATATTTCCTTTTTGGTATATGAAAATAAAGAGTAACACAAAAGCAAGTCTGGAAACACTACCTGATCTTCAATTGCAATCTCTGTCCCCAGAGTGTTATCGGTGTTCCATTTCTCTGTGAAAGTCAGACCATACTCACACCATTTGTACTTGGTCTCCAAGGTCCCACTAACTTTACCAGTGTCTGTATTAGATGAGCCAGATGTTGAAAATTCCTAACAAGACAATAAACAGCTTCATGAACCTTCTCCTAAGCATAGAAGAATCCACTGCCCCGCTGACACGCAGCTCTTCACTGTGCTACTTCCTAAGCAAACAGAACAGTGACAAGCCAGCCCCTGACCAACTTACTACCACCACAATGTCCTTTACATGCTAAACAAGTCAATAAACATTAAGTATACAGGACTGGTGATGTGGCTCAGTGGGTAAAGGCTTGCTGCCAAGTCTAATCCTTACCTCTATCTTTAAAACCCACCTAGTGGAAAGAGAGAACTGAGTCCAGCAAGTTGCCCTCTAACCTGCACATGCGCACTGTGACACATGTGCCTGCATACACATAATCCACACAAATACTGTGAAAAACGTTAAATAAGTAAAATTTAAATTTTTCAATAGTCCATATTCTATTTTTCTCTTTTCCTTTTAAAGATTTATCTTTATTTTGTGTATGTAAGTACAGGGGCCCATGAAGTCCTGAGCAGTCTGATTTCCCCAAAACTGGAGATATAGGCAGTTGTGAGCCATGTGGGTCCTGAGACATGAACCAGAGTCCTCTCCAAGAGCAGCACCTACTCTTACTGCTGAGCCACCTCTCCAGTCCCTCTGCTTTTAGATGAATCTTCACTAGGTTTCTTGCCTTTCCAAACAATTTATATATCATCTTTTTGCTGTTTTGTTTGGTTTTTGTCTCTCTTATGTGGAGCTGAGGGCCTAGACCTCTCTTTGTAGAGGAGAAGCTGGCCTGACCTGCCTGCCTCCCTAGTGCTGGGATTAAAGGTGCCTGCCCACCAACATATCTCACTCAACTCACCATATTTTCATTTTTTTAAAGCAGTGGGAAGTGATAGAGAAATGGCTAAGTAGTTAAAAACATTGTTGCTCTTATACAGACCTACTTTGGTAACTAGCACCCCACAAGATGATTAACGAGTCTATAACTCCAGTATCCACTGTCCTCACTCTTCTGGTCTCTGTGGTGACCAGAAACATGGTGCACAGATTAAGACATGGAGGCAAAAAACCATACAGGAATAAAATTAAGTTCTTTTAAAAGTGAAGTGTGGGAGCTTTATTGATTCCTTTACACTTGGTTTATATCATACATCACCTGTTACCAGAGAAAATAATTAATACAGGGACTAATATGAAGTACCATAAAAAGCTTAGGCTTGCAACTGGAAAAATGGCCAGTGAGTAAACATCCTTGCTGCTCTAACAGAGGACCCAAATTCCAGTCCCAGCATCCATAGCCAGGGAGTCTGACAGTACAGTGCTCACACCAGGCACACACTCAAATACATGCAGCAAACACTCATACAACACCTAAAATAAAAACATTTTTATTTAAAAATAAATGAATCTTTTTTTAAGTTTCATTCTTAGGTTTGTACCAAAAAGATCTGCCAATCCCCTGTAGCATACCAGGTGAAAGGGGAACACCAGGAAACTGTATCTTAGAATTTTCTAGAGGAACAAAGTATCTTTCTTTAGTAAGCACAGCATGTAGGTAAAATATCCTAAGATAAAATTTAACTCTTACAACAGCCTGTCAGAGTTCTGATTTATGGTTTCTGTATCAATGTCTCTAACATTCTAACCACTTTAAAGCTGTACCTAAAATTGTTTTCTGTTGTTGTTGGGTTTTGTTTTGATTTTTTTGTTGTGGTTATTTATCAGAAATTGCGATACCTGTAGAGTTAAGCAATATCAAACACTGCCAGGCAGTGGTGGCACATGCCTTTAATCCCAGCACTTGGGTGGCAGAGGCAGGTGATCTCTAAATTCAAGGCCAGCCTGGTCTACAGAGTCAGTTCCAGTACAGTAGGGCTACACAGAAAAACCCTGTCTTGAAAAAGTAACAAAATAATATTTTGGAGATAGGTTTGTTTTCTCAAAGGTACAGCACAGCCTGTTATGGGACAATCCAATTGAACTGCTGTGAAAGCTTTGTAGCTCTGCATGCACATCAACAAGATAATGTTAAATACATATGAACCATGCTCTTCCAACAGTTTACATGGGAAATGTGTATGGGCAGCAGTTTTTAATCCTGCATGACAATGATTAATTAATTCAAGCACCTCCTACTACCATCCATCAGTCCCTGAGATCAAGAACCAGCCTAACATATGCCAAGGAATGCTCAAGACACAAGGCCAACACCAGCCTGTGAGCTGAATTGGACCAGATGACACCAATAATAAAGCAATTCCCTCCATCACTAGAGACTTATCTTTTACATTCTGAGTAGCCTGAACATCTCTGCAGTTCGAGAAATCAAAGGACCTTAGAAGAACTTAATTCTGGATAGGTCTGCATAGTACAGCATCAGTCCTATGACTATTCCATTTTACTCAAAAGTATAACCAAAACTTCCCTCTTTAATCCAATTCCTATATATCCTTCAGGAACTTACTATACTTACTTCCGTAACTTTCCCTAATTCTGTTTTACCATCAGGCTTTCCTTTCCAACAAGAATTGTTCACTTACAAATCTAGTGTTTGATCCAATTCTCTGATTATCTTCAACTTAAGGTTGTCTTTCCAATAGAAAGGGTGTTTTTGTTTTGTAGCACTGGATCTCATATATATAGCTGGGTAAACACTATACCACCAAGTTACACTCCCAGTCTTAAACTTTTTAAAGACAAACATGGTGTGCTTTAGTTTAGAACAACATACAGGCACAAACATATTTAGAACTCAGTAGACTGAAAGTAAAGATTAGTCGTAGAGATTCAAGGCCTCCAGCAACAGCAGAGAAAAAATACAGTCACCTAATACTCTGTAATCTATTAATCCAGCCAAGCCAGTCACTCAACCATAACCAAATAATTAGACTTCTTTGCAGACCAAAGAAACCACAGGACAATACAAATATAAAACCCATAAATGCAACAGGTCTAAGCATTAAGAAACACCATCACAAACAACTTGAATAAGTACCAGTTATGTGCAGAGCAGCATGCACACAGTACTGAGCAATCACAGTTTAGCATGTACATCACACACCCATCTCCAATCTCCAAACAAAAACTTTCAGAGAAAGAAAAAAAGTATACAATTATTTTACTTTATCCCTTTTTTAACAACAGTTGGGAAGGATCAACGCTTATCAAACCAGTAGATTCTGTAGAGATAGTCCAGTCAAGATAAACATGCAGACATCTCCATGGATGACTGACTGTTAGAATGTAACCATTATATTAAATGTTCACTGTGGTCAAACAAACCCAGAAGTCTGACAGGCATTAAGACAAAGGGTTACAGGAGTCTAATGGGCTGTGGCCTTCAAGCTTGTCATTCACCTGAGTAAACAGTCCCAAATAACCAATGGCTTTCCCAACTTCTCTATGCAATGATAGTAACACATACACAATTCAGGAATATAACAAAACCACGTGAAAATCAGAAACCATACACAAAGCCAATAAATCAGATTACACATAAATCATTCAAAACAAATTAACTTCTGCCTCCTTAAGGGAAAACAGCTGGCTATGGAATTATGGGCTACAGAATTAACAGACTCTTGAAAACGTATCAATCACTTACCACACCACTGCATGACTTCGTTTTCACATCCAGCTTCACCAACCCAAAGCCTTCAAAAACAGAGAGCAAAGATATGATTCTTCTGCAGGAAAGATGTGTGCCCACTACTCACATTACAGTTAACATAATCCCAATGTCCAGGGGACAAAAATGTACTAATGCCCAGCACATGAATGAACACTTTACAAGCAGTCAGTTCTACTCAGGTGATAGTAGCTGCTGCCTAGTGTCCTGTAACTGGCTCCACTTCCTGACACACCCTTTTCAAACCATTTTTAAATGTTAAATGAGTAAATCACTTCCTCAGACTAGCCTATTGTTTATGGGAACACACTTAGGACACTTATCCCAAAGGAGCATTACCACAAGACAAGAGGAAGTGGTATGTGCAATACAATTTCAAGAAAACACAAAAATTCACTCTAAAAAGCCCAAACTCTTAAGGTTTCAATCTACCAAGAGTCACAAACCACAAAATTAAAACAATAATTCCAGGCAGCCATGGCCTGAACTGTCACCTAAGAGAATAAAGTATAAGCTTTCTCCTCCCCCCCAGGGGGTGGGGAGTGAGGAGTGGTACAGATCATTTGGGAGGCAGAGGCAGGTAGCAGGTAGATCTGAGAGTTCAAGGCCAGCCTGGTCTACAGAGTTGAGTTCCAGGACAGCTAAGGCTACAGAGAGAGACCTGGTTTTGAAAATAACAAAATAAAAAGAATAAGCTTTTCAACTGTGACCTGAAGAAAGGCTAAGAAACTGAGGTACACATGCACCTGGCAGAAGCATGAAAGCAGCAGGATATTCAGTCTAGAAAAGCAAAGCACTTCATTTTTCTGAAGAGGTTCAAGCATACATTTTCTCTTTTATGTTAAAATTAAAAGAAAAAAAAAAGTCCTTACCAAATCCTTTGTTGAAAATATCTCTGGCAGCTTTGCCAAGGTCAGCATAGGGTGGAGGGATACACATTGCTAGTAAAAAGAAACATTGTACAGTTAATGTGACTGTACTATGAGCTACTGCTAATATTTACATTCAAGCAGTCCAATAGGAGTTGTTTTTGATGCCACTAGAACTACAGTGTTACTCTAAGTAGTCATCCATAACAAAAACTTATTTCTAAATAGCTATGTGGTAATACAAACCTGGAACATTTCTACCAATATTTAAGAGTAGGGGGAAGCCTTTCTAAACATCTACAACCTCAGAGGTCTAGTACAAATGTACACATAGTTGCCAAAACTTAATTTAACTTATTTAACTGATTTAACTGAGATAAAAACCAAAATTTAAGACTAGGCATTCTCCCCTAACAAGTCTCTTGGAATGACTTCCAAAAACAAAACCAACACTCTGGGAACTGACTTATTGAAACACAGGAGTAAAAAATAAAAATACAACCATCTATGTTTCAGTCAAGTGTCTATGGCAACTAAATATCAAATGGCACTTTAAACACATTAATACTGGTTCCCAAGTCCTCCGCCAAACTGAGGCTTAAGAGCAAGCAATCTGAGCCCAAGCAGCAGCTCATTCATTCTACAGAGCACATCCACGCCCTTAGGAACACGTGTAATGACCTTGTAGTGCACTCGATCTGTGCAGGCAAACAGCGAACTACTTCCTCTTGCAAAGTGACTGATCTAACTCTCCCCGCAAAGATGGAATTCAACAACTAGTTGTTTGTTTTGCTTTCTGATTTGTAAATGACACATCCAAAAGCCAAGAGTGGGTGTGGCCAAGGACCAACGCCCCAGGCGCGAGCCCCCTATCTGCAACCCAACAGCCCAGCACCACGTCCCTCAACAGAGGTGGGAGTAAGACTTAGGGGACGCGCAAAGAAGCAAACTTTCCAAGTTCTTACAGGCATGTGCGGGACCAACCATGGTTTTCTACAGAGGAGCAGCGCAGCCCCATCGTCCCAATCGTCCCATCGTCCCATCGTCCCATCGCCCCATCGCCCCATCGCGCAAACACCTCTTGTGCTACTTACGCCGTGGGCATACCGGTACACAACACTCAGCCATGGCGAAGTCGCGGGGAAAAGGTGATCTGTAGAAGGGACGAGAAGTGAGGTCAGGGGACGGTCAAAGGGTCCACTAGGGATCTCGGACATTAGAGCAAGGGGCCGGGGCCGCTGCGGCCATCTTAGGGGACCAGGGCCGCCCAGAGTTCACTCAGGCGGCCAGCCCGCCCCAGGGTCCCAGGCCCGCAAGAGGCGGGCGCCACAGTACCTGCGGGTGTCCTGAGGGGCGCTGCCGCCACCGCTCGGCTCGCAGCTGAGGCCACTCCGCTATCTGGAAGTTCCGCTGCAGCCACCGCGGCTGGAGGGCGAAGTGAAGGAGACACCGTTGCGCCCCGCCGCAAGCCTGGCCTCCCCCAGCCAGGTCCCCGCCGCGGCCGCCCGGGCTGTCTACCGCGCCTGTCCTTGCCGCGCCGCCCGCTGCCCACTCCCACCTGCTCCGGAGTGACCACGTGGGTCGAGAGCACGGCAGTCTCCTTGGGTGAGCTGTCTCGGACCGTCCGGCAGGGACGGGGCGAGCAGGAGCTGCCGGGCCTCGGGTCAGGCAATGTCCAGGGCAGCCCCAGAGGCGAGGACCGGGGAACGGCGGAGGCGGCGCAACGGCACCAGCGCGGTCAGGATGGGAGTGGCCACGCGAGTCGCGACGGGGCGGGGCGATGTGCCCCGCAGGGTCACGTGCATCCTCTCAGCCTCCTGTGAGTGTTCCAGCCTGGACTTAAGGTCTGAGTTGAAGCGGGTGAGACGCTCTCCCCAAGTGCAGCCTCGGTGCTCTTCCTGTCTTGGTTCACCGCCCACCGCAATGTCTTCCCCTGCTGGGGCTAGGCTGGGATCCAAAAGAACAAACTTGAGCCAGTCTCTGAGCATTTCTCTCAGAGCCTCAGGGTTGTGCGTCTGCAGCCTCCTTTCCACCCATATATGGTATGGATTCACACACGCGCAGAAGCACATGCTGCAGTAGGAAGATAAGGGTACCCGGGTTGAGAGGCCGGGAGAGAAGTGGGAAGAACTGTAGGATTCATGTTGACCAGTCATCAGACTGCTGCTCTCAGATTCTCTAAATGTGCAAGAAGAGTGAGGGAGCAATACCTGGAGTCCCAGATCTTGGGAGGCAGAGATTACATCAGTTTGAGGCTAAACTACAGTGTGAGGCAAACAGATTAAAAAGAAGAAATCTACAAGCTAATAAAGATAGAAACGGAGCCTTAGCAGGAGGCTCAGTGGGTAAGAACTCTTGCTGTGCTAGCAAGAGGACCTGAGCTCGGATCTCCAGCACCCACATTAAAAGCCAAGAGTAGCTCCAGAAATAGAAACAAGATGGTCTTTGTCAACCTGGCCTGCAAACCGTGTTCTCTAAATTCTGTAACAGATTCTGCCCCAACGGAGTAAGGTGAAGAGCAGCAGTAGACACTATTCGAAATACACAGACACACGTCAGCCGTACAGAAGATGGCTCAATAAACCCAAATAATGTAGCCCGTGGACCTCAATTCCTTCATCTCTAAGATGCGGTTTAATAATCTTCAATAGCCGTACGGTTGGACGGAGAGCAAAGAGACCGATACATACACACTCATGACTCAATTTCTGAACTCTTCCTCTACTCAAGTACTGTTAAGTCTTCACTCTCCTCCTAAACCAGGGGAAAGATGGCTAAATGGGCTCCCACAGTCCAAAACCCAAGTTTAAAGTTACACACTGGTATGTTTCTCTCCCATGAGCAAGGCTATCGAGCAACTTTGCCTGGTCACAGCTGGGGTTGTGTTATAAAAGTTCAGTG
The DNA here is from genome assembly GCF_004785775.1 of Grammomys surdaster. Taxonomy (NCBI): domain Eukaryota; kingdom Metazoa; phylum Chordata; class Mammalia; order Rodentia; family Muridae; genus Grammomys; species Grammomys surdaster. Next base: position 7,657,191 of record NW_021621003.1, on the reverse strand, counting down.
GGAAGAGTCTTTGTGTGTACGAGATTAGGCTCCAGCTCCTGACTCATCCCTTCATTGCAGGATGGACCTGGCCCATGGGAGACAGTCTGCCCAAGCTGTTTGATGCTTTGAGTGGAGTTTTGCTGCTCGTGGTGGAGATTGGCCTCCCCATCCCATTGTCACACAACACTGACTGCCAGAAAAACTCAATCTGCTAAATTAGTTACATCAAGTCCCTAAAACAGGAATTATTTGTATTATGTATTACCTGTCACCATTTTTGATCTCCAGACACATCACTTTCTCTGACACAAGCCTGAAGCTTTACTCTGTAAAGTATGTGGGCAGTGCTTAATGGCCACTGGGGACAAAGTCCAGCCTAAGCAATGAATTACAGGGGTGGAAAAGATGGTGAGTGACTCCTTCCTGTCATAAACACACAGCTGACACTCCTATGTAAAAGGCAGGGTAGCAAGAGAAATTTATTTGATCACGATTTTCTATGATACACAAGCCACCAAACTGAAGAGCCCAAACATCCCAGGTGAGTTATTGGTGGTTTTTTTTTTAATTATTGATTTTTGTGCTTAGGTTGAATGAAGCATGGACAGCCATATAGGAATATAAATGAACAAAAAGAACATAATCTAGTATATCAGAATGAGTAAGGAGCTCACAAGGTCTGTCCAAGTAACCCATCCCCACAGCTATGGGTAAGGACGCCTTCTAAAAAGGAGGCGGGTAGTTTTCTTGGTGTAATGCTGGGAATTGAACTAATGTTAGACCAGCATTATACCACTGAGCTGTAACTCCCTCCCCCTTTTTAACACTACAAAAACGGGTCCTCTCACTAAGTTGCCCAGGAAAGCCTTGAACTTGCCATCTTCCTCTTTCAGCCACCACCAACCTGCCCCAAGTAGCTGAGATTATAGGGCCACCACCAAGCCCCACTAACATGGAGGTCTTGAGTTGGGACGATTTCTCAATAAAGTTCTTGCTGTGTAAATCAGGAGTTCAGATCTCCAGAACCTGCATAAAAGCTGGGCAAGGCATGGCAGTCCAGGACTTGGGCATCCCAGCACTCAGGAGACAGACATGGGATCCCTGGGGCAAGATGGCTAGCTTAATTAGGTGAAATTGGCAAGCTCTGGATTCAGTGAGAGACTCAGCCTCAGTGAATTAGAGAGCCATCAATGAACACACATGCAGATGCCCACAGTTGCACATGTGCCCACATGCAAAAACATGTTATTTCCCTGTCCAGCATAGCTGTGATCCAGGAACCCTGGCTAGGGACAGTGAAGGAAGAAAAGACAGTCACCCCCGTATAGAGAAGTGAGATCAGGTAGGATCCTCTAATTGCTACGATGACAACCCAGAATCTCACTGTGTTTATTAGGTGCAGCAGAGCGGTAGGGGGTTGCTAGCCTTAGTAGGAGGTGTCTGTAGGCAGCAGTCTCAGACTGTGGACATCTGGGAGAAGGAAGCTGCAGCTGCTAGTTTTTGAACCAATCAATCTTCTACAAACATTCATACTTCCCGAGAGAAACTTCACCACTGCTCTTGGGCCTGGTCCACATGGGTAACAGCTTTGCCAGTTGTCCTATGGGTTGGAGGCCTTTGGATTCTTGACATACCCATGTCAAAATACACATTCTCTCAGGACTTCATTCACTCAGGGTTTCCTTTATCCCCCTACATATACCACAAATGCACACACATACACACACACACACATACACACACATACACACACACACACAATTAATAAAATTAATTAATAAAATTAATTAGTAAATTAATAAAATAGAGGTCTGATGATCTGTTAATCAAGGTAGGTCAGAGAATGTATTTATGGCAGGGCAAAGTGAGTGTTTTTAAGCTTTGAGGCTTTTAGGGCATGAGGAATGGATTTTACTTTTCTATGACTTGCTTCTGATTAAAAAAAAATCTAATTTCTTGGCTTTCTTTGGGTGGAGAACAAAGACAGACAGGATCAGTTCAAAGAGAAACTCTGTGTCAAGGCCTTCATTTTGAGCAGGATTCAGTGAATACACCCGAGTATCCACATTCACACTCCTTTAGAAGTCCAAGGCATGTGTGATGGCACATTCCAGGATCTCAGCATTTGAAAGGTGAAGGCAGGAGAATCTTTTTGGTATTATCCTTGGCTACATAGGGAGTTCAGTGCCAGCTTAGGCTACAGAAGAACCTGTTTCAACAAGCAAAACTAAGAAAATCCATGACATTGAAAACAACAACAAAAAAGTCTGACGAGACAGAGTCTGACAAGACACTGGAGTAAGCTGGGAGTTATAAGCTGGAGCTACAGCTAGTTATTCAGTCTTAGAACAAACACTGTAGTGTGTGTGCCTTATTCTGCTAGACCTGAGTTACTAAACTGGCCAAGGCGGCACACACCTATAATCCTAGCATTTGGGAGTTGGAAGCAGGTGGACCAAAAGTCTGAAGACCAACCTGGGTTACTTAGACTCTATCTTTCTATTTATTTATTTATTTATTTATTTTTAATTTTTTTTTTGACACAGGGTTTCTCTGTGTAGCCCTGGTTGTCCTGGAACTAGCTCTGTAGACCAGGATGGCCTTGACTCTACAGATATCTCACCTGTCTTTGCCTCCTGAGTGCTGAGAGTAAAGTGCTGCCACCACCACCTGGCTTTAGACTTTTTTTTAAAAAAAGCTAATTAATTACTTAGACTAATTATATCAAGGTACAGGGGAGGGCAGGGTGTTAGTTTGCATCTTTTTAAAGAAGTGTCAGTAACTATGCGTATATATATTTTAAATCTCCACAATCCATGGTTTGGTCATAGACTTACTTATATTCTTGTATGCAAGTGCATTTATTCCCTTCAAAGGCATCCCGTCCCAACCATCTAACCTTCATACCAGAGAAGGGCTACTGAGTCTGTTAGTTCCCTGACCACAGTTCCTGTGAACCAGATACTAGCTCTCTGCCCTTCCCCACATCTGGCAGGTAACAGTGAAATAAGCACAGGCATGTTTTAAGGACATTCTTGCTCAAAAGGATGGGGAACAAGAGTCATTGGTCCGCAGCAATTCTGCGATCCAGCCCTGTGAACTCAGTCCTACTCCTACATGGGCTCAGAATGGTCCTGTCAAAAGAGCCGGCCCCCACACATTCTTTCTCTTCCTGCTACTGGCTCTGACACATACTTGGAGAAGGTCACCCCAGCCCACACAAGCTCCATCCTCGTACATTTACATGACTCTGGGCTATTTCATGGGTGTAGGGATGTGTCAGTGGCAATGCAGTCCATCTTCAGAACAAACTAACTGAGACTAAAGTTCATGCAGGCCCTAGCAGCAGGCACAGGAAGGTTCAACGGGATCCTGGAAGCTCCTGCATAAAGAAGAGGGTCTAGATTTGGAGACTGTAGCCTGAGACACCAACCCTCCTCGAGATGGGCATGATCAGAGAAGGACAGATCAGTAGTTTTCAAAATAGGATGGGTGTGGGGAAAAATATAGAAGTTGAGAATTTAGAGAGATGGAATGAGAAAGAGAAAGAAGGAGAGGAAGAGAGAGAGACAGAGGTCTAGTGGGATTAAAGTGAGCTACTCTGGTTGCTAAGGAGAGTCTGACCTATGAAGCAGAAATGAAGTTCACTGGTCGAGTAAGGCTAGGACTTTGGTGTGAGCTGCACCACCACATCTCACACAATAGTGGGACTGGCACAGGCTGTTGGCAGAGACACTGGAGTAAGCTGGGAGTTATAAGATATACAGTAGCGAGGACAGCCCTGAGTCAGGTACCAAAGTCCTCGGTGACTAAAAAGGAGTGTGGCCTTGTTGGAGTAAGGGTGACCTTGTTGGAGGAAGTGTGTCACTCTAGGGGTGGGCTTTGAGGTCTCCTATGCTTAAGCTACATTCAGTGTGGCACACAGTCTCCTTCTGCTGCCTTCGGGTCAAGAGGGAGAACTCTCAGCTCCTTCTCCAGCACTATGTCAGGCTGCATGCTGCTGTAGGCTAATGAACTAAACCTCTGAAATTGTAAGCCAGCCCCAATTAAATGTTTTCCTCTATAAGATATTGTCAAGGTTATCACAGCAATAGAAACCCTAACTACAACAGGAGGAAAGGGTTTATTCAGTTCACACTTCCATATCACTCACTGTTCATCACTGAAAGAAGTCAGGACAGGAACTCAAACAGGGCAGGAACCTGGAGGCAGGAGCTGATGCAGAAGCCATGGAGAGGTGCTGCTTACTGTCTTGCTTCCCATGGCTTGCTAAGCCTGCTTTCTTATAGAACCCAGGACTACCAGCCCAGGGATGGCACCATCCACCATGGGCTGGGCCCTCCCCCCATATCAATCACTAATTAAGAAAATAACTTACAGCTGGGTCTTATGGAGGCATCTTCTCAATTGAAGTTCCCTCCTTTCAGATGACTTTAGTTTGTGTGTCTAGTTGACAGAAGACTAGCCAGCACAGCTGGGAAGGGCAGAAATGCAAACAGGGACTTGAATTTGAGGACATTAGTGCCCACAGTCAGCTATGCAGGATATCCTAGAAATAACTGGTCTCCAAAGTTCAGTCAGCACATGTGATAACCACTCCTATTATGCATGTAGAACCATGTGCATGGGTTTATTTGAGGTCTACAATCTCAGGATGCCATTTTTAAAAGCACAGTACAGTATGAAAAACACTAATTGAGACAGTTACATTCCAAAAGCAAATTAGGGAAAGACAATCGTTCTTCAGCTTTCCAGATCAGAACAGGGTTGGGCCCTCTCTAGCTGTCTTAGGGTTTCTATTGCTGTGAAGAGACACCATAACCACAGAAACTCATACAAGGAAAACATTTAATTGGGGCGTACAGTTTCAGAGTTTTAGTACATTATCATGGCAGGACATGGTGGTGTGCAGGCAGACACAGTGCTGGAGAAGGAGCTGGGAGTTTTACATCTTGATCCACAGGTTGCAGGAGGAAACTGTGGTTCTGTGTTCAGCTTCCTCCCTTGGAGTGTTCAGACACCACTGCACACTGGGGATGGTCAGCAGGATCTTGTTCCATCAGTGAGTTCTAGGGAAAGAAGGCCTTCTCCGAGGATTTTAGTGTTACATCTCTTTTAGATAGTGTTTAGTAAAACAGCTCTCTTAGATGATATTCATGAAACAGCTTGTGCTCTTTATTCAGGGTGAACAACAACGTTATGAACCTTGGAGAGTGGGAAGGGATGTGGATGTAAGTCATTGGCTGGACCTTAACTTACTGGGAATGCCTCATGTGCGCGGAAAGGCACTCCAGGAATCCCAGATGCTTGCTGAGCAGGCTCTTATCTGGAGAGAGGAGGTTGAGCCTGTAATTTTTCCAAGGGCTATGTGACATTCCTCGAATAGAAGGTGTGGGGGTCAGGCTCCCCAGATCAGGCAGAGAGGAAGCCCCACTAAGAAAGCCCCATTTTGTGCCAAACTCAGGAAAGCTGTCTAGATGTGGTAGACTACAACCCTAATAGCAGGGTCCAACAGGAGACCATGTGCCACACTGGACATAGCTTGAGTAAATGAGACCTCAAAGCCCATTCCCAAAGTGACACACTTCTTCCAGCAAGGCCACACCTACTCTACCAAGGTCATGCCTCCGAATAATGCCACTCCTTATGGGCCTATGGTGGCCAATTACATTCAAACTACCGAACTAGCTTAGTGTCTAGTTTGTGGTGATTAAGTAGATAGTGGACTGTCAGCTTACGAGGGTACAAAGTAGGTGCAAGCTTCACATAGCTGCTTCCAGCTGATGCCCAGGGTTGGTACAGAGACTGATGTGAAAGGACCTTGTTATTCACATCTACTCAGCAACCTGCAATACTGGCAAAACACTACTGTTGTTTTAATTTGCTATTTTTAACAGATTTTATTTTGTGTTTTTAATATATATGAGCATTTTGCCTGAGTCTGTACCATGTGACTGTCTGGTGCCCACAGAGGCCAGAAGAGGTCATCAGATCCCCTAGAACTAGAGTTACATAAAGTGAGGTGTGCTGGGCACTGGGATCTTAACCCCAGTCTTCTTTCTGCAAGAACAGCAAGTGTTCTTAACCACTGAGCACTCTCTCCAGCACTCCAAGCGCAACTCTTTTTAGTGCATTACACCCCAGTCGGGACAGTACATTTAAAATCTTTAGCTTATCTATTATTAAGAGTTTGATATTAGGGGCTGGAGAAATGGATCAGTGATTAAGAGCGCCGACTGCCCTTCCAGAGGTCCTGAGTTCAATTCCCAGCAACCACATGGTGGCTCACAAACATCTGTAATGGGATCCAACGCCTTCTTCTGGTGTGTCTAAAGAGAGCAACAGTGTACTCACATACAAAAATAAATAAATAAATTTTTAAAAAGGTTTGATATTAACTTATAAGGTTTTTCAATTAAAGTTTACCTATATCACTTTTTAAAGATTCTGCTCTTTAGCTGTGAGAGTTATTTCTTCCTCAGCTGTATCCACCCAACCAACATGTAACAATGCTGACATAGACATCAATCATGAACATAATTAAGACAATCATGATTAACACATGCCAGGCACTCCCTTTGCTCTGAAAGGTTCATATGCTTTATTAAATTCTTACAGCAACTCTCAGAGAACATGAGTAAGTCCCTGGGTCTGAGTGCATACAGCTGGTTCTTTAAGTCAGGGAGGCACAGTGTTAGCCCAGCTCTGTTAGAGTCAGAGGCTGACTACGTTAACCGCCAGTCACTCTTACCTACACTCAAAGCCTAACCCACTGGGGAAGACTGATACAAAAGAAACAAGAAGTCAACTGCTTTAGGCCAGCTGTGGCTTTTGCTTCCTGACAGATCACTGCCTTCCTAACTTTTCCCTTCTAAGTTTGGAGTAAGGGCCTGAGCCTCCTCAGAAGCTAAGCAGGAGAATAAGAGCTTTATGGGTCACTGCTGAGTCTGTCTTAGGACTTGCATCCTACGCCTTTCGGTGTCTGCTGTGAAGCTGCCCTGTGTCTCTCCAGTTGTCGTGGGAGGCAGTAGAAGGAAGATGAGGATGAATTCTGGGCCCCAGGAAGTCACAAGGGCAATTTGGCAGGCTGCCTGGACACTCCATACAGAGCAAAACTGAGGAGGAAGCAGAGGGACAATGAGCCATTATTTCTAGCTGTGGGAGACTGGTCAGTTTGGCACAGGGTGACCCCGACATCCCTCCCACCAGCCTGCACTGAGCTTTTGTTGCCATTGAGAGCAACTGGATTTTAAATGATTCAGACCTATGTCTGGAGCAAGTCTTAGAGGGCAAACCCAGCTGGGTCCTGGTATAAAGACTGACAGGGGGTGACTTAGAGGGCCTCCCTTTTCTTCAGTCTGCACTACATATGGCCACTGAATAAACACAACTGAGCACATGACACTGCTTCAGAACTTCACCAGGAAGAAATCCATGCACCAGGCTGAGCACAAGCTATGGACCTCCACTACATGGCCCAAACCTGATGGCCTAAGCCAACACGGCCTTCTTGAATGGTAGTTCCACGAGGATTTAACAGAATTCACACACACAAAAGAACTGAGGTAGAATGGATTTAAAAGTCACTGGGTTAAACCAACATGAACCCACTTCTCTAAGAACTTCTCAGAGTCCCGCTACTCTGCATGATAGCATGATAAATCGGTGACAGTGCAGCAGAAACACAGAGTTCTCAACAAGGATCTTGAGAGCCAGAGTTCCACAGAAAGTATGCCAATCTTAAATAGCACCCCAGCATAGCTACTCTGAAATGCAACCAGTTCTGTCTGGGTCTATCATGGTAACCATGAAGAACACTGCTAAGATCTGTTGTAGTGAGAGGCAGGACCAATGTTCCAGCTACTGTCCATCAGAACCCACTGAAAGCCACACAGCTGCTCCCAGCTCAGTACCCAGTATGACCGGAGCTCTTAGAATAGTCTGTCCTGGGGCTGGAGAGATAGCTCAGTGGTTAAGAGCACTGATTGCTCTTCCAGAGATCCTGAGTTCAATTCCCAGCAACCACATGGTGGATCCAATGCCCTCTTCTGGTATATCTGAAGACAGTGACAGTGTACTCACATATATAAAATAAATAAATCTTAAAATGAAAAAAGAATTCTCTATCCTTGTAAAGCACAAAACTTGTCAAACGAGGCACCTTGGTTTGAAGATGCTTAGTCCCAGCTGGTTCCTCTTAGGACTATAACCTCTTAGGACCACAATCCAAAGCCTCTTCCCTTTCTCCTTTGTCCTCAAGCACATTCCTTCAAAACATCTCTTGTTAATTTTATCTTATTAAAGGTCAGAGGACAGGTCTGTGGAGTCTGTTCTCTCCTTCTACCTTAATGTGAGTCCCAGGGTTCGAACTCAGATTGTTGGTCTTGCACTGCAAGCACCTTGAACTGCTGCTGAGCCATCTCACTGACCTTCAACACATCTCTCACACATCTGTCTGATCCCACATTGGCACCTGCTGCCCAAAGGACCTGTTCTAGCCCACCTGTCTCAGGTGTACTTACCAAGTAGCAAATCAGGCTGGAGCGATGGCTCAGCAGTTAAGAGCACTGACTGCTCTGCCAAAGATCCTGAGTTCAATTCCCAGCAACCACATCGTGTCTCACAACCATCTGTAATAGGATCCGATGCCTTCTTCTAGTTTGTATCTGAAGACAGCAGCAGTGTACTCATATAAATAAAAGAATAAATAAATCTTTAAGGAAGAAAGAAAGAAAGAAAGGAAGGAAGAGAGAAAGAAAGGAAGAGAGAAAGAAAAAGAAAAGAAAGTCCTTACCAGACGCAGCTCCTCTTGGAGGCCTCCTGGTACAGACGAAAAAGAAGCTCACAGACTCAGGGAGACAGTGTTGTAAGTCTGAATTCTAAGACTTTAGGAAGCTCCTCGGTTGTACAGTGAAGGGCTATGACCATCTCTCGTAACACCTGTAAGGTGTAAGTGAAATGTAAGCCCTTGGGTGTCCGGTAGGTACCCAAAGAATAGAATCACCAGCGTTATTTACAGATGCTGCAAGGTTTTATTCCACGTCCCTTGTCAGACTATGAACTCCCAAGTGTGGTGAGTGCGAGCTTCCTCTTCTATAACTCCCCTGAAGGGCCTGAGGTAGAGGCTTCACCCACAGTGGGTAAACAAATAGACTGTGGTGGGTAGGGCAGTGTCGAAGCAGGCTGTGTTCGAGTAGCTTAGGGAAACGTAAGCATGGCTGGCCCTTCATAGGCCACCAGTTCCACATCCATGGAATCGACAGTACATTAAAACTGTCGTAAAAAGTGGAGGCCAACAGGTGAAGGTGGCCCAGCAGGGAAGGGCATTTGTTGCCAAGGCTACAATCTAAGGGGACCCACATAGTGTATGGTGTCCTCTGTCCTCCATGTGCAAGCCACAGTATCAACACACACATAAATACATGTACCTTTAAATTACTTTTAAAAAGGAAATCCACAGATAGACTCAGCCCTCCTACACTGAGGTGGGCTTCCTTAAACTCTACACCCTGTAAGGACTATTTAAACAAAGAAAGCTTTAGCCCAGTGCAACTAGGAAAAAAAAAGAAAGAAAGGGGGGAGGGGCCAGAAAACCAAAGGAAGGAAATTGGGAAGGATAGTGATACAATCTGTCAACAAAGGAACACAATTAAGACATTGAGAACATGGCCTTTCTTGCCCTGGTCACTTCCTGTTTCATTCAGGATGCCAAACTACCCTGGTTTAGTTTTCTTAAGGAATCTGTCTTGGTAGCCCAAACCATGATAGCTTTCAAAGTGACCCAATATAAGTCTTGGTAAGAGGACGCTACCAGGATTCTGGTTTTCTACCTGCGTGCCCAGCTGTAGCTCAGCCTCTTGAGAGACTCAAAGGAGGATTTCAACCTGTTTCGGGGCCTAAGGTTCTGCTGGAAGGGTACGCTATTCCCCAAGGTTATTGGTTGAAGCCACATTTCCAAGGAAATGGTATCAGAGAACTAAGGCTGGGTAGGGGTGCAGCTCAGAGGCCTGAGTCCAACCCCTAGCTCCCTCTGACTCCCGGGGGGGAAAAAAGGCAGAGAGGAAAAAAACAAAATGAAACAAAACAAAAAAACAAGTAAAAAAAAAAAAAAACCCTAGGAACCCAGCCCTCTTTGCTTAGCAGACAAGTATGGTGATGTGATAGTGAGGTCTCCTACCCTAGAGCCTCCATCTGTTCTGTCAGGATGACTCTCCGTGGCCTTCATTTCAGAAGAAGTCTATGAGCTTGTACACTTGTGGGCTTTTGTTTTGGTAGCAGGGTTTTTGTTTGCTGCAAAGAAGGCTAGGTGTGGGTACTGTGGAGTTAGAGGGGACACAATCTTCTGTGTCCACAAACCCTGAGCTAACGGTACTAATGTAGCCTGCAAGATGTAGGGTTAAGGAAACCCACCTTAGTGTAGGACCACAGAGTATGTCTGTGGATTTCCATTTTAAAAATAATTTAAAAGTATATGAGAGTCATGAGGCTCCATCGAGGTCAGAGTGTACTGGAGACATCACCCTCACCCCTTCCAAACACCATGGATTTTTCTCTGAGTTGCTAGCAAGTGTCTGAGACAGGCTACAAAAGGCACACTATCAGAATTAATCAGCGCTTTCTGCAGTGGCCAGAACTGCACTGCAGGTTCAGTTAATTCAGAAGAATGAGGGCCAGCTGATGAGGAGAGTTTGACCGAGTTAGGCACATTAGAAAGAAATTTGCTTTATTACCTTTTGTATGTCATGGAGCTGTATTAATAAGCTGCTCCGTTGTGTAGGTCTTAAGGAAAACCTACTTTAGAAGGTAAGGATATATTCTAAGTCAACTCGTCCGTTGTTCATATGAGACAGGCTACTTGTCAAGGAAATGGCTGTGCTTGTTTTCATCATGGTACTTTAGCTTAACCCTGTTTGTAAATGGTATAAGGCATCCAATTTGTCATCTGTAAATTAGTGAGTTCTCAGAAAGTGTGTTCCAGTGGTCTCTTAGGATGCTATCAGGGATCATGTGGGTCTGGGGGCATGGCACAATGTGAGAGTACCTGCCCCGGTATTCCTCCACACACCAAAAAAATTATATTTTCTTTAAAAGACTTTTACACAGGCTCTTGTGATCACAAGGGCCATCCCTAGTCTTTCAGATTATGACACATTTTCTCTCCCCAAGCATTTATCAAGCAACAGGTATATATCAGACACTGAAGCTAGTTGCTAACAACCTAGAAGGGACAGAACTACGAACAAGTATTGTCAAAGCCCTTAAGAAAGGAGAGTGGCAGCCCACTGCCACCCCTCCTTGACCCTCACCACCATGGCAGTCGGGAGACCTGGCCCTGAGGTCATGAGAACGGGTGAGCTGCCCTGTCTCTCAGTCAGTGTTGGAGAGAGTAGACCCTGAACCTTGACTGGGCAGCACAGTGGAGCTGGCTCTGGAGGGTAAGTGGCATTAGCCAGCCTGAGGGCAGAAGGGCAGGAGAGCTGACCCCGCCTCTGGGCAGCACTGGGTGGTTTAGCTTGAGCAGTGCTGGAGAGCCTACCCTGATGATGGTGGTAAAGTAGAGCTGGAGGCTTGACCAGATCAGCTGCTACCCAGGTCCAGATCCAGGGCTCTGAGTTGGCCCACCCCCAAATCTGTATTATCGGAGAATGGTTGGGATGTGTGAAAGGGTTGGTCCTGCTGGATCTCTATGACACAGGGCAACACCAGGATATCTGAGAGGAGTCCCAGTGAGGATTTGATATTGATGGTGTCAGAGAAGCCAGAGACCTCGAGCCAGACCAATGACTCATTGCAATGAACATTTGCAAGTGAGGAGGTGTGGACAGAGGGGTACACTGTGTGACACTGTGACACAGTGCATCTTCCGCAGTGAGATTTCTATTCTTTGTTTTCAATGTTGTTTGTTTGTGGGTATGTGTACTTTATTTTGGGGGAGGTTGCAAGGACAAAAGGTGGATATGAGGGGACGAGGAGAGGAGTACATGATGTGAAACTCACAAAGAGTAGAGAGGGAAGAAAGAAAGAGAAGGAAGGGAGGGAGGGAAGACAGAAGAGAGGGAGGGAAGGAGATAGAATGGGTGTATAAAGGAGAAAGCTTGCCCTGGAGGCATGATGAAGGCCTCAGAGTTAAATGGACTCTTAAAGATGGAGGATATAAGCCAGGCAGTGGTGGCACATACCTTTAATCCCAGCACTTGGGAGGCGGAGGCAGGCGGATTTCTGAGTTCGAGGCCAGCCTGGTCTACAGAGTGAGTTCCAGGACAGCCAGAAACCCTGTCTCTAAAAAAAAAAAAAAAAAAAGGAAGGAAGGAAGGAAGGAAGGAAGGAAAGAAAGAAAGAAAGAAAGAAAGAAAGAAAGAAAGAAAGAAAGAAAGAAAGAAAGAAAGAGAAAGATGGAGGATATATTTGTCTGGCAGAAGGGGAGGAGGAGGGTAGCGTGTGGAAGTAAGATGCTTAGGTTTGGTGATGCAAGTCTTCATGGCAAGTGAAATGGTTGGGACTTGTCAACTTGATTAGTCTGGAATCTTCCTGGAGGCATCACTGAGTAAATCTGTAAGGTCCTGTCCAGGTATGAGTGGTTCCTTCTGGTCATGGTCCAGATCAGAGAGGCTGATGGAAAAACAGTGCTGCTGGCCTGCCTGCCTTTGCTCTATGCTAGTGAGTGCATCTGCCTCATTGCTGCTGCTGCTGCCGCCACCATACCTTGGTGGCACCAAATGCCAGCTTCTTTGGGTTCCAGCATGGATTGAAGACCAGGAATCTTCTGGAACCAGCTTCATGGACTGAGCAGCTCTTGGGTTCTCAGCCTCTCCAGCACGTATGTATACTGCTATTGATGGACTATACAGCCACAATTATGTAACAAGCCAATACGACAAATCTCCTTGTCTTTTGTATTATTGAGAAAGAGTCTCACTGTGTAGCCTTGGCTGGCCTGGTACTTGCTATGTAGACTATGCTGGCCTCAAACTCAGAGATTTATCTGTCTCTGCCTCTGGAATACTGGGGTTAAAAACATATGGTACCATATCCAAGGATGACCCTCCACCTTTGTTTGTGTATATATTGTATTCATCATACACACACACACACACACACACACACACACAGACATGGGTGTGTTCACCAGTGTCTGTGCATAGGGAGGCCAGAGGTTAACATTAGGTGGCTTCCTCTATCACTCTCCACAACTTCTTTTTTTTTTTTTTTTTTTTTTTTTTCCGAGACAGGTTTTCTCTGTGTAGCCCTGGCTGTCGTGGAACTCACTCTGTAGACCAGGCTGGCCTCGAACTCAGAAATCTGCCTGCCTCTGCCTCCCAAGTGCTTAAAGGGATTAAAGGCGTGTGCCACCACTGCCTGGCATAAATCTTTTAAAAAAACAATAAAAATCACATTTATTTATTTAAAGGGGTGAGAATGAGAATCGGTTCAGGGGATTGAACTCAGGCTGTTGGGCCTTAATTTACTGGACCACCTCATTGGCCTTTACGGTATTTTTTTTTTTTGGGGGGAGGGAATCTCTCACCAAACCTCCAGTTCACTGTTTCAACTAGGTTAGGAGTCTGTTTCTGCCTCTTAGCACTGGGGAGTACAGAAGCACACCACTGTACCAGACTTTTCTATTGGTTTTGGGGACCCAGACTCAGATCCTCATGTCCTGGAGCTTGCTGGCCTTGAACTCACAAAGATCCTTCTGCCTCTGCCTCCAGAGTGCTGAGATTAAAGGTAAGCACCACCATGCCTGTTGAACCCCACTTTTATAATACAGTGCATGCTTGGCATACCCCACTTTTAGAATATATATTCACTCTATTGGTTCTGCTCCACCAGTGAACCCCTAACAAAGTGAAGACTGGGATTATAATATATAAATGTCTCGCCAAGAAGAAGCAGGAAGACTGGGTACCTGCATAAATTAGGCTGGCGGCATCAGCGAAGGCTGGTGAGATCAGCTAAGACGAGAGACCTAAAGCTTCTAAAGAATGTAGCTAATTATGTTCTGCCTTTCATGAGCTTCTAAGCATGAAATAAGACACATGCACCCATGTGCAGGGCTTAGCTTGTCTTCTCCAGAAAGAAAGCAGCAACTAACTGAGCCTTGAGCTGTGCTTTATCTCATCATAACAAACTTATTTTGCAAGCTGAAAGAAAGCTGATGTTTGATTTGAAACAGACACTTAGAGGGAGGGACGTATTTGTGAATTCAGTGCCTTTTGTTCTGGAAAAAGGAAACCAAGTAAATAGCAAGTGTGGATGTAAAAGGATAACGAAATAACAACAGCCCATACCTGGAGAGTCCGAATGCCAGCCCCAAAGCTGAAAAATGTGCTGAGCTTTTAAGGGAGCCAAGGCTGGCACTTCAAGATGCAGGGGAGCAAAAAGCTAGGAGTGAGACAGTAGATCTGCTCTCCATTGCCACCAGAGAGCTGTGAATGCTGTACACTGTCTGTGATGGTGAAAACAGGAATGGGGTAGCTGCTCCCCTCTGGGCTCTTTCCTGTGGCTGTGGTACCGGGTTCCTCTAGGCCCTTCTCTCCTGATAGGGCCATTCAGCCCAAAAGTGAAAGTGGAAGCTTCAGGGCTTCTTGTTACCAGAAGGTGTATGGGTTTATTAACAACAAATTTCTCCAGAGCAGACCTTGAGGGCAGGGCCGTCAAGACAGATGGTCTGTATCACCACAAAATCACATCAAAGAGCATGAGACCTACCACATACAACTTGATGCCTTCTGTAAAAATACCTGTGTGGTGTGAGGTGCACACACAAGCCTGATCAACAGAATGTCTTCCCCAGGCTCCTGACCATGCTCAGCACAGATTAAATGAAGGGCAACACTTCTGTGGGACTGACCTAAGTCCTTATGAATGAAGTTCAAAAGGCAATTTACTGAGTCTGGGGACGAGGCTCAGTAAATCATAGTAGAGCATCTGCCAACCATGCATAGATCTGGGGTGAAATGCCCAGCACTGCAAACTAGATGTAGTAGTACAACCCTGTAATCCCACCAGTCTGGAAGTGGAGCAGAAGGTCACGTTCAACTGTGTAATGATTTTAAGGCCATGCTTGGTTGCCAACCCTGTGGGGGTTTTTTGGTTTTTGTTTGTTTGTTTAGTTTGGTTTGGTTTGGTTTTTCAAGACAGGGTGTGAAGATTTGTATATGCTCAGTCCAGGGAGTGGCACTATTATGAGGTATGGCCTTGTTGGAGTAGGTGTATCACTGTGGGTGTGTGCTTTAAGATCCTCATCCTAGCTGCCTGGAAACCAGTCTTCCACTAGCAGCCTTCAGATAAAGATGTAGAACTCTCAGCTCTGTCTGTACCATGCCTACCTGGATGCGGCCATATTCCCACCTTGATGATAATGGACTGAACTTCTGAACCTGTAAGCCAGCCCCAATTAAATGTTGTCCTTTATAAGATCTGACTTGGTCATGGTGTCTGTTCACAGCAGTAAAACCCTAACACAGGGCTTCTCTCTGTAGCCTTGACTATCCTGGACCTCTCTTTGTAGACCAGGTTGGCCCCCAACTCACAGAGATCCGACTGCCTCTGCCTCCTCATGCTAGAATGAAAGGCTATAGTCACAAGTGCCAGGCTATGGAAACCCTATTTTAAAAGATTATTTAACGCACACCTTTAATCCCAGCACTTGGGAGGCAGAGGCAGGCGGATTTCTGAGTTCGAGGCCAGCCTGGTCTACAGAGTGAGTTCCAGGACAGCCAGGACTGTACAGAGAAACCCTGTCTCGAAAAAAAAAAAGATTATTAAAGGTAACCTATGGGAGAAGGCTAGATCAGTAAACAGAAGGGCTAATAAGAGAGCCCTCCATCAAAAGAGGAGGACTCTCCAATGGAAGACCCTCTGAGGATCTCAGACATGGTAACTCACCAAGGGGTGGCATAACCCCACACTGACACCTTTTGTAGATCTGGCTGTAACAGCTCACTGTCTTCCTCAAGCCCTCGTGTGGTGAACAGAGCAAGGACTGATGCTCTTCCTTTAGAGATAAGGAAATTAGAGCCTACAGAAACCATTGTTCATTTGCACGGAAGACTGGCGCAAGAGTCAGACTTGTCAGAATCCCCGCCTAGGTCTCTGTCCCATGCCAGGGACTGTCCTCATCCCTCTGCCTCTTGAGGCTTTGTTCTTTCCCACAGAGGTGGCCACATCACTGCCTACAAGGAGGTATCTGCAACTCTTACGTCAACAGCCCCGCCAGCTCTGGGTAAGCATGTGAAGAGCACATTGTAGGCCATGACAGATTATGAAGGCTTTGGGAAGGTAATGTTCCCCACCCCCAAATACCCACCTTAATCTGTGGCTTAGTGTAACAAGCTTCATTTTTAAATACCCTTGGGAGTGAAGGGCCAGTCACAAGGTACATTTCACAGACCTCTTACAGTGAGCTCAGTGGCCCCTTATAAAGTGATGGAGATAAGTCTCGGTCCTTCTCACATGCTAGGGACCGTTTCGTACTTTCCCACATTCCTCAGTTCATGACTACGAGCTTGGGATTTTGGAGTATCTGAGATGTGGAGCTTTGCTTGCAAAGTCTAAACAAATACTCTGAAATCTGAAAATCTCTGAAATCTGTAACCTTTCTTTCTGGCCCCAAGTATTTTGGCCAAAAGTTGATATTCATCCATTAATATTTTAGCTCAATAATAATCATAATAGCCACCCAAGGCAATTATGAAAGATGACTCAGCAGTTAAGGGTACGATCTGTTCTTACAGAGGACCCGAGTTCAAGTCTCCGCATACCAGATGTGTGTCAAGGGGCGTGCAGTGTAGATTGTGGACATGATGGCTTCATGGCATGGTTAAGGAGAAAGTTTTTATTTGTAGATATGAGAGAGAAAACAGACAGAGGCATCTGGAAGAGTCCAGCACAGAGGGAGAAACTGAATATGTCCAGCCGACCAGACACAGCCAGGGCTAGCTGTGAGAGAGAGGGAAATAACCAGAGATAGAGAATAGAGAGAGCAAGGTGAGGTTAGGTGGGGAGAGGAGAGGGAGAGACCCTTGCTGGTATAGAATACCCACAGGTTTCTGGGAGGAGAGAAGCCACCATCACCATACTAGGATGAAGGCATTGAAATATATACCGGGTTCCTGGAATGGGAGCCTAGAGGCCTGCACGCACTTTGTTATGTTGATAGGTGCTACAAGTCAAGGAAGTGACTCCTTTCCACAGACAAGAACAGGTTTTACAAGTTCCTGAGGAACTATGGCTTTTATCTAATCACCAGAAAACCTTCTATAGTCCAGGTTGAGCTCATTTCTAGATATAAGGATTGCCTTTGGAGTCTGAGGAGTTGGAGTTTCCTTTGGACCTGACACTCACAACTGCCTGTCACAGAAGTTCCAAGGAGAATGGAAGCTTCTGGTCTTAGGAAGTATAGGCACTCAAAAGCACATACATACATACATACATACATACACTCAAAAGCACATACATACATACATACATACATACATGCATACATACAATTTAAAGTAATAAGTCAATCCTTTTAGGACAGTGGTTCTCAACCTTGCTAGCTGTGACCTTGTAATACAGTTCCTCATGTTGAGGTGACCCCTAACCATAAAATTATGTCTGTTGCTATTTCATAGCTGTAACTTTGCTGCTATTATGAATTGTAATGTAAATATCTGTTTTCTGATGGCCCTAGGTTACCCCTGTAAAAGTGGCCCTTGTGAAGTGACCCACAGGTTGAGAACCACTGTTTAAAAGTTTGGCTCTGTTTTTGTTTTTAAAAAGGAAAGAACTATTATCATCTCAAAATGGAGTGGAGAAAGGTTAAGTAACTCCCAAGATCGCATGGGTAGCAAGCACAGGAGCCAGTATTTGAATCTAGGCATTTGGCTTCAGTATTTGTCTTAAGCCATGGTGTTATGCAGCTTTCCTGAGACTACCGTCCACATGGCAAGTGAGGACACAGAAAAAGGGTGGTTTGGTGGCTTGAATGAACTCAAACACAGTTCTTCTACTTACTCAGGACCTAGACAGAAGCCAGGTCTTCCTGCTGTGAGCCACACCTTACTACAGTATAGTGGTTGATATTGCTAGCCATTCTTACTCAAAATGTAGTAACAGGAAGGATTGTGGAGATAACATGAGGACACAACCGTTGAGTTCAGCGTAGGTAGGAGGCCAAATGCAATATAAAATTTTAATCCACTCAAAACATGCCCCCCTCACCCACCAAAAGCTGGGGATTGAAAGTGTGAGGCCTTTCAGACACTCCCATACTTTCCCCAAGACGACAACAGCTGCTTGTTTTAGTTTCCTTTTCTGCCACTGTGATAAATACCCTGACAAAAGCAACTGAAGAGAGAAAGGGTTCATTTGGCTCACAGTTATAGTCCATTATCGTAGGGCAGTCACTGTGGAAGGAACCTGTCATAGCTAGTCACATTCCCTCCACAGTCAAGAGCGGAGAGTAATTAATGCATGCATGCCAGCTCTCACCTGGATTTTAATCAAGGGTCTCTGCTCAGGGAATGGTGCCACCCATAGTGGGCTTCCTACTAATCAAGAAAACCTTTCACAGGTGTTCCCACAGGCTAACCTGATTGAGATAGTCCTTCACTTAGACTCCTTTCCCAAGTGTTTGAGGATTGTGTCAAGTTGATAATTAAGATTAACCATCACACAACCTTTAAATTCAGATGCACCAGAAGGATGAAGCTATCCAAGTGAGAACTGCTGAATGAACTGGACCCACAGGCTAGTCTCCAGGAACAGGCCTTTGTGTGAGGGAGCCCAGGAAGGTCACTGTAGCAGACTTTTAGAAAGCACTGTACCTGTCACTTACTCTGGAGTGATGGCCATGTAGCCTTGAAGTAATGGTTTTGTAAACAATCAGTGATTGTTATCCAAGATTTCTGGGGTTGCTCTTCCTTGGGAATTTCAGACTCTTTGCATAATCTCAGTCCTAGGACATTCCTGCAAATCTGGGATTCTTATAATGACTGTGTTTGCTTGGGTAATGGTTCCCCAAGACAACTCCTAGATCTGATATGAGATTTTGGTATTTGAGAATTGACTTGCTAGATGGCCTTCTCTGTGACAATCAATAAAAAGCACTTCTGTGAAGCTGCTAGAGTTCGCTTCACCAGAACTGGCACTCCCCACCCCACCCCTGCTACTGAAAAGCCTAAAGTCATCCTGTAAGTCTCTCTTTCTTTCACCATCCCCAGAATACTGACAGGTCATGGCCGCGATGTCTATGAAAGTCCTAGCAGTGGGTAGGAGATAGTGCACATTTATCCTGTTCACTAACACCCAGGCAAAGGGAAAACTGTTTCCAGAAACCTACTAGCTGCTTCCCTTTTGGAATGTTTGAAAGGATGCGCATACAGATTCCCACTGCTTACCAAATGGGCTCAGGACTACCTCCACCTCTGCTGAATCCTGTCCTATCCAAGGTTTCATATGCCACAAGTCAGAGACCTAGACCACTCAGAAGCGCCTGGCTCATACTGCAGCATGGGAATCAATGATGAACTGAATCTAGAGACTAACACCCCACCCACTGTGGAAGACAAGGCTCTTACTCCCTAGCTCTGGCTCCTTACTGAGGTCTCTGTTCAGAAAAATGAGGGTTACTACCATTTCTAATGACTTCTTTCAAATGATCTGAATGGCCTTTGGTAGATCCCAAACATTGTCAAATGGCCCTGTGAAATGCAACGTTTCTGAGTATCATGACAGAATGAGGTCAACAATTCCAGTTCTGAACACCAGGAAGACAGGGGCTCGCAACGGGATGTGAGGATAAAGCTGTCCCTATTCACAGATGATGTGGCTGTCTATATTACATATTAAATTATAAAGATTTTACAGAACAGGGCTGGGAAGATGACTCAGTCGGTAAAGTGTTTGCCACGCTAGCACAAAGGTTTGAGTTTGAACCCTAGAAGCCATATAAAAAAGCCAGACATGATGTTGTATGGCTATAATTCTAGTGCTAGAGAAGCAGAGACAGGCAGGCTAGCCTCTGGAGCAATTTCAAGGAAGACCTTGTCAGAAGAATAAGGTACATGCATTTCTAAGGTATGACACCCAGAGCTGTCCTCCAGCCTCCACACACAGTTGCATCTGCGCACACAGGAACGCATACACACACACAAACACACATAAACACACACTAACAATCTACAAAAGAGCTCTTACTGAAAGAACTTTAGCCAGCCTGAGCATGGCCAACATGGGTCTGGCAGCCCTTCCCCTTCCCCCATTGCCTCTGCCTTGCAAAAAATGGTTAGATTACATTCCGAAAGCTAACCACCAAGGTCCATTTCCTTATTTGGTCACTTCCTCCTGTTGAGGCTAGCTACCAACTTCCAGCTATCAAAGTATTGAGTCCAGCAACCAAAATCTGTCTTTGGCTCACCTAATTAACATGCCAAATTAAAATGAAACACTTCATCCTAACATGGGGTTTCCCCAGTTACCTTTAGAAACAGCTATTTTCCTATGGGCCACGTCTATCTTCCCTTTATCCAGAGGCAGTCCACACAGGGACAGGTACCTTTACTCCACTTTCTTGCCCCTCCCCCTTTTGTTCTTTTCCCCTTCTCCCCTTCCATCTCCTGTCCTTGTCCTTCATCCCTGCCCTGTGTCCATCTGGGGCAAATAAATCTTCTTTGTGCTAGAACTTGGTCTTGGGGTGTCTTGGGCGGACTCCAAGGTTCCCCACACTTACAGCTTGCCATTATCACAGAATAAAGGTCAGCATCCCCAAATGAAGTGGACTTGTAGTTACTAAAGTTATACAAGTGAAACTTAAAAAATGAAACACAGGACTGAAGCGGCCAGGCGAGAAACCTGCAGTGACTGTGTGTGCAGAGCCTTGCAGTTTAGAGTGTCTTCAACATCCCATGCAAGAGGAAGCAGGAAATGAGAGGCCTTGGAAATACCCAAGCCTTGCTGAGATGCCTTAGTGCCTCTAGATGCGGATGAGCCCGTGAGATGCCTGGCTGCCGAGGGTACCCGACACCAAGCCTGATTGGCATGAGTTCAATCTCCAGGACACATATAGTGGAAAGAGAGAACCAACTCCCAGACGTTGTCCTCTGACCTCCACATGCAGACACTATGTAAAGTAAAATGTGATAATTTTTGTTGTTGTTTTTTTCAAGACAGGGTTTCTCTGTATATCCCAGGCTGTCCTGGAACTCACTCTGTAGACCAGGCTAGCCTAGAACTCAGAAATCCGCCTGCCTCTGCCTCCTAAGTGCTGGGATTAAAGGCGTGAGCCACCACCGCCCGGCTTAAAAAATATTTTCAAGATATGCCTATGTTAAAAAAAAAAAAAGATATGCCTGTGTTGGAATGTGCATCTACTGATTAATGCTTCCCAGTGGGGAAACACCTGGAGGCTCAGCATCAGCCAGGACCCTGGAGGAAATGAAAACTCCTCCCATTCACAGAGTCAAGGGGTGGAGTCCTACCTGCCGTACAGGCACCAGGAGACACTGATGACACACCGAACTACTACAAATGGCAGCTGCGTCTGAGCGACAACAAGGCACTCATGGCTAGAAGTCTGGAGCGCCCTCTGCTGGTTTCTACCTGCAAACGATGAACTTGGTACTGAAAATTCTTAATACTTGTAGTTTTTTTTGAATTTTTTTAAAATTTGAGCTAATGTAAAAAGCTGCTTTTAGTATTCACATTATTTCTTCTCGTGTGTGTGTGTGTGTGTGTGTGTGTGTGTGTGTGTGTGTGTGTGTGTGTGTGTGTG
>NW_021621003.1:7580400-7635442 GCF_004785775.1 Grammomys surdaster | reverse complement strand
GTGTGTGTGTGTGTGTGTGTGTGTGTGTGTGTGTGTGTGTGTGTGTGCAAGCGCACTCAAGAGCACCAGTGCCTGTGGAGTATATATGTGGAAGTTCTTAACAAGTGGTTTTAACTGCTGAGCCATGTCACCAATTCCCAACTTGTTTTTTTGAGATTATATTAGACAGGCTCAGAACTCACAAAGACCCACCCATCTCTGCCTCCTGAGTGCTGGGACTAAAACTATATACCACCACGTCCAGCTGCCCACCCTTACTTTTTGAGATGGGTATCTTCCACTGAAGCCGGAGCTCATGAATTCAGGTAGTCTAGCTGGCCAGGACGCCACAGAATCCTGTCTCTGCCTTCAAAGTACTGAGATTATAGGCATGCATCCTGCTGGCCTTTCCACATGACTGGTGGTCCCGGGATGAATTTAGATCTCACCACTGGTGTGGCAAACACTGACTGAGGTCTCACTA
The DNA here is from genome assembly GCF_004785775.1 of Grammomys surdaster. NCBI lineage: Eukaryota > Metazoa > Chordata > Mammalia > Rodentia > Muridae > Grammomys > Grammomys surdaster. Next base: position 7,634,979 of record NW_021621003.1, on the reverse strand, counting down.
GAGCCTTTATTTATTTATTTATTTTTATTTCTCTGTGTGAGTGTTTTTACATGCATGAATGGATTCCCTAGAACTGCAGTTACAGGTGGATTTTAGCTGCCATGTGAGTGTTGGGAACCAGCTCTGGTCATCTGCAAAAGCGTAACTGCTGAATCATCTCTTCAGCTCTCCAACTTCAATATTTTTTTTGGGGCGGGGGTGGGACAGGGTCTGTCTCTGTAGACCAGTCTGACCTTGAGTTGGCAGTGATCCTTCTGTTTCAGCATCCTGGTGATGGGATTACAGGTGTATACCACCTTGCAGAGCCCGAAGCAGCTGTTTTGAGTTCATGCCTCCTTTCCCTGTGTGCCCTTCCTCTCTCCTTGCTAATAGAGGATGAACGAGAGCTTGGTGAGGTCATCAGAGATAACAGGCTCCAAGGCCAGGCTAGTTGAGTTGCCCCTTGAGCTGGGTGGAGGCCTCCCCCGCCTGGCCTAAGTATGCAATGTCACTGTGGCTACAACAGGGACATGAGGGGAAGATGTAAGATGCATCACGTCCTCTAAGACCTTCCAAATCTAATCTTGACCAGAGCCATCAAGGTCCACATGCTCAAGTTACCCTATTTACTCTGCTTACAGATGCTACCTTATAGTGAGCAGCCCAGGCTTGCCACAGAGCATCCGAGGGAGCCAGGGCCATGGCCCTTGTCTGGTCATGGGGTTTTTGTTGGTTTTGGTTTGGTTTTAAACAGTTTTTCACTACATAGCCCTGGTTGGTCTTGAACTCAGAGATACAACAACTTCAGCCTCCCAAGTGCTAGGATTAAAGGTGTGCATCATCATGTCTAGTACCTTGGCACTTTTGGAGGGAGGGGTGTTGTCACTGTGTCATTTTAAGATCTACCAGCATGGGAGAACAAAAACTCGAATCTGTCCCCACCTCATAGCATCTGGTGGTAAGAAATTACAGGTGCAGAGAGGAGGTGTGCCTATTGGGTAGATGTGAGGAAGGAGGATAATTTAGTGCTTTTGCTAAGATACAGGGGCCATCATCCTTCCTCACAGGCCACACCTTTCTGTTATAGAGACTTTTTTGTGGTGGTGTGTGGGATTGTAAGTTTGTAATATTAAAAGATCATGGACCAGAGGCTTCCTCTGTGAATGCCCAGTTTTGAAAAGCCACCATCTTTGAGGGCATTCTGGAGGTACTTCCTAGTATAATAACTTAATAACTTAGGGAATTTATGCCCAAGTCTTGGCTGGTGTCTTAGGGTTTCTACTGCTGTGATGAAACACTATGACCAAAAGCAATCTGGGGGGGGGAAGGGTTTATACAGCTTACACTTCCACAGCACAGTTGCATCATCAAAGGAAGTCAGGACAGGAACTCAAGCAGGGCAGGAGCCTGGAGACAGGAGCTGATGCAGGGGCTATGGAGGGGGTGCTTAGCTGCTCACTGGCTTGCTCTCATGGCTTGCTCAGCCTGCTTTCTTATAGAACTCAGGACCGCCAGCCCAGGGTTGGCCAAATCTATAATGGGCTGGGACCTCCTCCATCAATCACCAATTAAGAAAATACCCTACAGGCTTGCCCACAGCCTGATCTTATAGAGGCATTTTCTCAAGTGAGGTTCCCTTCTCTCAAATGACTTTGGTGTCAAGTTGACATAAAACTCTTCCGCAAAGCTGGTTCTAGTTACGACAGAGACTAGTGCACCTGTTGCCATTTCAAGCCTCTGTCTAAATGTCACTTCCCTTTCTGCCACTTCAATAACAGGAGCTTCTTCCAACTTTCTACCCTTCTGTCAGTCTTCTGTTTAAAATCATGTGTGGTATGTGCTCTTGTTGATGTGCTTGTATCCGTGCTGATGCGTGTGTGTGTGTGTATGTGTGTGTGTGTGTGTGTGCGTGTGTGTAAGCCAGAGGCTACTGGGTGTCTACAACTGTTCTTTGCTTTTTTTTTTTTAAAGATTTATTTATTTTATGTATATGAGTCCACTGCTGCTGTCTTCAGACACACCAGAAGAGGGCATTAGAGACCCATGACAGATGGCTGTCCATGTGTTGCTGGGAATTGAACTCAGGACCTCTGGAAGACCAGTCAGTACTCTTAACCACTGAGCCATCTCTCCAGCCCGCTTTACTTTTTTTTTTAAAGGTGGGGTCTCTCACTGAATGTAAAGGTTGCTGAATCAGGCCGGCTGGTCAATAAGCTGCATGAGTCCTCACGGCTCTCTTTCCCCGGCGCAGGGTTCTAGAAGTCTGCCGAGCCAGCTCCCCAACCTCCGTCAGTTTGGGTTTGTTTAGTCTTTTTATTTTTAAATAATTTATTTGTTTAGTCTTGTCTTGTTTTCGACTCTGCTTTCTGGAATGTTGGAAACAGAGTTATTATGTAGCTCAGAATGATCTCAAACTTGTGACCTCTCTGCCTGTGCCTTCCAAGTATTGAGATGTCACGTGTGCTCCACGACACACCTGGCTTACTATTTGTTTTTTGGTTCTAGGACTCTGGCTACCTGAAATGTCAATACTTGCCAAACAAAGATTACCAGAGAACACCTTAGCTAAACAGGGTAGGTTTTAATAAGCTTCCCGAAGTGAGAGACTACATACTGGTGAACAGGAGGCGCTCATTGTACAGGATTTAGGCGTGTGTGATGCGCTCTTAAAGAGAATTCTGGAAAGCAAAGAAGCACAGTATACTATTTTAGATTGGATGCTTCTAGAAAGAAGGGGCAACTACTTGATTTTTATGAAGCAGCAAAGTGCCATTACTTATGCCTTTTCTGATTCTGAGGCATGGTGACAAGCAGGGGTGAGTCAGCAGTCACACCCAGGCCTTGGCCAATGACTCACTCGTGTCCAGGACAGCCTCGATGGACTGAGGGCAGTGACTAGTTGACAGTACTAGGAAAGCTTTTTGTCTCTCTCACATAGCAACAGTAAGATTGTTGAGGAGAAGCATGTCGCATTTTAATCCCCAAAGCACCAGTTAAGCACCCTGACATTCAAACATCTTCCATCTTTGATCTTACACAGCTACAGTGGTGTCAGTCCCCCATCCAGGACTGATATCCTTGGAATCTTACAGAAGATGGTAGGGACAGTAAACGATGCTGGCAGGTAGTTTCTCATAAAACTTTTAAAACATACCAAGCAATGGTATCTTTTGAAACCTCCCTAGGACTAGATAGGGCTTGGCCTTTTCCAGGTGCTCAGGGAAAACAACTGGAAAAGATATTTTCAATTACAGTGAATGGCTAAGTTAAAGATTATGCTATGAGTAAAGTCGGGAAAACAGTCTCTGTTCAATCAAATGGTCTTTCCCCAATTTACAATAGCATTATCTTAATGCTATTCTACCCAGGATGAAATCGGAGTTGGTTCTCCCAAGAAACTATAGGCCTTTCCAGAAAGAGGAATAACTCTGGGTTGTTAAGAAGTGAAGAGAGAGCTAACCAATTTGGGCAGAGGCTTCTCTTGGTTTTCCTTTTAATGTTTATAGATGGGATTTTGTTTTGTTTCTTGTTGTTTTGTATGCATGTCAGTACATCATGCACATGTCTGGTGCCCATGGGAATCAGAAGAGGGTATCAGGGCTACAAACAGACTGTTGTGAGCTGCCACATGGATTATGGGAATTGAATTCTCTGAAGAGCCACTAAGGTATCTTTCTAGCCCCAAAGGCTTTTCTGATAGACCCTTTTCTGACAGTTTCTTTTCCATTGTGTGTGTGTGTGTGTGTGTGGTGTGTATACACACACACCCGTTAGGGTCAGGAGTCCACCTCAGGTGTCAGACTCAGGAAACACTGTCCACCTTCTTCAAGTCAGTGTCTCTCATTAGCCTGGGACTTCCTAACCAGTTAGGCTAGACTGGCTGGCCAGTAAGCTCCAGGGACCCTCTTTGTATTAGTTCTGTTTCCGTTGCTGTGATAAAACACCATGACCAAGACAACTTATAAAAGAGTTTATTTCAGAAGGTTAGAGTCTGTGATGGCTGAAGAGAGGAAGCAGGTGAGGTGGCTGGGACAGCAAGCTGAGAGCTCACATCTTGAACCACAAGCAGGAAACAGAGAGAACAAACTCAAAAGGGTATTAACTCCTCAAAACCTCAAGGCCTACCTCCAGTGAAACACTTCCTTCAACAAGGCCACATCTCCTAAGCCTTCCCCCATATTACCACCCATTGGGGACCAAGCACTCAAATGCCTGAGTCTGTTGGGGGCATTTCCCCCTCAAAGTCCTATGCTCCAGTCTCCACTGCTGGGATTCTAAGTACAGACCACCACATCCAACATTTTTAATGTGGGTCCTGGGGATTGAACTTGGGTCTTCATGCTTGTGAGACAAGCATGTCACTAAGGAAGCTATCTCCCCAGTCCTATTTTTTTTTTTTTTTTTTGGTTTTTCGAGACAGGGTTTCTCTGTGTAGCCCTGGCTGTCCTGGAACTCACTCGGTAGACCAGGCTGGCCTCAAACTCAGAAATCTGCCTGCCTCTGCCTCCCAAGTGCTGGGATTAAAGGCGTGTGCCACCACCACCCAACTCCTATTTCTTTTCTAGAAAACTGGAGGCCAGACACCTTGCCCAGGAGCCTTCACTGCATAAGGAAATAAGCTTGCTTCCTGTATACTTCCGCACCCAGCCTCTCAGGGCTGCATCTCTTTTTCCAGTGCAGAGTCATGGAGGCCTGGCCTATCTGCCTTGATAGGCATGTGTCATAAGCTTTTCAGTTGAGATCCCTGGCTCCTGGGGCACTATGTACATTTCAATTCCTGAGAAACCAGGGCACTCTCTCAAGCAGGGAAGCTTGTGCTGCCTGTGTTTCTCTGTGTTCCCTAGAAGTCAGCAAAGCATATAGAAGTTTGATAGGACAATTAATCTTAGATATTAATCTTGGTTTACCCTGTATACCTTGCAAACACCATTGTATCTTGGCAACTCCAATTGTATTCTGTTTCTGATAAGGGTATACAAAATCTGCTTGCTTGCAATAGACTTGTCATAGCCTCAGTCTTGCTGTGACCGCCTCCAACCACCTATGCCAGATAGATGACATTCGCACTGACAATAATCAAGTAACCCTGACTCAGTAAGCAAGGGCTGGCACTTACACCCCAGAAGCACAAGCCCCTATCATGTGTTTAACTCTACAACCAGGTCATCCATCTTGCCCCTGAGCCCCACACTGTGTTTGTGGCTTCCAACTTATGCGTGTGGCTACACTGTAACTGTTAGCCTGCATATTGCTGACTCATTTCATATTACTGAAACTTCAGAGGGAAAAAGTCAGGTTAAAACCTTCCCAGGCATCTGCCTATAGTGGTACACAGCTTTAATTCCAGCAATAGGAAGTCAAGACAGGAAGGTCTGAATTCGGCTCTATAGCAAAAGCCTGACTCCAATAACAATAAAGCATTTATGAAAACTGGATAGTCAGAAATGTATTCAGAAAATTTTCATAATAATCAAGTTGTAACTATTCCACATTTGCTTCTTATTTTACTATTTTAAAAACTCGCACCTGAGTGGCAGGGGTGGAGCACCCTTTTAATCCCAGCACTCAAAAGGGAGTAGAAGGTTGATCTCTGAGTTCATGGCCAGCTTGGTCTACAAGTTCTAGGACAGCCAGGGCTACACAGAGAAACCCTAAAGTTAAAATCAAAACATGCAACTTGCTTTTATAGAATGGTAGTAACACCTCACTCTTGGGCTTGGAATATGACTTACTGGGTGAGTACTTTCCAGAACACACAATGTATCCCCAGGACTTCAAAACAAAGTAAAAAAAGTTCAAAGCAGACAAACATCCTGTGGCCCATCAGATGGGCAAAACTGAGAAAGAATGTATTACTTTGGCAATGGTATGGATTAACAGGCAAACACATATATTGCTAGAGGAAGAATTAATTGATATGACCTATTTTATTTTATTCTAAGTTATATCCCCCCTTTTTTTGAGACAGGGTTTCATGTAGTCCAGGTTGGCATGGAATTCCCTATACTGCCAAGGATGGCCCTGAATAGGATCTTGATTTTCTTGCCTCTGCCTTGCAAATGCTAGGATTACAGGTTTAAGCCAGTATGTTTGATGGTACAACCTCTTTTAAAGAGGACCTGAAATTTTGAATTTTTTAAATTTTAAATTGAAATTTCACAAAGCCAAGCTGGGCATGGTAGCCACATCTCTTGATCTCAGCGCTTGGGAGGCAGATGCACGAAAAGTGCTATGAGTTTAGGGCTAGCCTGGTCTACAGAATTCAGGGCAGCCAAGGTTATATAGTGAGATAGGCTTCAGATAAGCCTTATGCATGCAAAGGAACATAACACTCTACACTAGCTGAGTTTTTGCTGGGTTTTGAATGCTTTTATATACTAACACTAATTGAATATTTATTACAGGTTGGTCTCAACTCATTCCTCTAAGAATTACAGAGATAATTAGAAATGCCTGATGCAGCTAATCTGGTCCCATTTGTCAATTCTTGATCTTAGAGCCTAAGCCATGGGTGTTGGGTTCAGGAACTTTTCCCCTGTGCCCAAGTATTCAAGTTTCTACCCCACCTTCTCTTCTATTAGTTTCAGTGTATCTGGTTTTATGTGAAGATCCTTTATCCATTTGGACTTGAGCTTTGTACAAGGAGATGAGAATGGATCGATTTGCATTCCTCTACATGCCAACTTCTAGTAGAACCAGCACCATTTGTTGAAAATGCTGTCCTTTTTTAACCATAGGTGTATGGGTTCATTTCTGGGTCTTCAATTCTATTCCATTGATCTTCCTGCCTGTCTTTGTACCAATACCATGCAGTTTTTATCACTATTGCTCTGTAGTACAGCTTGAGGTCAGGGATGGTGATTCCCCCAGAAGTTCTTTTGTTGTTGAGAATAGTTTTCACTATCCTGGGTTTTTTGTTATTCCAAGTGAATTTGGAAATTGCTCTATCTCTGTGAAGAATTGAGTTGGAATTTTGATGGGGATTGCATTGAATCTGTAGACTGCTTTTGGCATTATGGCCATTTTTACTATATTAATCCTGCCAATCCATGAGTATGGAAGATCTTTCCATCTTCTGAGATCTTCAATTTCTTTCTTCAGAGACTTGAAGTTCTTGTTATACAGATTTTTCACTTGCTTGGTTAGATTCAAACCAAGGTATTTTATATTATTTGTGACTATTGTGAAGGGTGTCATTTCCCTAATTTTTTTCTCAGCCAGTTTATCTTTCGAGTAGAGGAAGGCTACTGATTTGTTTGAGTTGATTTTATAACCAGCCACTTTGCTGAAGTTGTTTATCAGGTTTAGGAGTTCTCTGGTGGAAGTTTTGGGGTCACTTAAGTATACTATTATATCATCTGCAAATAGTGATATTTTGACTTCTTCCTTTCCTATTTGTATCCTTTTGACTTCCTTTTGTTGTCTAATTTCTCTGGCTAGGACTTCCAGTACTATATTGAATAGGTAGGGAGAGAGTGGGCAGCCTTGTCTAGTCCTTGATTTTAGTGGGATTGCTTGAAGTTTCTCTCCATTTAGTTTGATGTTAGCTACTGGCTTGCTGTATGTTGCTTTTACTATGTTTAGGTATGGGCCTTAAATTCCTGATCTTTCCAGGACTTTTACCATGCAGGGATGTTGAATTTTGTTAAATGCTTTCTCAGCAACTAGTGATATGATCATGTGTTTTTTTTTTTCTTTTGAGTTAGTTTATATAGTGGGTTACATTGATGGATTTCCATATATTGAACCATCCCTGCATTTCTGGGATAAAGCCTATTTGATCATAATAGATGATTGTTTCGATGTGTTCTTGGATTCAGTTTGTGAGAATTTTATTCAGTATTTTTGCAACGATATTCATAAGGGAGATTAGTCTGAAGTTTTCCTTCTTTGTTGTGTCCTTGTGTGGTTTAGGTATGAGCATAATTGTAGCTTCATAGAACAAACTGGGTAGTGTTCCTTCTGTTTCTATTTTGTGGAATAGTTTGAAGAGAACTGGTATTAGGTCTTCCTTGAAGGTCTGATAGAATTCTGCACTAAAACCATCTGGTCCTGGGCCTTTTTTGGTGGGGAGACTGTTAATGACTACTGCTATTTCTTTAGGGGTTATGGGACTGTTTAGTTGGTTTATCTGCTCCTGATTTAACTTTTGCACCTGGTATCTATCTAGAAAATTGTCCATTTCATCCAGATTTTCCACTTTTGTTGAGAGTAGGCTTTTGTGTATCGGCCTATTTTCCTGTAAGTTAGGAGGAGCTAAGGTGGGAAAAGGAGAGGAAGAGGAGGAGTAAGGAAAGGAAGAGAAGAAAGGAGCTGCTAGGGGAGAGAGGGAAACATGGAGGCAGATGTGCCTGTGTTTCAAGCAGTCAAAGGTAGTTGGTATATCTAGGTTGGGTATTGGGTTACACCTCTGATTGTGTGGGCATCTTGTTATTGAGCATTACCAAAACATATAAAGCCTTTGGTTAATCTAAGCATTAGAGTCTTATTTTCTACTGGGCCCGCATGGATGTTGGGATGATCTGGGCTCAGCCCAATCTTGTGGAGACAGTGTGGAAGATTGGCAGAGCCATCTCCCACACTGGCATCTTGTGAGTGACAGGGCCGGTGTCTTTGGCCGCCTGAGCCCGTGGCCTGAGCAAGTAGCGGAGAATAGGAGAATACACTGCCTCGTGGCACTCAGGCCACTGAGGTGCATTTCCTGTATGCAGCAAAATTCTGGGTCCTGTTTACATATCCAGTCTGTTAGTCTACATCTTTTTATTGGGGGATTGAGTCCATTGATGTTAAGAGATATTAAGGAAAAATGATTGTTGCTTCCTGTTATTTTGTTATTATAGGTGGAGTTATGTTTGTGTAGCTATCTCCTTTTGGGTTTGTTGGAAGATTACTTTCTTGCTTTTTCTAGGTTGTAGTTTCCCTCCTTGTAATGGAGTTTTCCATCTATTATCCTTTTTAGGGCTGGACTTTTGGAAAGATATTGTGTAAACTTGTTTTTGTCGTGGAATATCTTGGTTTCTCTATCTATGGCAATTAAGACTTTTTCTGGGTATAGTAGCCTGGGCTGGCATTTGTGTTCTCTTAGGGTCTGTATATCTGGCCAGGATCTTCTGACTTTTATAGTCTCTGGTGAGAAGTCTGGTGTAATTCTTATAGGTCTGCCTTTATATGTTACTTGACCTTTTTCCCTTACTGCTTTTAGTATTTTTTCTTTGTTTTGTGCATTTGATTTTTTTTTTTTAGATTTATTTATGTACTTGAGTTGCTGTCTTCATACACACCAGAAGAGGGCATCAGATCCCATTACCGATGGCTGTGAGCCACCATGTGGTAGCTGGGAATTGAACTCAGGCCCTCTGAAAGAGCAGTCAGTGCTCTTAACCTGAGCCATCTCTCCAGCCCCCGCATTTGATGTTTTGATTATTATGTGATGGGAGGAATTTCTTTTCTGGTGTAGTTTATTTGGAGTTCTGTAGGCTTCTTGTATGTTCACGGGCATCTCTTTCTTTAGAGTAGGGAAGTTTTCTATAATTTTGTTGAAGATATTTACTGGCCCTTTAAATTGGGAATCTTCACTCTCATCTATACCTATTATCCTTAGGTTTGGTCTTCTCATTGTGTCCTGGATTTCCTGGATGTTTTGGGTTAGAAGCCATTTGCATTTTCTTTGACAGTTGTGTCAATGTTTTCCATGGTATCTTCTGCACATGAGATTCTCTCTTCTATCTCTTGTATTCTGTTGCTGATGCTTGCATCTATGACTCCTGATCTCTTTTCTAGGTTTTCTATCTCCAGGGTAGTCTCCCTTTGGGATTTCTTTTTCTACATCCATTTTTAGATCCTGGATGGTTTTGTTTAATTCCTTCACCTGTTTGATGGGTTTTCTTGCAATTCTTTAAGAGATTTTTGTGTTTCCTCTTTAAGGGCTTCTACCTGTTTACCTGTGTTTTCCTGTATTTCTTTAAGGGAGTTATGTCCTTCTTAAAGTCTTCTATCATCATCATGAGAAGTGATTTTAAATCCAATTCCTTCTTTTCTGGTGTAATGGGATGTCCAGGACTTGCTATGGTAGGAGAACTGGGCTCTGATGATGTCAGGTAACCTTGGTTTCTGTTGCTTATGTTCTTGCACTTGCCTTTCACCATCTGGTTATCTCTAGTGCTACTTGTACTCACTGTCTCTTGACTGGAGCCTGTCTGTCCTGTTATCTTGCTTGTGTCAGAACTCCTCAGAGTCCAGCTATCTTTGTGATCCTGTGATCCTGAGATCCTGGGTGAGAGAGCTCCTGAGACTCTGTGTGCCTCTGGGATCCTGAAATCCTATGATCCTTGTTGTGTTAGAGCTCCTGAGAATCCAGCTTCCTCAACTGCTGTGAGTGCAGTGAGTTCTCCACTTCTCTGAGTACAGTGGTTCCTCTGGGATGGGTCAGGATATAATGTCTTCAGGGGAGCAGACCAGCTAGGAGTCTGTCCCAGCAGAAAGGACCAATTGAGGTACAGAAGGGGAGTGGTATTCCGAAGGGCAGGGCTTGGGTGGGTGATGAGTCCTGAGTGCCCCAGGCTCCCAGTTGCAGCTCTGGGGTGTAGGGTTGTGGGGGAGGATTCTTACATGCTGCTCTGACTACACTGGTTCCTCTAGGATGGGTCAGGACATGTCTTCAGGGGAGCAGACTAGCTAGGAGTCTACCCCAGCAGAAAGGACCCAGTCAGTGCTCTTAACTGCTGAGCCATTTCTTCAGCTTCCCATGATGTATTTAAAATGAACAATTACCAAAAAATATAGTAAGAATCACAGGAACCATTGTGGAATCAATAAAAACATTTAGACTCTTGCCTGGACAAGTATGCTCATCCAATTTCTTCACCAGATATGTGTATCAAAATGCTTCAAATTGTGTCACTGCTACCACAACACCCTCTAGCTGGGTCTCTGCTACTCAAGCTCCACAAAGACCAGATTCAAAGTTCATGCAGTTTGCCCTTTTCTTAATGAAACCTGCATCTCCCAACCATTAAGTTCAGGCACTGTTTGCAAAGTTTCATCCAGGGCTCCTAAGGCTAGAATATAAATGATCAAGGTGGTTCTTTATGCTGGTTTATGTAGTGAGCACTCTGAGCTGGAAACATAGCATTTAAATTTAATTTAACTTTAAAATTTTAATTTACTTTTAAATTTTAATTAAATTTAAATCATGCTACTGTACCAGAACCCTTAAAGGTGTCATTTGGTCCTGTCCAAAATGACAGCTGTGGCACCTAACAGGGCTTCCTCCAAGTCACCATCTTTTCTAACCTCTCTAAGAGGGCAGTGGTAACTCTACTTCATGCCTGGGCGCCTAGGCCTCCTGAAGTGACTGGGACCCAGGATATCCTAGATTCACATCACATCAGCCAGTAGCAGTCAACAGCGAATCGTTTGGTTCCTCAGTCTTTCTTGCTGGGTCAGAAGCTTCCTAAAAGCTGTGCACAGTCCCAGATCTTTCACTATCAAACAGTAGAGCCTCTCGAGCCTTCCTCTCATCTCACTTGACCTCCTGCATACTTGTTAATCCTATTTCTCTTTTGGTGGTGCTGGGGGTTAAACTTGGGGCCTTGTACACACCAGGCAAGCACTCATCACTGAGGTACACTCAGACCTTTAACTTTCATTTGACTTAATCCTCCTGTTTGTTACACTACAAAGGCTGTAGTCAACCATGTCCTGATAGCTCCTCTGAGGAGCTACATAACGGAGGATTCCTTTTTCTTAGCAGGAGCTTCCTCTTCTCTGCCTGACTTGGGGATCCCAACCTCCCAATCTTCTTTTTTTGTTTGTTTGTTTGTTTGTTTTGTTTTGTTTTTCCAGACAGGTTTTTCTCTGTGTAGCCCTGGCTGTCCTGGAACTCACTTTGTAGACCAGGCTGGCCTCGAACTCAGAAATCCGCCTGCCTCTGCCTCCCAAGTGCTGGGATTAAAGGCATGCACCACCACCGCCCGGCCCAATCTTCTACCTGAGGAATGTCACATAGTCTTTGGCAAACCTCCAAGTCCAACTCCTCTTCTGTGGTAAGAACCTGCCCAGCAAGAACCTGGGACTCCTGGAATGCCTCTCCATACAAATACGGCATTTGCAGTATTTTAAACTCTAGCCAATGATTTTCATTTACCCTAAAAAACTCCTCACTGTCTAAAGTTCATATATAGCCTCTGTTTGCCTCGAACAAAGTATATGTGGATCAGTTGTTTCACTACATATTGTCTAAGATTTTATTAAAATCCTTGGAGAAGCCCAACTCCCAACCCCCACACTCACTCCCAGCCAGAAGGGGATCCTGAAAACCCTACCCAATATGGTAGGGTCAAGCATGGTGTACAGTGTCTTGACACCCTGAGGAAGCACACCAGTCACAGCTGGTGCCCAATGTGGGGCCAACAGGACCTCTGGTTTGAGGGGGAGAAAAAAGGTGAGAACCCCTAACCCAAGTGGCCATGTCCTGCCCTTTGGCATCAGCCCAAAGGCCCAAGCCTCCATACTCTGAGGCAGGCAACTTATCTCTTTCCACCCCTCCTGCTGCCATCTGTCAGGGCCATGGTAGCACATGCCCAGTGAGTAATGCATAACTGGTGGCACAGACATGCTGGCAGCCAGCAGCAGTGGAGTGGGTCAGGCCAGACGTCTAAATGGAAAGGACCTACCAGACTGTTGGCCTAGCCAGATGCACACTGCCAAGTTGAATCCTTAGGACAGATTGTGTGTGCTAGCCAGGAAGGAGCTATGAGACCTAACGGTAGGCAGAGTTTCACTGCTACACTTTGAGATGGCATGGCTAAGATGAAACAGCCCACTCAAAACTTAAAATTTTCATGCTTCTTTGCCTAAAATTTGCTTAAATGCTTGTTTTTCTCTAATAACAGGAATAAAAGAATGTGTACACTTTTAACCCAAAATTGTTTACAGATTACAAACAATGGTAATACTGACATATCCAAAATTTATCTTTTTGTAAACATAAAAATTCCTTTAAGCTTCAGAGAATTGTCTTGGATCTACCCTTCACAAGTCAAATGGACTACTTCAACAACTATTATTTAATCTTCAATAAATATAAAAAACAAGATAATCTACTTAAGCCAGCTTATTTTTTCACAAACTCTTACTGCCTACTCCAGATACATAATTAACATGGTGATTCCTTTCTCAGTTACCCTAAGCAGGTGACATAAATGATCCCCAAGCCCTTCCCTCTGCTTTCCTTACTGTAACACAGGTGACTTTTCATTTAAAGGATTCCAGACCACGATTAAGATTCCTCTAACATATACCCCCTTGCCTTTCTCCTAGGCCTATACCAATGGACTACCAATGTGCTGCCAATCAAACTGTTAACAGCTTAACATGTGCATTACACCCTCTCTTCTTCTAGTCTGTATCCCTGCTGTGGCTATTCCACAGGCTCATCTCTACGTGAAAAGAAAGGCAGTACTGCTGCTGCAGGCTGGATGGACACGATAGATGTTCCTTCTTTTGGTGGAAGGAATAGGACCTGCCATCGTCCTTGGATCTGCTGCCTGGCCACAACAGCTGCCCCTGTCCAGACACACTGGCTGACTGGAGACTTTCTAGACAAGCTTGATAGGGCAATGGCATCCACAGATGATAGCCTTGTGTTTCTCCAGTGACAGATGAACTCTCTTGCCAGAGTCATGCTCCAAAATAGAAGGGCACTACACCTAATGATTACTAAACACAGGTGACTTGCACATTACTGAGAAAAAAAGTTATGTCTATGTAAATAATTCAAATGTTGAGACCAATGCTAATACCCTCAAAAAACTGTTCAGACATGCTCTCGAGATTTCAATCCATAGAGCACATAAGTTGGTTCAACAACCCCTTGTCTTCCTGGCTCCCAGCCCTCCTTAGCTCTTTGGTTTGATGCTGCTTTTTACTTTCATTCCTGCACCCTGCCTGCCTCGTCCAATTTTTAAAACAGCAGATAAGTAGCACAACAAGAACTGCCAATTGGGTTCTTGTTTAATACCACATCATTCCCACCATAGAGGCCGAGGACTTTCAACAACACCTCTCCATTAAAAAATAAGACAGGTGGAGATGCTGTTCCAGAACTACTCACAGCAGTGCTTGGGTTCCATTAGCAGTGAGGCTTCCACTAGTAATCAATACAGCACAAATTCTATAACTGCTCCCTGCTATGTACAAGTAATCTCATTTTGAGGCACTTTTTAAAAATCACGTGTGTGTGTGTGTGTATGTGTGTGTGTTGCCAGAGGAGCACACATGCCAAGGCATACATGTAGAGGGCACAGGACAACTTACAGGTTCTCCCCTTCCACCTTATGGGTCCTTCAGAAAGAACTCAGGTTGTCAGGCTTGCTGGCAAGCACCTCTACCCATCAAGCCACCCTGCTGGCCTTGTTCCCTCTTTCTTTCACCCTCTAAACCAGTGGTTCTCAATCTTCCTAACATGACCCTTTAATACAGTTCCTCCTATTGTGGTGACCCCCAACCATAAAATTATTTTGTTGCTATTTCATAACTGTAGTTTGCTGCTGTTGTGAATCATAACGACATCTGATGTGTGACCTAAGCGGGGAAGGGGGTGGTCACAATCCACAGGTTGAAAACTGTTGCTCTAAACTTTTGGTGGAATCTTTGACTTGTTCTTCTAGGATTTAAGTTATGCATACTCTCAACTTTTCTTTAACCTCTCTTAGTATATAAGACCTTATTCTCTCCAAACCACCTCTAGATAGGGAGTTTGTCTGCTGCTTCAGTGACTCCCAAACATTTTCCTTCCACTCTATGAAGCTTTTTAAAATGAGAAGTCCTAACGAGGAAAAATAAGATACGCTATCACCTTTGAATGAAAACGGCTTTAGGGTATTTAAGAGAAGATTGAAATCAATTGATTTACTCATGTAAAGAATGTTGTCCTGGAGCCTACTGAATGGCTCATGGGTAAAAGCCCTAGCCAAAAAAACCCCAAGACCTGAGTTTCATCCCTAGAACCCAACATCAAACAAACAAAAACTTTAGGGACTGGGGATTTAGCTTGTAGCAGAGCCCTGATGTGTTCAGGAATCAGAAAGGTTCTGATTTGAGAAAGGGTCTTAGAGGGTGTGGTGGTGCAGCCTTTGATCCCAGCACTGGGAGACAGGTAGATGGATCTCTCTAGTTCTAGGCCAACTAAGAAGACTACACAGCAAGCCCCTTTTGAGATGGGGTGCGGGGAGAAGAAAGGCTCTCAACTATCCCAGGCCGGCCTTGACACCTATACCTAGCTGAGGATGACCCTGGTCCTTCTACCACTACCTCGGAAGTACTGGGATTGTAAGTGTGCACCTTGTATTTAAGATCTAGGGTCTCATAAAGCTCTGGTGACCTCCAACTTGCTATGGAGCTACACAGCAGAAGCAGGCCTTGATTTCTAATCTTCTTACCTCCATTTTTCAAGTGTCTGTTTCTCTTTTTGTGCTGATGATCAAACCAAGGCCTTACATGCTAGACAAGTGCTCTGCAAGCATTTCCTCTGTTCAGCTTCCTATCACATAACAATTACCTGAGAGTTAGTAAATGCCACACATTACACTCTACGGCTTTAAAGTTGCTATGCAGCAGTAAATGCATAGTAGGTATTTGTCAGTAAATACAGAATAGGTAAATGCACAGGCTACCACCAAATCTGAAAACCCAAGTTCAATCCCTGAGACACAATAGTGACCGGCTTCTCTGAGCTGTCTACTGACCTCCATGTGTGTACTATGAAATGCAATTTAAATTTTCTCCTTCCTTTTTTCCTTCTTTCCTTCCTTCCTTCCTTCCTTCCTTCCTTAAGTTACAGTGTTTAACCACTTGGAAAAAAACCAAAAACCCCAAAATCCACTGAACCTGACAGTCTAACACTTAGGAAGCTGATGCAGGATAGCAAGTCAAAGCCAGGAGGCACAGACAAGTTTGAGACCAGACCACACTACACAGCAAGATTCTGTCTGAAACAATAAAGACACGCTATGTTAACAGTGCAAGGATATTTAAATAAGAAACTGCATATCAACTTTCAAATGTTTTATTTTTTTAGTGTTTAAAACATTTTAATACAACAAAGTTATAAAATAATATATATTAGTTAAATCTGGATTTAATTTAGAATCAGTTATTTACTTATGTACAACACTGTGCTTCAAGGTATGGCTACCATAGGAACTTTCATATCTTCAAGTAACACTAGTTTCTCTGTGGATAGGGAGACATTTAGGTAGAATTTTCAAAACTAAGCGTGCCTGGTTTAGTCCAAGCAACCTGCTTCCCCACTGAGTATCAGTTTCATTTCCTTTGTTCCATATCAGACATATTTCATTATCCTAACAATCTATGAATTCAATGAAAAATTATTAAAATTAAACATTTTGAGGATGTTAATAACAACAGGCTTGGTTTTGTTCTTCAGACAATCCAGTAGTTCAGATTAAAAGAGATGTGAAGTAACAACGGAAAAAACAAACAAACAATAAAACATTCTTTTTCCCATCAAAGCACAAAGCTTCCTTATGCCTAGACAGGAAATACAAAGAATAGAGAGTCCTTTGATTAACACAGAGTAGAATGTATCCTCAAAAACAACTTAGTGTAGCTGGAGAAATAGCTTAGAGTCCATAGACATTTGTACTGAACTTGATACAGTAATTCATCACATTAGTTATGTGAAATTAGTGCCACTAAAATTACAGGCAAATCAATACCTACTTTTACAATAATTTTAGTCATTTAAAGCTATTCATAAGAAAAAGAAACAAACAAAACCCTTTCTCTTTGCATCAGGTCGCCTGAAGCATCTTTGATCTTTAATCCTCAGCTGCAGAAGTACAGACAGGGGTGACTGGGGCTAAGCTCACTTTTAATAAACACAAACTGTCATGTAAAGTTGCCATTCAAACTGACATGCTTGTGAGTTCCAGGGCTATACACAGAAACGCTGTGTCAAAAAAAACAAACAAAAATCAAAAACAACAATAACAAAAATCATGACATGTTTGCTGGGCAGTGGTGGTGACACTCCCCTTTAATTCCAGCAACTTGGGAGGCAGAGGCAGGAGAACAGAGTTCTCACAGACAAACCCTGTCTCAAACAAACAAGCAAACAAAAAAATCAAAACCAACCAACCAACCAACCAACCAACCACCACCACCACAACAACAACAACAAACCCAGAAACTAAATCAAAACAAAAAACCCCTAAGCCAACCAACCAACCCCTGACAGGCTCTGGTGGCTCGAAGGTATGAAGGGAAGCAAGTGGGCTAAAGATCTTTTTTGTCTCCCAAGTCTGACAACCTGAGAGGGCTGACAGGTCACTGTACCATCTGCTTTCATTATGGGATTTCTATCCACAAATATTATCAAATAATTAAGTGTACTAAATCAGAGAGTTTAAGTCAAGAATATTGTAAACATTGTTAAACATTTTGGATCTAGAATCTTTCAATGATAAAAATGCTTTTTGCTGCATACAAAGAAAATAGATTTTTGCCATGAATCTGAATTTATATGAATTTAAGTTTTACAAAAAAGATGGGTGTGGTGGTACACACATTTAATCCCAGCATGGGAGGCAAAGACAGGTAAATCTCTGAGTTTGAGAAATCCTGTCTCCAAAAACAAAAAACAAAACAAAACAAAACAAGACCCCCCCCCCAAAAAAAAAAACATTTTGTACAAAAGTTCCTAAAAGACTACTTCCTCTCTGCTATAGAAAGATTCAGTGCCTCTGTTCCCCACTTATAAATTACAAATTTTTCAATTCTAAGTCGTAACAGGCAGGCAGAATGGGGTTGATCACCACTTACAGTGGCAATGTTATACTCTTGGAAGTGGTTTTTCTTGGTTACAGCCAACGTTTATTAAATTGATTGGTTCTAGGATGAAGTCCATTGCTTTTTTTTTTTTTTTTGCCACAGCAATTCTGGGCAAAGAGAACTGGAGGACAGCCTCATTGGGAACTAACTGCAACACAAAGTTTTCTGCCAAAAGTATGTGGTGAGGAGAGCAAGCTTGTGTTCCACAAAACCTGGTTCCTCTCCTACCAGCACTTCTACCTTTCAGTAAGATACTGTAGCGACACGGTTTTTACAATGTAGGCAATCCATCCTTTGCATCCCCAAGAACTCAAAACCTTTTCTTGCTTCTGTACTAAGCTGTCAAGGATAAAAGCCTACACAACTGCAGAGTCAAACACAGGGTTCAAAAGCATGGAGCCTCTGCACGTAGCCACACCATGCCCAAAATGTAAACATAAATTCTATCTTCATTATGGTTAGGTTTTAATAACAAAAAAGGTGTGAAGACAAAAACCAAGAAATAATTTTGTCTCAGTTTTGAGACTTGAAGAGGATTAGCTCACGTAAACACTGTCTTATAATAGCTACTAGGTTATGTATCTAGCTTACCTTTTTCCTCAAAACAAACAGGAGTGACCACAAGGCCACCCAGTCCGTACTGCAAGCTGCTGTCAAGCACTCTCACCACCAGAAGTTCTGCATGGCACTGCTAGCTGCACCTGTTTCCCTATTTTGTTCTATGACAGAATCCATATGGAGGAGAGAAGCCTGATGTTAAGGTATTTACCATTAATATAGTTAGCATTTTACAATTAATGTAGACACATGGTTTTGGAACATTTTCTCAAAAGCTAACACTGTTTCTCCCCCTCTCCCCAGGTAAATTGGATCCTGCTCTGTGTGTGTGTGTGTGTGTGTGTGTGTGTGTGTGTGTGTGTGTGTCAGGGGGCAGGTAATAAGAGGGGGTAGCAGTAAAATCCCTTGACTTTAAGTCAAACTACTCAAACAAGTATGGCCAACCTTCTCTTCATGATTATGCAGTTTCTTTAGATGAGATATTGGCATTTTTGATCCTGGCTTGTAAGAGAATCAATAATTTAAAATACTGCAAGTATACTGAAGTATAAGAGTTAAAACCATAATTGACCTTGAGTTGCTTTACATCACCTCTCAGGTGAGAACGAGTGATGCCTCCAGCATACTCAAAGTAGGGTCGCTCAGCACAGGCTGAGACCTGTTTGTCTAATAACCCCCTTCCTGCCTAATTCACTCAGGTGGCTTCCCAGAGGGTGGGACTATGACTCCAACTGCAAAAATGAACGTTTCACCCAGACAGAGAAGGGACAGACATAGCCTGCTGTGGTGTAATTGTGATCTCCGTGTGCCTGCAGCTCTTGAGAGTCCTTGTTTTAAAATGGAAGGTTAAAACTATACAATTAGTATTCCAATTCTACAACCAAGCTAAGGTTAAAACTGTTATGTACAACCAATAAAAAATAAAGTGACAAATGGTATTAGAGAGGTGACAATAATTACTGACGGTAATTTTCTAATGTAAACAGCAGCTAAAGTACTTAGTTCTTAACTGCCAAATTAAGACTATAGAAAGAACGTATGTATACAATTATTTTTTAAAATAAAAAGTAAGAAGCTTTTTTTCTGTCCAAGTATGTCTCAGACTGTTTACTTTCAATGGTCAGGAATGAGAACTTTCAGGGAAAAACAAAAAGAGGAAACACCCCAGAGAGTAACACTATGCCTATAGCTTGTTATTTTTTGTTTTGTTTTCTTTGTTTTTTTCCAGAAGAAAAGAATTCTTTGCATGCACATTTACTCACTCACTGACATAAGAACTTTAACATCTGGTAACACTCATTTGTCTTACTTAAGTCTCATTATTTAAAAAGCATTATATTGGGCGGTCATCTGCCTAACTAACACAACAAGCATTTATTCCAGATACTCACAGCAC
Organism: Grammomys surdaster; assembly: GCF_004785775.1. Classification (NCBI taxonomy): domain Eukaryota; kingdom Metazoa; phylum Chordata; class Mammalia; order Rodentia; family Muridae; genus Grammomys; species Grammomys surdaster. The sequence goes on along the minus strand of NW_021621003.1, from coordinate 7,615,193 downwards.
TATAATGACACCACTTTACTATTAGGAACACAGCCATTTCCCCTCATGAATCCTTTCTGCTGTTCACACTGATACTTCCCAAGAGATCAGGAACGGCAACTGACACTGCACCTGTTCTGAAATGCTGACCCCGGGCCTGCACTAGTGGGAAGACCAGGGACCCCTGACCAGCGTGTCACTTCACATGTGGCCCTAGCATTCTCGTTTCACAAAAGCTGCTGTGTTCAATGAGTTTTTCTTTAAAATGGCTCAAAAGGTAAAACATATTTACCAGAAAGACACTCACTCTGCAGACAGACATAGATTAGTTCAATGAACACATTAGAACGGCTCACTAGGTAAGGAAAGCCAGCTTCAAAAAATATTTCTTGACTTGAGTCCTACTGGAAATCAGTGAAAATTCTTCACCCAGCCCAAGCTGATGTGCTTGAGTTCAGTAAGCAGACACTCAACATGCACAGGCAATGGCCTGACATCACCCACACACTGGGTCTTCCTACAGGGAGGGGCGGAAACTCTCTCCTTGACCTCTCCATTCAAACAGCTAGATAAGGAGTCTTGTGTGTTCTTTCTTGAGTTTTATAGTCATGGCCTTGCTCAGAACGGGAAACCTGTCAACACAGAAGCCAAAATGCAACGTATCCAGGAGCCTGGGACAAAGCAACGGTATTCACTTTCATTCCATAACTACTGTATATTTAACAACAAACTCATTACAGAGAGAGAGAGAGTCTTCATCCAATTAGTCTTTTCATTATTGCTGGTTTAGAAAATGGCCAACAATATTCATTAGGTACTGTGCCATTAACATTGCATTCAAAGAAAGAAAACATAGGAAACCAAATTCTCGCTCTCCTACTCTGATGATACGCTCTGGTGTTAGCCAGAGTATGGTAGTACAAAAAGAGTCTTGTTGTGATATAAAAGGCAATAAACACATCAATGGAATAATGTTCATGGGCAGCCAGGATGAAGAAGATTCCAAAGAGGTTGAGAACCCAGGATAGAGTGTGCAAGAAATTCCAGCTTCTTGGTGTATCTAGGAAAAGGACAGAAGGGCCATTTAATAACACATATCTAGGAAAAGGACAGAAGGGCCATTTAATAACACACCCCCTCCCAGGCTTCTTAGCCACATGGTTCTCAGGGTAAGCTAGAAGCATCTGCTCCCCTAACCTCTGCCCCATCTGCTTTATTTCAACTCTGCCTCATGTAGCCCAGGCTGCCTTGACCTGGATATGTAGCTGAGGATGAACCTGAACTAGGATCTACAGGTATCTGCCATCACACATGGCTTTATGTGGTGCTGGGGATCAAACCCGGGGCTTCCCAGGTGGCAGGCAAACACTCCAGTGACTGAGGTCCATTCCACCCCAGCTGCCTATTCTTTCTAGGACTTTACATCCTCCCCAGGACCTCCTCTGCAACAAGCTAATATGCATAGAAGTATTAAAGACCTACTTACATTCTGTGACAAAGAAATTCAGCATGGTTAGAACAACTGTGTGGCCACTGAACATGTAATCTCCACAAGTGTGGACGCCAGTCAGAGTCATACCAAAGCCGCTCCAGATGGCAAATGCCCGGTGTAGTTTCTCCCACACACTTCCATATATCTATAAAGAAAGCTGTGAGTTAGTTCTTCAAATGCTTAGTGAAGTTCAGAGCTTCCCCAAATCCATTTCAGGCAACTCATGAGGAATAATTGAGAAATAAGAGCATCCAGATAAAGGCAAACAGTCTAACTCAGCTAATTCAAAGTGGGCTGAGAGAATGACCAAAGCTTGACTGTACTTAGAAAATGCTAATTAAATGAAATCCTTGTAATTCAAACTCCATTATAGTAGTTCCTTTAAAACAAAAAGGTCAAGGCAGGCATATAAAATATGCTCATACACCAACACTTTAGAGGCCAGTATATCTCTCTCTGTGGGCTTGAGGCCAGTCTGGTCTACATATCGGAAACCAGGGCTACACAGAGAGACCTCATCTCAAGATAATAACAAAAGCAAAAAGTGCAAAGGTCAATGCCAAGAATGATGGCACCTGTTCAGAATCCCAACACTTCAGAGTCAGATGCAGGAAGAGCAGGAGTCCAAGGCTAGTCTTGGTCACAGAGGCCAGCCTAGGTTACATGAAATTTTATCTTAAAACAAACAAGCAGCCAGGCAGTGGTGACACATGCCTTTAATCCAAGCACTTGGGAGGCAGAGGCAGTCAGATCTCTGAGTTCAAAGCCAACCTAGTCTACAGAGCAAGTTCCAAAACAGGCACAGTGACCCCCCAAAAAAACCCTGCCTCAAACGGTCACTGCAAAACAGAACACCCCAATGTTAAGGCCTAGGTCACTGTTGCCATTTTGTGCTATTACTAATGTTATAAGGAGACTTCCCAAGTGTGGCTACTAGGACCCTTCCTCATTCTCGAACTGATTGCATATTCTGTTACATTCTGTGCTTTGATGCTCTTGGGAACTAATTACAATGGAGGTCAGTTAGAACTCCTTTGTTTACTTAGTCACAATAAGCTTGGACCTGAACCAACCACCCAGCAGTATTTCCTGCACCTATGTATGAGCTTTTGTGGTTTCTTGCCTTTATAAGTTAGCCCTGGGATGGACACCAACATAAGAAAGACACCTGCACCAATATAAGAAGCCATTTGGAGTAAAACTTCCATTTTGAATAGGAGGTTGAATGAATGTTAGACAGGCAAATGCCCTGCCATAGTGGAATACCCCAACCAACGAAGACAGGATAAGTGTACAACAAAAACTTGTTCCTAAGGAAATCTCCTATCCCTAAATCCTGACTGGCAGAATAACTTAGCACAGATGTTTTCGGATCTCAGGCTTAAAAGCTCTATAGGAGTCTAGCTGGGTGTCACAGTTCAGCACCTGAGTCTGCACTGTGTCCCTGATGGATCAGTCTTAGGGTATGTGTTCAATAAACCAGCCCTGTTTGACTGAGATCTGTGTCTGAGTGGTTTCTGAAGCAACTCCCAGACCCTAACATCCACATTTTATTTACTTACTTACTTTTCTCCCATAATGTCCATGTTTAAATCACTGTTAAAATATTTTTAATAAGCTCTAACTTTCTTTTAAAAAAGGAAAAAATTAAAAAATATTAAAAAGAAGCAGCAGCACGACAGGCAGTGGTGGTGCATGCCTTTAATCCCAGCACTTGGATAGGCAGAGGCAGGCAGGTTTCTGAGCTCAAGGGCAGCCTGGTCTACAGAGTGAGTTCCAGGACAGCCAGGGCTACACAGAGAAACCCTGTCTCGAAAAATAAAAATAAAAAAAATAAACAAATAAAAAGAAGCAGCAGCAAGGAAATAAATGTGCTGTAACTTCCAGGCTATCATTTAATAACTATTCTCCCTGTCTTCACTGGTCACAGAAACACATACACTGGTGAGACCATGAAATCAACCAGATCTTATCCCTCCAGACCTTTCCTATAGCTTCAGGGAGGCATGCTCTGTACAGTAAGTTGTAAGCAAAACTGTGGATGATCTATAGGACATGTACAGAGGCGTGTGGAGGAGCTCTTTTCTACTCCCATTTGCACTCTACCTACAACCCGAACATGGAACTGAAGCTCCAGCAGCCAGCGAGGTCCACAATCTGGCCTGGAGATGCAAGTCTCAGGTAGGATAGTAATAAGAGAAAGACAAAAGGGTTATAGATGTTTGGTAAGTCAATCATACAAGAACATTTGGTGGTACTGGGGTGGGAGGTGGTTAAGAGAGAGAGGTATTTTGAGACAGGGTTTCTCTGTGTAGCTCTAGCTGTCATGGAACTTGCTCTGTAGACCAGGCTTTCCTCAAACTCAAGAGATCTGTCTGCCTCTGCCTCTGTTCTGGGACTAAAAGTGTGTGCCACCACTACCAGGCTGGATAATATCTTAATTAAGGATAGGAGACAAATAAATAATTAACACTCAGTAATTTAAGTTTTTTCATCTTTTCCCATTCTGTATTTCTCATATATCCTCCTAGAAAGAGAACTGAAATAGAAAAGAATGAATAGGAAATTGTCTAGATATAATATGCAAATTAGCTTTGTATTGTTAAGTTTTAAAAATAGGCATGTTCTTGGTTCTGTCTTGGTTCCATGATTTTAAGCCATTAACTTATCACAACGAAATGCCTCCGTTGGCCTCACTGTAAGGTATTTGACATCTGGCTGCTATCCCATAATGTTCTACTTTTTATGATTGCTATAAATAATGTAGGTCAATAGGCAGACAACATTATATTTTAAAACAATTAGCAGAATTTAGGGCAGATTTGGATGGAAATATCCATACATTAACTAATTAATAAAAAAAAAAAGTCACTGGAGACAGAAAGAGAGCTGCCCATACCAGAGAGTGACATCTGATTTGTTCTAGTAGCACAAGAGAAGGTTCTTTGCACAAAGATCTAGCCTTCTTTTAAGAGGCTGTTCTGATAAACCTTCTCAGGTTTATCAGGAAATTCTTATCCATATAACAAGCTTCACAAGAAAGCAAAATGTTCCACTTCAAATATATTCCTTTCAGATCTTTGGATCTGGTTATTCATAGAACTGCACTAGGTAGTTAGTAGGTTTAAAAATCTCTCCTTGAGCCGGGCGGTGGTGGTGCACGCCTTTAACCCCAGCACTTGGGAGGCAGAGGCAGGCGGATTTCTGAGTTCAAGGCCAGCCTGGTCTACAGAGTGAGTTCCAGGACAGGACAGCCAGAACTACACAGAGAAACCCAGTCTCGAAAAACCAAACCAAACCAAAAAAAAAAAAAAAAAAAAAAGAGGGAAAAATCTCTCCTTGAATAAAAAGAAGTATCTATCTTTACTAATTAAGCAAGAGATGCAAACACAAAGTGTGGATATCTCCAGATCTGCCTAGGAAAGACCTTTTGCAGGAAGCAGAGATTGTGAGTCTGACACCTTCTAGCCCAGACAGAGATGGCACAGGTGTCCACATGTTGCTACCTGGGGAATCTTGTCAGGACAATGAGACTGTCATTAATGACCAAGTAGTTCCTTTTCTGAGCTTGCCAAAGTTTGTATTACCACTCCACGCCTCCAAAAGCTCCATGTCGCTTGTTCCTTTACATAAGGAAAGACATGAAGTTTATGTCAACATGTTGGGAGTCTCCTAAGCTTTACATAGCTCTATTGTATTAGTAAATTTATATGTCCTTTCTTTTGTTAATCATTGATACTAAAATTGTCAAACTTTCTGAGGGAAAACACAACTTTGCTATAGTTTGTCTATAGTTTAGTTTGAATTTCCTAATCAGTTAGCATACTATTGGGGGAAAATGTTTTTACCCTCACTTCAAACACGTACAGAAACAATTTCAAGAAGACCATAAAACATTAGCTATTGTCTTTCATTAACTAGCTGTCAATGACTAAGACTGACACTAAGCAGTGTGGGCGAGAAAGTGAGCCAAGTGGCATGCTGCTAAGGATGAAGTGTAGCCCTCCATCTCCAGTCATCTCCACCTTCAATCAAATGCAGCACTGTCACCACTGCCAAAGCATGTGCACAAGTGCTGTGACACAGTTCAGCACCCAACTCTGGATCATGTAGTTGTTCTACAACAGCCAGAGCATTCCTGGTGAGAGTCAAGGACTCCTTAGCTGCCACAAGGAGGCCCAAAGCAGAATAAAAGCCTGGCATCTCTGCCTTCTCTGCACATCTATGTCATTTACTGCGGGGGAGTCACATGCCTAACTGCTCAAAGGCACATTACTCAGGGCTTCTACTCAACTTAATTCATCTCTCTTCAAGGCTGAAATGAAGATACAAGGGAAGATAAGGATGAAAACTGAGGCGCCTACTGTCAGCTGTCTGAGTATCCCTTCCAAACCTATTGTCCTAAATCTGTAGTCATGCTGGAGCATCATGGGCACGTTATCCCATCGTGAGATCACCCTCAAGCAAGGACAGTCACGTCATGGGAACTGACTTATCTCCTCAAGCAATAACAAGGACTGAGGTAATCATCAACCAGACCACACTTAGACCAAGGCAGCCTTACTATGTGTACCTCTCATGATTACCTTCATTTTTCCTCCATTTAAACCTAAAATTCATATCGGTACACTAAGACTGCTGTTGGGCGGGGGGTGTCACTGGATCCCAGTGTCTGTTCTTCCCAAAGTGGCCACAATGACCAACTCTGTCTTGCAGCACTACCATCCCTTGAATTGGTAACACTGGGTGGGTGGCTCAGCTTAGCCTGCTGGGACTAAGGTGTTGGTACTGGGCTCGAGAGGTGGCTCTGAGGTTAAGAATACATACTGTTCTTTCCAAGGACTCTATAGTCAGTTCCTAGCACTCATGAAGAATGGCTCACAACTGTGCCTGACTCTAGCTCCAAGGAATCCAACACCCTCTGGTCATTGTGGCCACCTACACACATGTACATATCCAGAGACACATACACTCAATGCTAAAAATTAATCTTTAAGATTCAAAGATTAGCATAGCAGGGCACCGTTTCAATCTCAGCACTCAGAAGGCAGAAGCAGGAGACTCTCTCAAGGACAGTCTAATCTAAAAATCAAAGTTTCAGAACAGTCAAGGATTGACAGAGAAACTCTGTCTTAAAAAAGCAAAAACAAAAATGAAAGAAAACAAAAACAAAACCCAAACAACTAAAAACCAACCTTTGATAATCTCTTAAGGCAGAAATCAAAGATATAATTGTTTTGAAGTCAAAGATAGCTATAAACACAGCTAAAAAACTGGGTTAGTAATATGGTGGACACCCTTATGGTGGTGCCCTACAGTCTACTTAAGGAATGTACACTTATTTATACAAGTTATTAATAAAACTAAATTATATTCCAGTTATCTCTTTTTTTGTTAATGTAATTTCTAAAACAAAGTTGATTTTCTCAATTGCTTAAAAGGAAATTACAGAGAGCAGTAACCAGGAATGTTTGGAGAAGCTTAAGATCTGTCTGCATACAAAGCAAAGTAATCTAGGGAAGGAAAGCCACTCTGATAATGTTTTCAGACAGGATCTTACATCTCAGGCTGGCTGGGCCTCACTATGTGCTCTGGGTGTCCTCAAACTGCCAATCTCTTGCCACAGCTCCTGCATGCTGGGATTACAGGCATGAGTTGCCATGCCCAGCTCCTGGTGACTGTTTTTCATTGTTTTGTTTTGTTAAGGAAATACATGAGTAGATCTGGCAAAATGGTTCAGTGGGCAGACACTCGTGAGCAGGCCTGATGACTGGAGTTCAACCCCTGGTTTCACAAAATGAGAGGAGAGAGAACTGGCTCTCAAGAGTTGTCCTCTGAACCATACATTCTTGCTTTGGGATATGTGCGCACACTTTCATGTGAGTGCACACATACCCACTTCCTAAATTTAAATGTTTTTGACAGACGTTTTTGAGTGATGTCTGAGACTATGAAAAACAAATGTGGATGATGTTCATTACTGTTCTTCAAAAGGAACAAGCTACTTAAAAAGTACAAGGCTACAATGTGTGCCTCTGTCCAAAATACCTGAAAACTAGTAAGGATTTTAGGACTATGTGTCACAAATTCCAATGTACCTATCCTTAATAATATAATTCTATTTCCAAACTATTAGAGGTAAACAGTGCTTGCCTAGCATGTGCAAAGCCTTGGAGTCAAGGTCCCTCCACAAGACAGAAGCAGAAAAGCTCTCCTATCTAAGAATACTTACTATGGCGTTGTTTAAAACGACTTGGGAACAGCCACATTCTACATCACCTGCAAGCTGGGGGGTTGGGGGGGGGGAGGACCTCACAATGGAATATCCCACAGCTATTAAAATGATGAACTTTTAAACAGATGGCAATAATTGTGTACTCATTTCAAAAAAGTAGCTAATAAGGCTAGGGAGATCGGTACAGTGCTTCAAAGCAAACACGCCTTAAACTCAGAGCCCTAGAACCCATGCCAAGAAAGATGAAAAAGGCTGGCTGGGTATAATAGTCCATTGGAAATCCCCAGAGCAGGTGGCAGCCATGCTAGCAGAACTAGTAGTTCCAGGTTCAGCCTCAACACAGACACAGACACAGACACAGACACAGACACAGACACAGACACAGACACACACACACACAATCTATATCAGGCCTCAAACATACACAAAAGAGAAAAAAAGTAACATGGCAGTACCTTAAATGTCAGCTACAGAATGAATGACTGGAATTCATCCATCATTCGAAAGGTGTCCATCAGTATCAATTTAAGAAGTAAATAAAAACTACTTAAACATGGTTTGTGTTGCTGAGCATAGTACCTAGCATTTTAATCCTAGCAGTTGTGAGGCAGAGGCAGGAGGATTTCTGTGAGTTCCAGGCCAGCCTGATCTACATAGTGAGTTCTAGGCCATCTACAGCTGCATAGAGTTAGCCTCCAAGAAGAAAGGGCAGAGGCAGGAAGGAGAGAAAGAAGACACTTCAAACCGACCATGCAACTAGACATAATTGTTAGCTTTACTTCTGGGCATACATTCATATCTAATTTGAGTTCTTACAAGAAACTTGTACAACTCCATAATAAAAAAATATTTTTCTGCCAAGTGGTGGTGGCGCATGCTGTTAGTCCCAGCATTTGAAAAACAGAGGCAGGTGGACTTCTGAGTTCAAGGCCAGCATGGTCTACAGAGTAAGTTTCAGGACAGCCAGAACTACACAGAGAAACCCTGCCTTGAAAAAACAAACAAAAACTGGCTTTTCTATATTGAAAAACACAAAATGTCTCAATAGTTTCTAACCTTAAAAGATCTGCTTTCAATAGTATGAACTTGCATTGGCCTCTTCTCAGTGCTCAGTCTCCTGGGTCTACATGAGGACCTGGAGAGCTGTGCTCCCCTTCGTCTCAAGGGCAGTATTTTTAGCTCTTCAGCTCCTCTGGGTGCTTAATCTTCCTTCCCAACTGGCATGTCAGCTATTTCTACTAGGGCAGCAAAGGCAATGACATCCAATTTTGTTTTACAAACATTAAAATACCAATAAAGGTGTTAAAGTAGCCACCAAGTCTTCTGCCTGCTTAAGTAGGTTAATATTTTTTTTTCCCAAATTTAACCATTTGCAACAATTTTGTATACCAAGGACAGGAGAGATCTTCAACTTTTGTTTCTTTTAGACTGGGTCTTTCTACATAGTTCTGGTTGTCCTGGAACTCAGTATGCAGATCAGGTTGGCCTCAAATTCAGAGATTCATCTGCCTCTGCCTTCCCAAGTGCTGGGGATTAAACGTGTGGTACTATACCCAGCTGAGAGCCTCAACTCTTAAAATTACTTCATAGATTGGTTCTTGACTAAGTAGTGGGGTAGGGGTGGGTGCTGGGGACTGAACCTTAGCAAACCCTCCACATCAGGCAAGCACTCTACCACTGAGCTTAAATTGAAAAAGCAGATCTTACCCCAGATGTTAAAGTAAACACAACAAAATTTACAACCCTCTCTTTTGTTCCCTATCAGCATAATTTGCCCTGTCTGTTTAACCAGAAGAAAGGATATAGCTACAATACAACAAAACAAAATGTATAAAGCACACACCAAAACCAAAGGAAAAGTTTACAGAGTACTGAACTTATTTGAACTGGAAAATGTTTAAGGAAAAGGAGGAATGAGAGCCACGACAGGGCCACAGCATCACATAAGAGCTAAAGAGGCTGAGTGTATGGAGAAAGATGTGATCACACATGAGGGTGATGATGAAACCCAGTATAGTATATAGCACATGCTAAAAAACACTGTGAAAAAGACACTGAGTGTGGTGAGAAAGGGAAATGTAGCAAAAAAGACGGTCAGAATAATAGTTTCCATAGTCCCACAGTATGGGACTAATATCCACGGATGAAATCACAGGGAGAGGAGCCTAGCTTAAGGCTGCTTAACCCAGGTATTTCTAGAAGTTTACTACTGATATTGCAAAAACAAAAAAAGCACATTTTAACACAAAAAGCAAGATCTTTACCGTCCTGCATAAATTGAGTCATTAATCCAACAAGAACGGAGAGAACAGAGAGAAGGCAGCGCTACCTTTCCAGTACACTGCAGGTGCTGTCCTGGCACGGAGAGGGAGGTCACAAACATTGTAAAGCAGCGAAGCAAGAACACAGTGCCCATCAGACTACAGAGCCTCCGCAGGAGGATCGACCTGTGAACAGAGTGATCAAAGCAGAAATCAGACACTCCAAACACCGAGGCATCAAATGCTTTTCCAGAGAGAAAGCAAGAGAAACCACTAGTCTTTAAGATAGAAATCTTTCACCAGTTATATGTTCTGTATTAAAGGGAAACCATAGAGACAAATGTGACAGCGTTTGCCTCGGGCTGTGATTGGAGTTAGTAATGAAAGGATGAGAGGGAACATTCAGATGGTATTCTAAAATCTAGACTGTGCAGCTGTTTACTCAAAAGTTGTTTACTAAATGAAGACCTGTTAACTTAAAGGGAGAAAATTTCATTACATTTAAATTACATCTCTGTAAAGCATTTGGGATATGTATATGTATATGGTTTTATTATTAAGCTTGTACTCAAAGTAATGGGTTTAGCTATAAATGTATCGTATTTTATTCTAATTCAGAGGAGAGGACTCTTAGAAAACCATGTAAAATGTCATCATCCAATAGAATCCTATAGTGAAGGGGATGTTCTATGTACCATGTAGCCAGCTAGACACAATGTGGCTCTCAAGCACCTGAAATGAGCCTCATGTAACTAAGATCTGAATTTAATATTAACCAATTAAAATTACAATAGCCATGTGCAGGTAGTGCAGATCTGAAAGCACATCTTTTCAGTGGTAAAATATGGCCATGTGAAAGTGGAGTTTTTCAAGACAGAAGTAATACTGGGAAGCTTAGTATCAGAACTATTATAGTTTATTAAAAAAAATTACTCAGTACTTGCTATGAGATACAAAGATGGCCCAATGTAGCCACCCAGGGTCTTGGTTTGAAGTAAAACAAAAACCAATTTCTCTATGTAACTCTGGCTGTCCTGGAACTCAATCTGTCAAACAGGCTGGCTTCGAACTCAGAGATTAAAGGTGTGTACCACCACCACCACCACTGGCTTTACTCAAAAAACAAAACCCCATTTTTAAGATTTACTTTTGTTGTTTTTAATTACAATGTGTAGGTATGTGTTCGCCTGTGGGTACATGCATGGAAGTGCAGATACCCTTGGGGGCCAGAGGTGTAGGATCTGAGCGAACGTGCGTTGGCACTGGGAATTCAATTGCTAGGAAGAGTATCAAGTGCTTTTTACCAGTGAGTCATCTTGCTAGACCCTTAAATTGTTTATAGCAGGGTAAAGTTAGTCAGCCGAGATCTACTACAGAGTGGTTATATGACAGTCATTCTAAGTTGTTCCTAACTTAAACTTAAGCTATGAAATACTAAGTTTTATGTTAAGTATATCTAAAACAGAAACTTTTGAGTAGTCACAAACTGTGACATCATTCATGCCACTATTTCTTTAAGTGCCCTAAATCTAAACAGACTAAGCGTTTAGGAGACTTTCCCTCAAAAGTAGCACTGAACACAAGACAAGGCACGTTCAGTCTTTGGTGTACATATCTGGATGGAGTTTAGGAAACTGCATTTATTTCAACAACCTTTCAGAGGGTCACAATCAAAGTGATACAAAGATGTCATTTGAGAAATAAATATTTTCGAGGGTGGAGAGATGGCTCAGAGGTTAAGAGTTCTTGCTGCTCTTCCAGAGGACCTAGGTTCAATTCCCAGCACCCCACAACTGCCTGCTACTCGAGTTCCAGGGGAAACTGATACCTTCAAACAGACATACAAGGAAAACGGGGGGTGGGGGGGGAAGGGAGAGAGAGAGAGAACATATTTCCTGGATTTATCTTCTTTAAGTAAACACCACTATCTGGTTTACTGGTTTAAGTAAACATCACTACCTGGTGTTTGCTGATTTACCTGGTCACTGCTATGCTTCACTAAGTCTACTAAAGTTTCTTAGATAGGTTAAATTCTTTTATCAAGTTTTTTTTTTTTTTTTTTTTTTTTTTTAAGATTGATTTTATGTATATGAGTACACTGTTACTGGATTCAGACACACCAGAAGAGGGTATCAGATCCCATTAAAGATGACTGTGAGCCACCATGTGGTTGCTGGGAATTGAACTCAGGACCTCTGGAAGAGCAGCCAGTGCTCTTAACCGCTGAGCCATCTCTCTCCAGCCCTTTTATCAAGTTTTTAAGCCTAGCATTTTCATCTAGCCTTTGATCACAACTTTTATGCCCACAGATTTTGCCTGAAATTTTTTTACCTGGATTTTTGGCTAGTTGCCCTCAGCTTTCCTGAATTTCTTACAAGGTTCAATTTGTTTTTATTTTCAGGAGTGGATAGATTCAAGTCCACAGGGTCTTGTAAGGCAAAGTTAACCAGAAAGCAGTGATATACACACTTTTAAACCATTTCATTTTAAAATATGAGTGCTCACAGGACACTGAGATGCACAATGAGAAATGGGTTCATTATGGCCTCAAAATGGGATAAAAATAGCAGTCATCAACCTTTCTTTCTTTTCCCCTTCAGCGTACTAAAATAACTGCGGCTCAGGATCTATGTGGCTATCTCAGAACTTCCTGGTAAGAAGAGAGGCCCGCATTGCAAAACACACCTCACTCCTTTTTAGGGTTCTAAAAACAATGGGCAGCGGCTAACCACAAGCAGTTTTTAATGTTCCTTCATTAATAAGCCATGTTGTCTTCCTTTTTTAAATCCTAATTAATGTATAAAAGGGGCCTTCCTTGCTGTCTTTATAATTAAAAAAAAAATGCCTTCCCTTGGTTACTTCCTGGTGAAATTATGAAGAAGCACTCTCTCCATTTAGCAACTTCTATACCATCTCAGATGTGCAGAGCACAGAAGACAACCTTGTTTAATGGGCTTTCCCTCCTCCATTCAAACACTTAACCAAACACCGTCCTTGGAAGTATTTCTATCTCTTTCTATAGAAGTGCATTCCTAGCTTATTTCTGAAGAAAGGAGGACAAGGAGCAAGAGGCGGAGGTAGACTAGCAAGGACTGATTGGCCAAGGCTGACTATCCTTTTCCTTATAAATACATTTATGGTATTATTAAATATATTGGTCTTACAACCTTTCTTAACTAAACTCAATTTTCATTTGTCACTGAACCAAAGGAAATCTTCCAGGGAAATGCAGAGCAAGGGATCAGGCTTGACAATCCTACATAGAGAGTCAAGACATTCTCAAGACATTCTCAGTCTTTAGGAATCAGTGAATACCTGTGCTTGTGAAGAAGAAGAACCAGGATCCAAATGTAGCACAGAATCATGCCACAAACTTCAGTCATGGAGAAGGCCCATGGGATCCTAGGAACACTGTAACAGAAAAACAGTTCTTTCTGGAACTGAACACAAGCAGATGTACCCTTTCTAACATAACAATTTTCTAACAGCAACCCCAGAACCGCTCTGTAGAACGTTACTTCTCTTAGGAGATTGTTATCTGGAAAGCCTGCGGGGGAAGAAAATCTGCTTCACTCAGGAGAACCTACTCTCTGTTGCAGACTTCCTAGAGTAGTTCTCTAAACAAACAAACTAACTAACTAACCAACCCTTCCCTCCTACTCTATCACATTCAATTGCTTTTTTAAAAATCAGACTTAGTTTTTAATTGTGTCTATGTGTGTGTGTGTGAATACAGGAGACTGAGACTGAGGAAACTAGAAGAGAGAGCCTCAGATCCCTTGGAGTTCGGGTTACAGCAACAACAGCAAGCTGCCTGGAGTGGGCATAGGTCCTCTGCAAGAGTGGTACACATTGCACACTCTGAACCCTCTGAGCCATCTCTCCAGCCCAGCACTCAACTTCTGAAACTTCGGGTTATAGGACTGAATGAGTAAGGGAGCCTGCAAATGAACAAACAAGAAAAAAAACAAATAAGGAAAAATAGCTTACAGTAAAAGGTTTCTGAACTGAGAACAACCAAAAAACAACTTCTCATCTATCATGTGATGAGCCTGAGATGTTTCTAGTAGTGTCCATCTAGCCAACAATGTACTGCACAACTTTACTGCAGTCTTGGCTCTGAACACAAACATGTTCTTCCAGAATGCTGTCGCAACACCTCAGCTCAGATTCAAACACTGCTGTATATGATAAACCAGTGTCTATACCAAGTCTTCTGCTTGGATAAAAAACAGACACATAATCACCCATTTTTTTTATTTGCTACTCCTTAGCATGTAAAACACTCTTGGGTTGCGTTTTGTGTGGCACATGCCTTTCATCTCAGCACTTGGGAGGCACAGGCAGGTGAATCTGAGTTCAAGGCCAGCCTGCTCTACAGAGTGCTCCAAGACAATCAGGGCTACACAGAGAAACTCTGCCTTGAAAAACAAAAAGCAAATGAAAAAAAAAAAACTGCTGTAGAGTGTCATTTAAAAAAAAGGTGGTGGCACACACCTTTAAATCTAGAACTCAAGAGGCAGAGGCAAGCAATCTCTTGAGTTCAAGGCAGGCAAGGCCTACAAAATGAGTTCCTGGGCAGCTAGGGACACACAGAGAAACTTTGTCTTGAAAAAAACAAAACACAAAGAATTGTCACACAAATTTTGGCTCTGGATTAGAATAGATTCTAACAATTTCTAAATGATCCTGAACTTGCCATTTTGTATTATGAATTTATGTGGGGTAGTCTCAGAATTGGGGACTAATTAAAAAAAAAACTGATTAACTCTGAAAACCAGAAGATGCCCTCTGTCCTCATCTTAATAGCAAAATTTATATGTATGCCAAAAGAATTATCTAGAGACAAATTTATGATATATTATCAGAAAATGTTTAATTTGCTAGAACCAAGGACATGTGCCATGACACCCTAAAAATAAAAACTTTCAAAATGATATACATAAGCTAAGTATGGTAGCAAATATCTTTGTTCTCAGCATAGGAGAACTTAGGAGGCAGAGATCACTGAATTCAAGGTCAGCCTGGTCTACATGAAGAGTTCAAGGACAGGGGATGAGGAAATGGCTCAGAGAAATGGCTCAGAGGTTCAGAGCACTGGCTGTTCTTCTAAAGAACCCGAGTTCAACCCCCAGCACTCACAGGGCAGCGCACAACTGAGTGTAATTCCAATTCCTGGAGATCTGGAACCTTCACACAGACATACATGCAGGCAAAACACCAATGTGTAAAAAAAAAAAATTAAGGAAAAAAAAAGAGTTCAAGGACAACCAGGGCTATGTAGTAAGACTCTGCCCCCACAAAAATTACACAAACACACACACATTTAAATAATTTTATAAACTTAGGATAAAAGTAAATCTACTTCCTTCTCAAAACTAAACCTAACTACTGCTCCCAGAGGTGGTTGCTTCTATTTCATCCCACATTAAACCTTCCAGTAACACTTACACGCACCCGACACACACATATTCATCCAACACACACACACACACACACACACACACACACACACACTACACCCTTCTTCCTTTGTGTCTCTCATCCACTATTTAATAATTTTGCTTAAGAACAGCTGTTTTAGCTTTTATTCAATATAAGCTTATATTCATACAAAAATTATATTGAAACTCCTTCCTGTAAAACTTCTTATAATTTTCTAGATCTAAAGAAAACCTCTATTTAAACAGATTTCCCCGTCTTACTGATGCTCTCTCCCTGCTTCCCCTGCCTCTTCCTCCCTCTCTCCCATTATTCCTCCTGGCACAATGGTATACAATGGCATTCTTCCTTCCTTCTATGTTTATTTTCTCTTCCTATGGTCTTGCCCTTTGCCCTACCATAGCAAGCTACACTAATGGTCATAAACCAAATCTTGACATTACTAATATTTCTTCTCATAACTTCAATTTCAAGTATAATATATAATTATGGCATATGTATTTATGCCATATTTCATAAATATTTATAAATATAAAATATAAATAATGTATAAAAATAGATAAAAAAGACAAACAAACCCCAGCTAATCCCCACAATCAGTACACCATCTTATGATACAGGCTCATCCAAACTAACCAGAGCCCTGTGATCAAGCTTCAAGACCACTTCTTTGTAATCCTTCACTCATCTTACAACAATGATCTGACTGTTTCCAATTTCCGTTTCCTCTTACTATCCATCAGTTTATATGAAAAAAATTAAATCCTGGTCCTTCTGAAAAACTTATAAGACTAAGTACTTACTACTCTTCACTTAAGTCATCCAATTACTTACATGTAATATTTTGCCATATTGCTTTGTTTCACACATTTAGATTCCTCCAGAGTAAGCTACAGATACACCTCCCTCAAACTACACATACCTCTGAGAACAGGGATGGGTCTTCAGGCAGCTGCTCCAAGACCTGCAGCACTGACGGACGCTGCGTCATTAGCTAACATGCAGCCCATGGTCACACTTTTCAATCATCCCCAACACGTCCTCTTGATTAGGATCCAATTAACATGTTCCTTCAATTTCCCTCATGATTCCCCCTGGATTTTGTTTATTATGGCATTTCTGGAGAATCTGGATTAGCTATCATACACAAGGTTCCTTTTTGTGTGTCCACCTATTTCCTCATGATCAGATTTAGGTTAAAATTTTCTGAGGGGCAAGATTATCAGAATATCATCTAGGTGATGCTCTGAACATTATACCCAGTGCATAAGTTCAATTTGCTCCACTGTGAGGGTGGATCTGACCACCTGGTTATAGATGATCTTTGTCAGGTCCCAGCACTGTTTCCTCTGCAATTAAGTCATGTGGAAATTGACCCTTCAATCATGTGAATATGCTGCTGCTTTGCACTTTTCCATCAAATGGATTTTAGCATCCACTAATAGCTTGCCGGAATCAACTGCTCGCTGAAGGATGCAGTTAAGGCAGTCTCATTTCTCATCCAATATTTCTCGTCTGTTTACTACAGTCATAGATTATTTTCCTTTAAAATCCATTACTATCTTTTTTGTTTTTAGACAGGAAGACTAGTTCACTGAGTACACAGTAAGAGGTGAGCAGGCTGAGTACTAACTAGAATACTATTCTCTGTATCAGTGTCTCATTACTCTTTTTGATGTTCCCACAGATGCTGCAGATGTAGCTCAATGAGCACTCAGCCCTGGGATCAATCAACAGCAATGGAAAGGAAGGGGAGACTGCTTATTTTTAAAGAACACTGATGTAAAAACCTTACTGCTCTTTTTGTTTTTCATAGCCATAAACTATTTCTTTTTTACT
Source organism: Grammomys surdaster (assembly GCF_004785775.1). Classification (NCBI taxonomy): domain Eukaryota; kingdom Metazoa; phylum Chordata; class Mammalia; order Rodentia; family Muridae; genus Grammomys; species Grammomys surdaster. Next base: position 7,597,945 of record NW_021621003.1, on the reverse strand, counting down.
TAATATATTCAGTACATAAGAACAGACTCAATCCCTGAATTAATTTGTACTATTGCAAATAAATTTAATTTATACAAAATAAAATTTTTTTAAAAAGAAAGGCAGCTAAGCCTATTACAAACATCATTCTAACATAATATCTCTTATACACTGCCCAGACTTTGAATCTGTGGTCCACCTACCTCAGTTTCCCGAGTACAGGTATGGGCCACCATGCTTGGCAAAGCATATCCTTTGATGGCACCAGACAAGGCAAATGGAACATACATCTCAGCTATAATCACAATGCAATTACCCCACTCACTACCAGTGTGTGACTCTAGAAACCTATAAACTCAGCATCTAGAGACAAAACTTACCTGTCTAGGAATATATCTGGGAGTGGTGGGTAGGTCTGCATGTCAGGCACTCGCTCATGAACAATAACCATAATGAAAGACGTAAACCCAAATACTATAAAAACATATATACAACTCAGGATGGTCTTCCAGTACTCTGGGTCCAGTCTTCGAGCAGAATGTTTGTTTTTGCCATTCATGTACTGGTACTGATCAGAACTCAAGTCAGGGATGGGTCCATCACAGCTGTGTGTGGGCTCTCCGTTACAGAGCCAGTCTGCACTCTGAAGAGCACTGATGAATGGTGTCATGGGACTCATAGGACTGTCACTGTTGTAGCCCATCTCCTCCAAAACATCAATATGTATTTTCTGCAATTTTCGGACTGAAAGCATTAAGCGTTTAATGTCTCCTAGGACTTTGATTTCCAGAGGAGGAGAGCGGAGATCATATTCAGTCAGTGTGAGCAATGTGATTCCATCAAGACGGTGCTTGTTGCATAAAATGTCCACATACTCAAAAAAACCTTCATCCTTCAGCCACACAGCTACATGCTTCGTAGTCCAGCGGCGAATGCAGAGTTGACTAGGGCCTGCCATTTCTTCCTGCACTTCCTGTCAAGGGGAAACAGGAAAACAAAACAAAACCTTGACTGTAGTTCAACATCTTCATTAAAGACCAAATGCAAGTACATACACCAAAGCCCACTAAAGTATCTATTCTGCCCCCACTGGACTCTCAAGTCAAAGAAACACAAGTTACTCAGCAACAATAATTTTACGAGGCTGATGACAACAGTTCTGGTGTTAATGGAGAGCCGTTGTTGAATCCGAGACTCACACAGATAAGGCCAGTGATCTACCCTGAGCTACAACTCCAGCTTTAACGCTTTACAGAAGGGTATTTTACAGATGACATTTCCCCAGCGTGTCAGCCATGATCACTTCAAAAGATTATTACTGAGGACAATGATACACTGTAAATGGGGGGGGCATTTTTATACTTTTCATAAAATGTGATCTATAAAAGATATATGAGAAAAAATTAATTTCTGAAACTGTCTTATCATGGAAAAAAATTCTCCACTTGAGGAGGAAAAGAACACAAATTATAGACTGTGTAATCCTAGGAAACTTTAGATTTGAACATTTCTTTCTTTTTTTAAAATTTTTTTTAAAGATTTATTTATTTATTTTATGCATATGAGTACACTGTAGCTGTCTTCGGACACACCAGAAAAGGGCATCCAATCTCATTACGGATGGTTGTGAGCTACCATGTGGTTGCTGGGATTTGAACTCAGGACCTCTGGAAGAGCAGTCAGTGCTCTTAACCGCTGAGCCATCTCTCCAGCCCCAGATTTGAACATTTCTATTACTAATTATGAAATGCTTTATCCAACAGATTAAAGGTTTAAAAATAGCTGTGAGCTCAGTTCCTAATAGTTTTGTTGTTTTTCAGACAGGGTTTCTCTGTGTAGCCCAGGCTGATCTGGAACTAGCTCTTGTAGACCAGGAGTGCCTCAAACTCACAGAGATCCACCTGCCGCTTGGACTCTTGAGTGCTAAGATTAAATCATGTACAGCCACTGCTGGACCTTACTAGTACTTGAAAGTCCCACTGCAGAACTGAAAAGGCCTTTCTTAGAATTAGTGGTCAGAGTTTTAAAAGAAAACTGCCAGGCAACATACTCATGAAGCAAAACTCATATTATAGTTTAAGACTACTTACTACAGTTTTTTTTTAAGTACTGATGATTTTAGCAGCTTTGGTCTTACTCAGCTATTTATACTCTTTTTATTTTGTAAAACCTGGGCCTATTTCAATTTTTAAAATGTATCAGATACACGGGAAACAAAGGCCTATATAAGAAAGAAAAGGATAACAAAAAACTACTTGTGGTGTGTCTATTGCTTAAGAATTAAAGCCAGTGGGTTTTCTGGGTTTAAAGTAACTCACTATATTACCTTCTGAGTTGTTTAAAAACAGGATAGTCTTGTTTTTTGTTTTTGTTTTTTTTAAATCCACAATGATACAGTGATTATCAAGCTTTAAAAAGAAAACACTTTTAGTAAAATGTTCTGGATAGGTATGAGTTACACAGTGTGTGTGTGTGTGTGTGTGTGTGTGTGTATGTATGTATGTGTAAGTTCATTAAGCTATAGTGTTTGAAAAAGGGCTTGTTTTAAAAAGTGCAACAAAACATTAGTACAAAAGAGTATTCCTCAGGACAACAGTTCTCTACAACACCCAGGCCAGCATCATTCCTCTCCTCCCAACCAGATGTCCCCCTGATCTCCTGATTTAATGTTTACTATAGCACACATTCTGGAGTGAGAAAACCTTCCTGGCTTCTTTAGGTCAAGGAAAGTAAAAAGCAGGTGATGTTACAGTCTTCCCTACCCACAGGAACACTTGTTTAAAGACTTGTCATCACTGAACAAAAGCAGACATTTTAACTAGTAAGCTCACTCATGTATCAAAAATATTCAGGAAATAAGAAATAGACATGATAAAATTTACCCAAAGATGAAAATGTCCATTGTTAAGAATTTTGTCTTGATACTGAAAAAAAAAATCCTCGTTTTTAGAAACCTTAAAATGTTATTTCGTTATCAACTCACATTTTTCTTTCCCAATCTTAGAAAATGAACATCCTATCACCCATCTACAGGGAGTGTTCTGCTGCAAAGTTACATAAAGCATATGTAAAATTCCATTAAACTATGGTTTTGCAATGTTTGAGTTTACATCCATTGCTAGATGGTTTCATCCTTCCTGCTACATCTGTGTCTTCCTTTCCCCCCAGGATGCTGACTAAATAATCATACTCGGATACCTAACATGATGTGTTATAAAGCTAGCAGCAGTTACTAAGTAGCAAAGCTCATCTACAACAACAAACATTCCCCACTTTATCTCTCTTCGGCTCCATCCCCTTCTCCAATGGCTTACCAACAACGGGTTCCAAGTCACTCCCATCCTTGGAGCATGGTTCTTCAGGACAGTTTCATCTCATACTCTCAGCAAAATAATTTTCTCTTCTTTCTCGTTTCTCCCCCATACTAACTCACCAGTCCTTTCAACTTAAATCACGTTAACTGGCTTTGATGCCCATGCTTTAGCTACTAAATAATTCGAGTTGTAACACAGAAGCAAGCCTTTGAGCCTGCTGTGGGAATGCCCTAAAAGCATGACACATTTCACTGCTCTGCCTCATCAGGTTAGTGCATGTCCTTTAATTGTGAGCTGCTACCTAATAGTTATAGGGCTACAGTAACCAATATTTAGCTCCAACTGTGAGAACATGTATTAAAGAGGAATATTAAAAATAGTAATAGTAAGCTTTAGGGTCCATTTAATAGTCAGGTTGAACCACACGAATTGCAGGGAACAGAAGACTTTGAACAAAGAACATGTCAGATTACAGGTTTTATACAAACCAATAAATGAAGTTTGGTCAATAAATACTCAGGGATGCTTTCCATTTTAACCAATAATAGATTCATATCAATTATCAGCAGGGCTGCTGCTTCTGGCCAAGATATAAAAGCAAAATAAATTTTACTCTCTGATTTGAAATAATCAAACGATAAATAAAATATGTGGGAAAAAAACAATTCAAAATGCTGGACCATCAGCTACCCTCACCCCTGACAGTAAACAAATGAGGTGGGCCCATATTACCTCAGCTTAATGCCTCAAAAGCGTTTAAGCCAGGAGAGTCATAAGATAAGAAACACAGGAGGGCAAAGGCCTAGCAGACATGTTGAGCTGAGCTAAACTCATCAGTGTGGCTGGATTTGTGGGCTGAATACTACGGACACTCAGATGGACACATGCAGAAATCCACAGAGGGATCTCCCTTGAATACTCATCAGAACACGCATGTGTCAAGATGGAAAAGAAACCATCCAAAATGTTTCCTAACTTCACACATGGACAAGAAAAAGCCTATCCCAATCAGACTGAACAACAACTCACAATACATGGAGCTTTAGGAAGAACACACAACAAAAACAGTGGGACAAAATAAAATCTAAACCATAGTTCTCAACTAAGGCTAATTCTCCTCACTTTCCAGGGATATTTGTCAGCATGTGGATATATTCTTTATGGTCACCACTTGGGTGGTCAGCATCACACTAGAGACTCTGGTAAAATCTTATAATGCTGTCAGCTGTGGTGGTACATACCATAACCGTAGCACTCTGGTGGCCAAGTCAAGATGACAGTTTTCAAGGCCAGAGTGAACCACACAGAGAGATAGAATTTAGGAGGGACTACATAGTGAGAGCCTCTGTGCTGCCTAATTTTATCTAATTTGACCCAGGGTAGAGTAATTTGAGAGGAGGGAACCCCAGCTGAGAAATGCCTCCACAAAAGACTGGGCTAAAGGCAAGCCTGTAGAGCATTTTCTTAATTGGTGATCAATGGAGGAGAGCCCAGCCTACTGTGGGTGGGGTCATCCCTGGGCTGGTGGTTCTGGGTTCTATAAGAAAGCAGGCAGAGCAAGCTATTAGAGTAAGCCAGTAAGCAGCACACTGAATCAGCTCTTGCCTCTAGGTTCTTAACCTGTCTCAGTTCCTGTTCTGACCTTCAGTGATGAACAATAATGTAGAGGTATAAGCCAAATAAACCCTTTCTTCCCCATGTTGCTTTGATCACGGTGCTTCATCACAGCAATGATAATCCTAAGACAGCCTCCTTTAAAAAAAAAAAAATCTGCCAGGAATGATGGTGGCACATGTTTTTAATCCTAGCATTCAGGAGACAGAGGCAAGTAGATCTCTATGAGTTCATGGCCAGCCTGGTTATATAGCCAGTTCCAGATCAGCCAGATCTACATAGAGAGACCCTGTCTCAAAACAAAAAACAGCAGAAAACTATGGGGTACTAGAATCATCTCTCTGCAAACAAAGAACTGTCTGGCTCCTAAATGTTATTTTGCTGCTAATGAGAAAAATTACCTTAGGGTAGACTTTTCTCTGCATCTTGTGACTTCAGGAATATTTATAAGGTATATAAGAATATAAGGGCATCTAGAATCCAAAAGCAAGATATTAAAACCCATGAAGATTCAATAGAAATTGACCAGAACAGAGGCTGGAGAGATGGCTCAGCAGTTAAGAACACTTACTGCTTTTCCAGAGGTCCTAAGTTCAATTCCCAGCAACCACATGGTGGCTCACAACCATCTATAATGAGATCTGATGCCTTCTGGTGTGTCTGAAGAGAGTGACAGTGTACTCACATACATAAAATAAATAAATCTTGAAAGAAAGAACAAAAGAAAGAAAGAAAGAAAGAAAGAAAGAAAGAAAGAAAGAAAGAAAGAAAGAAAGAGACCAGAATAGGCAAGAGATAACAGAACTAGGATTTTTTTTTTAAAAAGGACATGTATATAATTATGACAACTGTATTATACATTTAGGTATGTTAAATATTAAGCAGGCATGCTGGAACATGCCTATCATCTAGCACTAAAGAGGACAAGTCAGTAGCATCTAGAATTTGGGGCCAGGCTGGGCTACACAGCCCAGCTGTATAGTGAAGCCATAGCTTTTTCCCTCAGGAACTAGAAAAAGAGAAAATTAGGCAACTCTCTGAGAAAAGCAAAAACCTATGTTCTCAGGTATGTCCTACTTTCTTTCTGAGCTCCTCCTCCCTTCTTTCTCTTAACCATATTGCTATGTTGAAAATATCTTTTAATAGAAATCTCCAACTCTTGAGACTAGAGAGATGCTCTACAGTTAAGAACAATTGCAGCTCCTCCAGAGGACTCAGGTTAGCATTCAGATGGTGGCTCACAATTGTTTATAATTCTAGGTGCAGGGGAATCTAGCATTCTGTCTGGCTTCCACGGGCAACAGGCACACACATGGTGCACAGACATGCATCATGCAGGCACAACACCCATACACATAAAATAATTTTAAAAATTTAATTTCCAACTGTGGAGGCTGGAGAAAGGGCTCTGTGGTTAAGGATACATAATGCTCTTTTTAGGACCTGAGATTCCAAGTCAGGTGGCTCACAGCTGCCTGTAGCTCCAGCTCTAGGGGATCTGGCGCTCTCCACCAGCACTTAAAATCATATGCACATACCCCTAGACAGATACACACATGTGCACACATAAAACAGAATAAACCGTAAAAGACCCAGCTCTACTTCAAAGGGGCTCACCCTGAGATCCTTTTCTGCATAAACACCACTAATCCCAGCCTGGTCTGAGTTGAAGTCCCTAAAAAATTTGGGGAACTCCTTGGGTTGCTGTAAGTGACAGAGTGGAACTGAATCTCCTTCTCTGACCCTCTTGACATGACTTTCTTATCCATGTTCCCCTGAAGTGCTGCTGATTCCCTTCAAATGGCAACTCCCTCCAATCTATGTCCTTCTTGTTTCTCCCCGGGAACAGACAGGTTGAATCTTGGTAAGTAAGGTCCATACTCCTGTTTAGCATGGAAGAAATTGCAGAAAACTTCGAAATGATCAGCTTGGCATGACTTTAATCCCACAGCTCAGGAGACAGGTGCAGGCAGATTTCTGTGACATCAAGTTTGGCCTGATCTGTAGATCAGTAGATCAGTGAGTTCCAGGACAGACAGAGCTACATAATGCAACCATGTCTAAAGGGGTGTGGAGTGTGTGTGTATGTGAGTGAGATGAGGCAGAACAGAAAGAAACACAGGGAAAATTATATGAGGAAGAGAAATCCCTCACTCTGAAATCTGATTGAAGCCTCCTGCTCACTGAGAAGCATGAATTCAGCACAATTAACAACTGCTGTAAAAGCTACCAACAATAGAGACATTCTTTTCACATATAGATTTTTTTTTATATTAAAGTTGTAAATAACCAGGCACAAAGCCTGGTGTCTGACCCCCGCAGAGCCTCATTCCTTTCCCTAGATATTTTCTGAAAATCTCAAACAAGACTGTTAACTCTGTTTACAGCAAAGGCACCCCACACTCTACTTTTACATTTCAATTAGAATCCTGTCCAGTGCCCTTCAGGAACCATACTGTCATCTCCTTTAGTTTTTTGCAACTCCCTTTGATAACTGCTTCAAATTCACCAAAATTGTATCCCCGAGTGTTGCAAGGACAATGAAGTGGCTCTCAGAAGGGATACACCACTTTCTTCCTGAGCAGCTCCTCCCAACCCAGCATAACATCTATAAACCTCATTAATAGCTAACAAAAGCCCAATTCTGCTTTAAAGAGGGAGAGAGGAGTAGGGGGTGGAGGGGGAGAGAATATTAAGCCCACAGTAAAAGGCAGTAAAAGAGATGAGAATAGACATCAGTAACGGGGGGGGGGGGGGGGAGGGCGGGGGGGGGGGTGGAGGGTGCAGCAAGATGGCTCTGTGGGTAAAGATACTTGCTGCCAAGTCAGACAACCTGAGTTTGATGCCTGGAACACATCAGTTGTCTGCTGACCTAATCCTGACTTCCTGCATAAATAAACGCAAACAAAACACTCAAATCTTTAAAGAAATTGAGTATGTAATACACTCTTACCAAGAAAATTCCAGGCCCAGAGGGCTTCACTGGTCAATTAGAACTTTAAGACCTAATACCAAAGCCAGGTGGTGTTGGTGTGCTGGCTCAGGCCTTAATCCCAGCACTCCTGGCTCACTTGGTATACTGCTTGAACACTCACTAGATTCCCAGCACCCATGTAAGAACCACTTTAAAAGACTGAGGTAGGAGGGTGGAAAAGGGAACATAGTAACATGTTTATAAAATCCCAGCACGGGGGAGGCAGAGACAGGGGGATCCCTAGAGTGCACTGGCCAGTCAGCCTACCCAAATTAATAGTCTCCAAGTTCCCACATTCAGTGAGCAATCTCATCTCAAAAACAGATATGCTTATGTATGTATGTATGTATGTATGTATGTATGTATGTATGTATGTATGTGTGGGACTTCATAAGGGTATCTTGGTTCATGGCTGGGCATGAGCCTGGAACCCCAAGACTCCAAGGGAGAAATGACAGGTGTTCAGCCACATCCCCAGAACCCAGAGTCCTGACACACAGTCTAGTCTCCACGGACCTACATTATTGAGTCACATAGGCCATTACAGCTCCTCCCAAAGTGCACAGGTAGAGGGTGTGACTACAGGCCTCAGACCCTAGAGAGATTTACATACATACTAATGAAGGCCAGAGGGCGGAGCCAATTAAGCATTCTTCCCCAGACCCTCCCCCTTTCTCCCTCCCTATTTAACTCAGGTCTACCCTGAGTTTCACGGGGGTACATCTAGACCATCTACCATCCGCCATGAAAATAAACCCTTGGCCGGGCGGTGGTGGCACACACCTTTAATCCCAGCACTTGGGAGGCAGAGGCAGGTGGATTTCTGAGTTCGAGGCCAGCCTGGTCTACAGAGTGAGTTCCAGGACAGCCCGGGCTATACAGAGAAATCCTGTCTCAAAAAACAAAACAAAACAAAACAAAAAAAACAAAACAAAAAAAAAAAGAAAAAAGAAAATAAACTCTTTTTGGAACCAAGGACTTCCTCGTGTCACTGGGGCCTGCTGTCACCAAAGCTTCCAGCCTCTGGAACTCCAGACCATTCTCCTGTATGTGGGACCTGCTGGCGTGGAAAGCCTCTGGGAATCCTCCACCACTGCGGCCTATTTACCCACATGTATGTATTTGTATATACGTAAGTGATACATGTTCAAAGAGCATTTTAAAACTATAAAAATTACAACCTATAAAACTAATAGTTATATTTCTCTAGAGAAGACCATAGCCTAGCACAAGTGCTGATGAGTGTTATGAAACATGGTGACACTATGGTGCACTGGTCATCACACTGGCATGTCCAATTCCTCACTGTTAACAGTTGTTCACAAAGTTATTACTATTACCACATCACCATAGGCCACATTTCTATAAACAGAATACATGTATCAAAGACTCAAAGATGGTATCTAAACACTAACTCAATTACATCATTAAATCTTGATTCACTTTGGTGTGGTTTTGCTAGTGAGCCTCACTCGCTATGTGACCCTGACAAGCTTGGCACTTCCTATGCAAACTTACTGTAATCCTTCTACCTTTGTTCCCCACAGTGCTGGGATCACACGCATATACACCATGCACACCTTGGTCCACATTTAAAAGCACTGTGTATAAAGCATAGTACTTGTTCCTTTCCCAAAGGTATTTTGTTTTGCTGGGGACTGAACCCAAGCCTCATGTATTCTTCCCAAGGGCTCTATCCCTAAGATTCCCCAGGGCTGACGTGTTAACTGGCATGTATAAATGAAGCATTTCAATCTGAGATAAAAACTAAAAGCACATTCTGAAGTCATGAGCAACTAAGAAATCCCTGCAGCAAAGGTTAGCACTGTCTTATCAAGACACAAAGTTCACTTCTGCTTTCAGCCTTTGACTATCAATCGGTCTTAGTTCATTCTAAGTTATAGTTAACAGATAAAATGAAAGCAGCTGACTGTTCTGTTTAGCATGCAACAAATAACACTTTATCTTTTGTATGTACTCTTGTTATACAATTAAGACATACTGAGCACAGTGGCTATCTTAAATTTGTTTCTCTTTTGATTAGATTTGTTTGTATTCTGCCAACTAAAGAATTCAGTGGCCTAACAGGAGTTCAATCCCTTCCACCCACGGTTGTTTGAATCAGGCCTCACTAGAAAGCCCAAGATGATCCCCAAGTTGAGGATTACTAGTGAGCACCATCATGTTCAGCTTGAGTCCAATATATTTTCTACAATGCATTTATTTGTTGTTTGGAGGGTACATGCACCTGCATGTGCAGAGATGTCCTGCTCTACTGCAGAGATGTCCTGCTCTATCACTATCCATCTTGCTCTTTTAAGACAGAGTCTCTCACTAAACATGGTGTAAGATGGTGGCCAGTAAGCCCCAGTAATCCACCCTGACCCCACTCCCAACAGTGTAATGCTGAGGTTACAGGTGCCCTCCACCAGGTGTGGTTTTTTACACAGGTAATGAGGATCTGAACTCAGGTCCTCCAGACTTGTGCAACACGAACCCTTACTTGCAAGAGTCATTTCTCCAATCTCTGGGATGATATCTCTACGTCTGTCTGTCTATCTTTGTGAAATGAAAAAAAAAATTTAACTTGAAGTCTGTTTTTTTTTTTAAGATAATTTAACTTAATTCTAAACTGAGGGTAGGGTTTTGTGAACATCATTGTTATCTAAATTATTCACACAACTCAAAACATATAATTTGTTTTTGAGACAGGATCTCCTTTAACCCACTATATAGCCAAGAATAGCCTTGATACCTTGATACTTAGCCACCCAAAAGCTAGAATCATAGGTATTCACCCCTTTACACAACTAAACAGATATTCTTTTTAAAACTTTTGGTAACTGTTGTTGAGACAAGGTCACAGTGTATAGTCCAAGGTGGCCTCTGATCTGTGGTCCTCCTGCCTAACTGTGCTAGTACAGACAAGCCACCACTCTGGGCTTGAGTTCAACTTATTTTCTATGATAATTCTTATATACCTCCTTGATGAAATGAGAACAGCTTAGAATAAAGATCAACTTTAAATCTGCTGTTCTTATATCAGCAGAGCTACCTTTTAATCACTGAATCCTTAGTGTACCTTTTTCTTTCTTCATTGGAGAAATGTCTATTTAAGAGCTGTGGTGGGCTGGTAGGTCAAGGTGCACACCTTTAGTCCCAGCACTCAGGAGTCAGAGGCAGGTGATCTCTAAGTTCCAGGACAGCCTGGTCTACAGAAAAAGTTCCAGGACAGCTAGGGCTACACGGAGAAACACTATATGGAGTGGGACTGTGGTGGTTTGATGAGAATGGCCCCCATAGGCTCCCCATCTGGGAAGAGGTGTGGCCTTAGAGGAGGAATGTCACCTGGAGTGGGCTTTAAGGTTCTAAAATTTGTTTCCTACTTGAGGATAAGAATGTGAATTTCCAGCACTATGCCTGTCTACCTGCCTGCTGCCATGCTCCCAGCAATGATGGTCATGGACTCACCCTGAAGCTGTAAGCTGCCAATAAAAATAAACTCTTTCTTCTACAAGTTGCTTTGGTCACGGGTCTTATTACAGCAATAAAAAAGTAACTAAGACTTTCCCCCATTCTCTAACTGAACTGTTTTTCCAGTGTTGGGACAATGCTTTTTGCTTTTTTTTTATTTTTTATTTTAAGCTCAATAGTTGCACACTGTTCTAATACAACTTTCTGTGACAGAGATAGCATTTCTCTGCAGGCCAGTCCAAATCACACACTACAAGTCATTCCTAGCAGCCTAGCTCAACATTTAAAGTAGTATCTATCGCATACAACTGTACTGTGATAGACTATGAAGAGCCCTTTACATTTTTGTTATTTATTTATTTATTTATTTGTGTGTGTGTGTGTGTGTGTGTGTGTGTGTGTGTGTGTGTGAGAGAGAGAGAGAGAGAGAGAGAGAGAGAGAGAGAGAGAGAGCGCAAGTGCAGGAGAGTGAGAAAAAGACCATACCCCTGCACACAAGTGTCAGAGCATGTAGAGGACTCAGGACAACTTAGGAGTCCTGGGATGAAGCTCATGTCAAAGAGGCAAGCACCTTTACCCACTGAGTCATCTCACTGATTAAGCCCTTTGGACCTCTGAATTCTTACACTGAGTCCATATAAGATGCTGGTTCAAAACTAAGTAAAACAATGTTCATGTTGTGTCCCTGCAATTCCTGGAGAGACTTAAGAGATGTCTTTACTCTCTTCTCATCAAATGCCTGCTTGCTCTTCTGCATTCTTTGAAAGTACAGCATGTTTTGTTTCAGTATGTGCAAACAACTTTTCTAACCCAGGACTTAGAATCAGTGTAAAGTAGTGGTTATCAATCTTCTTAATGCTGCAACCCTTTAATACAGTTCCTCATGAGGGGGTGACCCCCCAGCCATAAAATTATTTGTTGCTACTTCATAACTGTAATTTTTCTACAGTTATCAGTCATACTGTAAACATCTGATATGAGACCCCCAAAGGGGTCACATCACAACCCACAGGTTGAGAACCACTGCTATAATACTCTCTGAAAATCTGTAAATCCTTGTTATGATTCAGTAGCTTTCTTTTAGTAGCTTTAGTAATTTTCAGCCTGTCCTTTATGCCAGGGAGAGAAGCATGATGTCTGACAAGGAGCACCAGACTCCTTGTGTTGGTTTTTGGGAGCTTAACTTCAATATACAGGTGACAAAGCCATCCGAGTATCTGGACACTCAACACCTCTGTGTTCGCCGGGAAGGGAAGGAACAAGGGTTCCTGAAGAGAGCAACCCTGCAGATTAGACAGTGTGCACAGGAGCCCTCATCTCACAGTAACTAACACCCGCTCCATCTCCGCCTATTTATTCAGAGGGCTCTCTGCTTTACAGTTTGCACTCTTGTATCTCCCAAATGACAGGTTACAAAATAAATATAAAAATAGTGACAAAGGAGTGCAGTTAACGTCATTTTATAGATTAGACAACAAAGAACAGAAAAATATAATTCAAACAACAGGTTCTACTTGAAGTTAGCATGCAAGAATTCAAATTCAAGAGTCAAACATTTTTTCCACATGCATTTTACATGTATTTATAGATACATTTAGTGAGTGAGATGGAATAAGGGTAAATCATTTAATAAAACCATTTCAGCACACATATTACAATAATGACAACTTCCTCTGGACGAGGAGGCTGGCATATGCCTACAGGTCAGTACCTGGGATGTAGAAGTCAGAGACTGTGAGTTTGAGACAAGTTTGTGTCACAGCAAGGCCCTTATTCCAAATGGGGTTAGAGGAAGGGAAGACAATCACAGATGTACACTATCCATCACAACACTTAAGAAAACTAGCCATTTTATATCCCCAATTGTCTTTCTTATCTGTTTTCATCTCAGGGTAGAGGCTAGAGCTATGAAGTACATTGAGTTATCACATTTCCATACAGAATAATTCATCTCTTATTTGGATGGGCAGGGGACAAACAGGGTTCAGTTTGGCACAATTCTATGGAATCACCTACAGTCTGGATTTGCATAGTTCTCAACTGTGCTGTGGTGATCAGTGGTTGGTCACAAACACAAACCCTGGATGATAAGGTGATTAGTATAATTACCCAGATGGAGTGTTTATTAAAACATTTGGCTTTGGGACTGGAGATACAGCTCAGCAGTTTAGAGCACTTTTTCTTCCAAAGGACCCAAGTCCTGTTCCTAGCACCCACACTGGGAAGCTCAGGAATTCCTATAACTCCAGCTCCAGGTGATCTGAGGCCTCTGGCTCCATAATCACCACATACACTTGTATGTATGCATACAGTCACATACACAACTGAAAATAATAAAATACATCTTAACAACATCTGCCTTTTCTTTCTTTTTGAGGCAGGATCTCACATAGATCAGTATAGAATACATCAGAAAGTTTAAGCCACAGTGAAGACTAGTTATATCTAAACCTACCATATAACCATATAACCCAGCAATTAGACTTCTGAGTATCTCCTTCAAAGAAAGGAAAGCACGTGCTAACACAAACTCCTACATACAAAATGACAGCAGCATTATTTGTAGTAGCTGGATGATGTCCAAGAAACTAAAAGATCCCATGTCAACAACCCAGTAATAAAAATGAGTGAGCTATTGTATATTTAATACCTTGGGTGAATTTCAAGGGCATTAGACTTGAGAGAAAGCCAGATTCAAAACGTCACATATTGTGTGGTTCAACTGATGGAACACTTTCAACCTGACAGGATTATATAAATGGAATTGATTAGTTGTTGCCAAGGATTAGAGATATAGCAGAGAAGGCAAAGCCCATTACTGGGATTGGGACAATGGTTATAAGAATCTATTTTTGATAAAGTGGCCGTTTCCTGTTTGATACTGTTCTACAGTTATGTAATATGCGACTGCAGCAGGAAAGTGGATTAAAGCACACGGGTTGTCTGTACTTTTGAAAACAAAGTGGGTTTGCTCCTCCCTGTAAATCAATATTTCAAAGGAAGAAGCTTAAAAGTTCTTTTTTCTTAAGGAAACTATCCTAAAAACTGAAAACGGAATGCCTTTTTTTTTTAAAAAGTAAGAGGAGCTGGAATCACAGCATGCACTGTTCTTCCAGGACCTGAATTCTGTTCCCATTACCCAGTCAGGTGGTTTCTAACCACCTGTAACTCCAGCTCACATGCACTCAGTTGAATAAACTAAGGGTAGGGAGCTAAATTTGAGAGACCTTGCTACCAACAGACTCTGATATAAAACTCAGAAAGAACAGTGGTTAAGAGTTCTGCCTCTGAGCCAGGTAGTGGTGGTGGCAGCTGTGTCGGTGCAGACCTTCAATCCCAGCACTTGTGAAGCAGAGGCAAGTGCATCTCTGAGTTTGAGACCAGCCTGGATGCCTTTAATCCAAGCACTCTCGGGGCAGAGGCAGATGGATCTCTGAGTATGAGACCAGCCTGAACTACAGAGTGAGGTCCAAGACAGCCAGGGCTACATAGAGAAACAGTTTCTCAAAAAACCAAGAGTGCTGCATCTGAGCTGGCTAGATGTCACAAATCTGAGTTTGACACCCCAGAACCACATGCCAGGAGAGAACCAACAACTGAAAGCTGTCCTCTGATCTCCAAAAGGAGGCTGTGGCACATGCCATAACGTTGGGCAAGTAGGTACACACACAAATAAGTAAACCAATAAATTATACACAACAACATTTAATATGAAATGTAAGTTAAGTATTTCAACAGCAGTATTATTACTTACAATCAAATTCTTTTCAGTGCTACAGCTTAAACCCAGAGACTCAGACATACTGGTAAATGCTCTATCTCCAAGCTACACCCCTAGCACTTACCAACAGTGTGTGGCAGGGTGGGGTTGGGGGGAGTGTCTTAACACTGGCTGTCCTGGAACTTACTAGGAAAACTAGGCTGGCCTCCAATTCAGAGTTCTGCATGCCTTTGCCTCCAGAGTGCTGGAATTACAGGTATATATCACCAACATTTTTAAAGGTATACAAAAGCAAAAGGCAGTGAGATGGTAGCAACTAAGAAGCTTTCCACAGCAAAGGAAACCACCAACACAGTGCTGAGACAATTTACACAACAGGGAAATTCTGTACAGTCCAACAAAGGAGTCACATCCAGAATATTATAAGTGCCTCAAAAAACTAAGTAACAAATGAACCCAAAATAATGTTTGTTACCTTGTCATGTGAGCAACAAAGTGCATGATTAGGAAGTCAGCTGACTGGTGTACAGGCTGTAACCCAAGTACTTGGAGACTGAAATGGGAGAGCGGAAAGTTCAACATCTGCCTTGAGTTTCAAGTACCTTGGGCTTCAGAGTGACCTCAAAGACAGCCTGAGCAAATCAGCAAGACTTCGTCTCAAAATAAAGTTGAACTGGGCAAGGGCTATAGCATGGTACTAGTCATGTGTAAGAGGACCTACGCTCAAATACTATCACTGGAAATCCATCTGTAATGATTTATTATCAAAAACCCCAAACTAACAAACACCGGTAAGGATGGGAACATAAATTATATAGTATCAAGAACTATATAAAGGTGGTGAAGGCGCACACCTTTAATCCCAGCACTTGGGAAGCAGAGGCAGGTGGATTTCTGAGTTCGAGGCCAGCCTGGTCTACAGAGTGAGTTCCAGGACAGCCAGGGATACACAGAGAAACCCTGTCTCGAAAAAACTAAAAAACAAAACAAAACATCCAAAAGTAAGCCATGTGTTGTGGCGTAATCTCAGCACTCGGGAGGCAGAGGCAGAAGGACAAAGAGTTCAGGGTTATCTTCAGTTACAGAATGAGTTCTAGGCCAGCCCAAGTTATCTAACACCTTGTCTCAAGAAACAAAATCCCTAAAAACTCCACTTTTAAGAAGTTATCTGTTATATTTTCTATCTGCAACACTTCCCAAAAGTCTCAGGGGGGAGATTTTAGGCTGATGGAGAAGTGGCCTGTGGAACCCACCTCTTCTTTGCCAGGCTCCATTCTTTCCAGGCAGATGGTACCAAGCTTGCTTTGCCATCCTCACTGTCATGATATACTTTCTCTATAAACATTAAAAAGCAGCAGGGCCAACTATCCATGAACTATCTGATACCACAAGTCAAATAAACCATCTCTATAAGTGATATTGTTAAAGTAACAGAAATCTCATTAACACTATAACCAGTGAAAATGATATCAGCATATCAAAGAAAGACCCTCACACTTAAGTTTACTATGAAAGCTTAAACACAAAATCAACCTACATGACCATCAAACACATCAACAGATGAAGAGAATCACAAAAGCATGTAATTCAGCCACAAACAACAAACAAAAACCAATTACTATGAAGCTGAGGTTACAAGAGCTCAGGAGTCTCGGGTTAGTCTAGATGATGTAAGAAGGATTCTCAAAATACATAGCTCTCCGACTTCAGAGACCTTTCTTTGTGCCGTGGATGGCAGTTAATTAAAACAAACCAACCAACCACCTCACAATTAGTCAAAGTGCAAAGAAACTGTGGAGCACTTATGGTGATATCAAACCTGTTCCCCATAAAGCCCAGGGACCATCTTGAAAGAGGTGGAAGGATTAAGAGCCAGAGGTCTGGAAGGACAAGAGCACAACTGCCTTTCGGCTATCACAGAACTGCTATACTTAAGGACTCACAGAGCTGTGGTTCCCTTCACAGAACCTGCACAAGATCAAGACAGAATATTCCAGCATGAAGCAAGGAGAGGCTTCAAAGTGCCATGCCAAACAGAAGTTACTGACAGATGATGGCTTCTAGGGAAGGAAGAGGTGCCTGTCTTGTAAGGGTATGGCCCCATAGGCCAAAGCATCCAGGAGTATATTGGCAGCACAAATTGGACTAGAAGACTGGTTACTTTTAAAACAACAACAACAACAAAATTACGAAATTGGGAGGAGGCTGGGATGGTGGGAGTAGGTCTGGGAGGGGTCATGGAGAGAAATGAGGGGTGAATATGATCAAAATACATTGTATGCATACATTAAATTCTCAAAGAATGAAAATGGTATATTTTTTAAAATAAAACATTTCAATCATTTTCACTAAAATAAATGGACAAGAGGATATTACATTAAGTACAATAGTAAGTCAGGCATAAAGTCGGTCTGTGTTTCTGTCTCTCTCTCTCTCTCTCTCTCTCTCTCTCTCTCTCTCTCTCTCTCT